>NC_134556.1:41937051-42310025 GCF_025594145.1 Primulina tabacum | reverse complement strand
ATTATTCTAAGATAAATATATTTTTTAAAATAATTAAAAACGTGCGCCTTGCTTCGGTAAGGCGCGCGCCTCGCCTTGCGCCTCGCGCCTCAGGCTCCAGAGCCCTTGTGCGCCCCGGTGCGCCTTGCGCCCTTGACAACTATGGTTGGGTATGAATATTATACATAAGTTTCCTTTGCAAGAAAATATATAATTCTGATTATCTTGTTACTGTCACAGATGCATATAAAAGCTACAAATGTTCAAGCAAATGGCTCTAAAAGAGGAGCTAAGAAAAAAATTGATCTGCTATTGATAAGCATGTCATTCCCCCATATTTCTAAACAACCCACAGTAAACTGGAAGAATCCAAGGGATTACAAGATGATAAGGGCTGCCTAATTGCTTGGAACAAAATAACTAAAGCACCCTGAAAGATTATAAGGAACCTCTAATATTCAACCATAGACAAGATAATAAAAAATCAGAAATACAAACAAGATTGCACCAAAAAGGGAGATCAAACAAGTTGATTGTCATATTAGCTAAGAATCAATAAGTTTGTGCTTTCAGATAGAAAAGTACCATCCTAACTCACGAATCATGATTATCTTGTTGCTGTTTGTTGTTAAATCCATTGCCAAACCCTATTCAAGGCTTTCCGTAATACTCAACAAAAACCTAAATACAATAACAAATTTGAGGAACAATGACTTACAATAAAGTCAATGGGATTGATGGTGCTCTTGATTTTTGATGCAGATTGAGATATAGCCTTCACCTCTTCAGCAACTGAATGGTTCCACTGCAGCCATAAGCTTTCATTTGATTGACTTTCAGAAAAAGAAAATGCATGGTTATCAGTAGAACTGCCTTCCAGACCAGCTCTAGCTAAAAGTATTTGGAGTTTCCTTCTATGACAACCCAAAAAAACATCAACGTACATCTGTTCTACTAATTCACACGATTTGATTAAAACATCTAATGCAGATAGCTCGATTGAAATAAACCCACTACCTTCATGACCCGAGGCGCATAACACATCAAAATGAACATCATTTACTGATAATAGAAGAGGGGCAAGAAGATCAACACATTCTGCATGCATGTTTTTCTCAAGCATATCACTTACAGACTTCTTTAGCAAGTAATTAACCTCAATCAAATTGATTTCATGAAGAACCCTATCAATAGACAGCTTTTTAGTGGCTTTGCAGTGCGGCAAGCAAATAGAAACAGGAGGGCAGTTCATTTTATCCTTGTCCATGAAAAGGGACGATACAACAGATAATTCCCTTTGAGCTTTTACCTCGTCACCTTCCAACTGAGACAAGTGTGCACTTAACCAGAAAAAACGTATCCAGAAGCAATGGCTATAATTTGACAAAAAATTGTTGTCCATCACAGTATTATGGTTTTTTTCAGAAACATCTGTCATGTTGCAATGTTCTTTCTCATCCATTCCAGTAATATGGAAAGGAAATTCCATGGCTACATATTCTATAATTTTGCAAAGATGGTAGGATGCCTCTGACATCAAACTGCTCTTTTTTGATGTTTCAGAAGACAGTAACCCAATGTCATAATAAAGCTCAGAAAGAAAAAGACTACACTCAGGAGTTCTTTCCTGTCCCCAGAGTCTTGTCGACTTCTCCAAGTCCAATATTTTTACAATAGTATCCTGATACAAAATGCCTCTATTTGCAATTTTCTCTAAAAGCAAGTGACTCACGTGGTAAGCACCACAGTTATTGTACGTACTCTGAACAAATGCAATGACATCAGCAGATTCCGAATCTAACAAATTGGAAGCTTCTTCAGAACAATCCAAAGAAACCTTAGAATTCTGCTCGCAGTTTATAGTACTAACTCTGCTGACCAAATAAGGTACTAGATATTGCTTCACAACTTTAGCAAGATCCTTATTTGTGGAAAATTCTAATTCTTCTTTCCCTGGTTTACGAGTTCTAAGTCTTTCAAGACGACTGCTTCTTCTCTCTTGAGGTTGTTCTTCGAGTACAGCTCCTTCCTTATCATTAGTAGAGCTATGATCAACAACAGGGATGCCTGTACCACCTGGCTTGCACGCGAATTCTTTCATCTCAATAGAACTTGTCACTTTTGCCGATGAGGAAGACAACTGTATGCTCACTCTAACATCCCCAGATTTCTGTAGGATCTCCAGTAGCTCACAAGCAAGTGCTATCCAGGAGGCTTCTGAGAGTTGAACTTCAATTTTTTGCTTCAGCTTTTTAGACGCCGTGGTATTGTCCAATTCCCCATCTGATGCTTTTCTCTTCTCTGGAAATTTCAGTCGTGCATGTTTCGGTTGTAATTTATCGATACCTCTAGGGGTAAATGGTATTGGTTCAGACTCCTCGATGGTTTTTTTAACATGCAAAGCGCGAGAATGAGATGGCCAATGTTCTAATATTAGTTTTGAAACAGAAAGACAGGCCACTTCATCACCAATGGAAATAAGAACTTCCAAGAGTTTCTCCATGCAATTCCCTGCAGTTCGTCAATAAACCATACATTAATTGGTAGAGACATGGCTTATGTCAACAATATACCCTGGGGAGAAATGTGGCTGTTAGATAAATTAAAAATTATGAAAATATCTAGTACAAGATAAAAGGGAATATGGGTGGCATATAGTAGCGTTTAAATGAAAATGTGAAAAATGAAAGGTGGAGAAAGACAAAAATAAGCTTACAGTTATTAGGGCTGCAAACAAGTCCTTGTTCAAAAGCCCACCGAGAGATGCTTAAAGACCCCATCGAGCATGACAGAGTACCTAACTGGTTCCAAAGAACAGAATCTTTGCCATCAATATCGACAGCTTGCAGATAGCACCGCAAAGCACTCTCATAATAGGTAGGGCCCTGTTGAACAAAGACCATGCCAAGGTTTTTGAGTGCCAAAAATCTGCAGACAACCAAGAAGTCGAGTCATAAAAAATGTTTACAAATAGCTTCAAACGGATCATAACTATTCCTATTGCAAATTTCCAGAAGCCAAGTTCTGGTAACTAGCAATCAAACAAAAATAAATCGTCATTGATATACTAAAAAAACCCTCAACTGATACCAAATTGTGATATGCTCAATTATAGCTTAACTGATCACTAGATGTTTAAATAACAGAGAGAGCATAAAGTATAGTAAGAAAGCAGTAACATTCAACTACCAAGACCATTTCAACATGGTTATACTTAATTTGCATGTATATAAAAGCATTATAAAATAAATTGAAGGATTCTTTGTTGAATATGCTATGACTGCGTAAAGCCAAGGTAGCCAAAGGGATAGAGCCATCACCATTTCAACGATGGACAAACTTGGTATAAAAATGATAGTGGGATCAAGCAATTTGTCCATCTTACAGGATAGACAAAAACAAAACATAGGCATTCCTGCCTAGCAAATAAACCAATAAATGAACGCCTCCATATGGATGCTGAGTGATCATTGAAAAAATTATCTCCAATGGAGTACCTAACATAACCATACATACATACATATATCAAAACCGTTTGAAAGGAAATTTATTTGTGAATGTTTATTACCTGAGCTGTGACAGATGACCACCACTAGCACTATTTTCCACCTGAAATAAACAAAAAATATATATACAGAATAACGTAAAGCGAAAAAAATCAAAAGAAGAAATAGACATGAAAGAAGAAAAGATATCAAAAGGAAAAAAAAAAGCTGAAGATTAGAGCTTGCACAACCTGAGCATTTGATGTCAATGGATCTTGTAGGACCGACTCCAAAAGTTCCCGGGCCTTTTCATAATCTTTAGCTTGTAATCTCAACAGTCCATCGTGATATAATTGTGATAAACGAAACTCCTGGAAAACAAAGTTCAATTATAGAAAAGAGGGAAGTTTACAACCAATACCTAGTGGATAAGACACAATAGCTAGAATACTTCGGAGCAGATACTGCAGAAAAATGATCCCAGTCACTCGAGATTCAACCTCTTGATGGATTGCTAAAATCCTTGTTTAAGCTCAGGTATCTCATTTTACAAAAAATTGAAAATCATTTGTTCTTGGTTGATTAGTGCTGGATAAGCTAGCAACGTAAAAATAACAGAGAAAATATTATCAAGCTGCTTGAGATCGACTCTGGCTTGGCTCAGGAAACAACTGTTAAGATAAATTCCTCAAATGAACAAACCAAGCTTCGTGATTACTTTATGCTACAATGAAATTAAATCCAAGGTAGAACGCTCCTTTGCAATATCATTAGCAACAAAGAGAGAGGTGGTATCAGCCAAGCAAAGGATAACTTAAAACCAGTTCCATCCAAAGTTGAAATTTAGAATGTCTCAGACGGTAATATTAACGGAAAATTACAATAGGGGTGACTTTCCAAACATGAAAACACTAAACCAAGTCGAACAAAACTACATAATTGCAAGCATGAACGAAAATTGGGATCACGAGCACAAAATTCTTGCCTGCGCTTCTTTTGTCGGAGCTAATGGTTGCCACAGGTTTCTGGAGTCTGTATCATTGATAGCTGCGATTGAAAACTGCAACCAACAAAAATTAAGAACGGCGGAAAACTATTCTCGATAAATCGGCTGAAATTAAGGCTTCTTCTACACTAGAGTTAACGCTTACCATCATTTGGGGTATTGAGATTTTAGGCGGGGCCTTGTGAAGTTAAAGTGGTGTGCTTGAATTCCAGTATTCTCTATTCATCCCCCTCTAACCTTATCGATGGCCGCATTGTACTTTGCCAATCTATATTTTAATAATCAATAAATTTTAATTGATAATCTTTTCAATAAACAAAAGAAAAAAAAAACATATAATTAATACCACCTTTGATTCGTTAGATTAGATTTAAAAATAATCAAGATAATGATAATAAATAATTTTACTCGTCATTATTTCAACAAAAAAAAAATTAAGTTAATGAAAAGTGAAATTAAATAAGAGATTGATGATGATAAAGTTAAAAAAATCCATAATATGTATATCAGTTTACAAATTGGTGTAAAATTTGAGATTAGATCAGACCATACAGGCAGCATCATCAAGTTAAAAATATCATGCCCAGCTTCAGTAAGTATGTATACATCTTGTCTATCTCTTTCTATTTCTGAGTAAGAAAACGGCTCATTGACCAACTTTTTGAAGGTCTTTAAAAAAAATTAATTTGATTTTATTATAAATAGATATCTTGTACATGTCACTGTTATAGTTTAGTTTAAATGAAATAAAATGATGGGGGTGGGTGATATATCATCATCGTAAAACCAAAGAAATTCTACTTTTGTTTAGAAATAAAGTCGACCGCTCAATCAAAAGAAATATTAGAGCTTGTGTAGGATATATATATATTTGTTTTTAATACAAAGAAAATATTTAATTTTTTAATGAATATCGCGTAATAAATAAGATATTCGTTAAGAAGCTACGGACAAAGAACGTTTCGGTTCGGTCGACCCTATCCCTGCGGGCACTGCCTGCAGGGGTCGATCCAAAATCCGAGCCAATTTTTTTTTTTTTTTTTTTACAGGGAGATGGGCACGGCCCGTACAGGCAGTGCCTTCACGGATAGGTTGAAACAAACCCAACGGTTCTTGATGGCAAAAATTTGAAAAGCAAAACCAACCACGTGGGGAATATGACCGTTGCATAAATAAAAAACAAAATAAAAAAAATACCTTCTTTCAATCAATCCCATCCCTTAAATTTCAAATCAAAATCAGCACTGCAAACACCGTTCGCCTTCCCCGAATTCTCTCCAGGCTCTCTCTCTCACATTCTGAGCGTGTGAGTTCGTGTGGTTTCGGAAATGGCGATTGCCGAGTCTCAACAAGAACACAAGGTAATAGAACCAATGACGTTCCTTTTCAGGAATTTGCCTTTTCTTTTCCCTTCTCTTCAAATTTTGTTCACGGACAATGGCGAGGATTTTGCGATTTCTTGTGTCTTTTCTGTGATAAATTTGGGATTCTTTCTACTTTTTTCCCTTTTATGTTTGAGAAAATTTTTGCTAGGGTTGTAGGCCGTCTCCGTCTTTTTCATTGACATTTTTGCGGAATAAGGATTAATTTGACAGGTAATAATAGAGGATGAGGATTAGCCGTTTTTAGCTAGTTATGAGCTCTTCTTTCGGGCTCCAGTTCATCTTTTTTAAGATTATGAATTCGCATTTCCATGATGCCACGTGATTCTTATGAGAAAAAGAGATTTGGCTGGGGATCTGGCATGAAGATTTATCATAAAGTATTTGTGTACCATATGTGAAAAGTGATTATCTACACTGGGTAGATCTATGTGAGATAAATCACGGCTTTTGAGGAATATAGCTTAAATTTCATTAGGAAATTCATTGTTGTAAGTTTGAATTCTGTATAACTTTTGTTTGACGTTAAGTGCAATTGTGGTGATTAATTTCATTCATATTAGATTTTCTGTGCTGGAACTAAGGAGAGTTCCTCTAGGCTGAGGAGTCTCTAGAGTCTACGTTATAACTTTTGTTTCCTATTATGATATACCTGTCACCAATATGAGAATATGCTTGTACGAGTGGCATTCCCTATATCTGCGCGCTCTTTGTAGATATGCTTGAGTATATGTTTATGCTCTCCATTTTGCTGTAGGCTTCGTCAGAGAGCACAACAGCAGACGAAAAAAGGTGGACTATCAATGATTTCGACATAGGAAAGCCTCTTGGTAGAGGAAAGTTTGGGCATGTATATCTCGCTAGGGAAAAGAGGGTGAGTCTACTCAAATCAGGGAGCTTCTCTTCCATTGAACACCGATGGATGACTTCCATTAGTTAGCTCGAACATTTAATTTTAAAATATGTCACCTTTTCTTCATTTGGAGTGGTACTAGACATTAAATATGGTCGCGCATAAACATTTGATTTGTTTCATTTTGATGGGAATGGCATTTGCCAAGTAAAAAAAGGGGGAATGTTGGTGAATAATTTTGGAGTATTTCTTGTACAAATGAACTAAACAACCCCTTTCCTCTTGAAAGCAGAGCAATCACATAGTTGCACTGAAGGTGCTATTTAAGAGCCAGCTGAAACAGTCTCAGGTTGAGCACCAGCTTCGCCGTGAAGTTGAAATACAGAGCCATCTTCGACATCCAAACATATTACGACTCTATGGTTACTTTTATGACCAGGCATGACAGCTTTTCTTTATTTTTGCGCATGAAATAAAATCTGTTCAAGACTTGACGGTTATCAATAATCCACAGAAACGAGTTTATTTGATTTTGGAATATGCTGCCAAGGGAGAACTCTACAAAGAGCTGCAGAAGTGCAAATATTTCAGTGAAAGACGTGCAGCTACGGCGAGTCCTCTCTCTATCAGTGCTGCGGTCTTTTTCTATTTCTTTCCCACGCCATATAGTATATACCTTAGTTGAGTGAGGGGGGTTAGTTTCCTCAGAATGTGTTCAGTTATTGCTTGGAAATTATAATTTCTTTTGTCTTCTCATTTCAAGCAACTTGAATTTTGAGTACCGATCTTGATTTTCGAACATGTCCATGGTAGGAATGATTTTAGTTTCCTTGGTGCACATTTTAGCTAATGATCTGACGAGATGTAATGGTTTTCGTATGTTTATTGGACGCATTGAGCAGTATGTTGCTTCATTAGCTCGTGCGCTAATATACTGTCATGGAAAACATGTGATTCATCGAGACATTAAACCAGAGAATCTTTTGGTTGGAGCACAGGTAATTTTTGGTTTTTGTTTATTTTCTTCTCTAATTTTTTCAGAAAGAGTGCTGCTGCATTCTCTCTCTCTCTCTTTGGTGTTCTTTGTCAGGGTGAGCTCAAAATTGCAGATTTTGGTTGGTCCGTGCACACATTCAATCGCAGGCGGACTATGTGTGGAACTTTGGATTATCTTCCACCGGAGATGGGTATACGCTTTTTCTAGTAGGAATGTGTTGTCAGCGCATGATTGAGGATTGGTGGGAAAATTTTCAAACTGCTATGTTGCGCATTTAAGTAATTGAGTTGATGGACGCACCCAATGTTAAGCGAACATGTCAACAAATTGTTTTCTTCGACAATATATGAATTTCCAGTTTGTTAATATTTAACATTATTTTTTCTACAGTGGAGACCGTGGAGCATGATGCAAGTGTGGACATTTGGAGTCTCGGTGTCCTTTGCTACGAATTTCTGTATGGGATGCCCCCTTTCGAAGAGAAAAAACATTCAGACACGTATAAAAGGTAAATGATTTCCGAATTTCACATTGCTGAAGAGCACATTATAGTTTGCTTTGCTCTTAATGTTACATTTGGGCTATGTTAATGTGCAGGATTATCCAGGTGGAATTTAAATTCCCCACAAAGCCTATTGTCTCATCACTTGCCAAAGATCTCATAAGTCAGGTACGTTAGATTATTACTTGTATTCTGTCACATACTCCATTTAAAGTTTGGATATTTGGCCTAAGTTAATAGTTGTTTGATTGTGTTCAAAACAGATGCTTGTCAAGGATTCTTCACAGCGTCTGCCTCTGCACAAGCTGCTTGAGCATCCATGGATTGTGCAAAATGCTGACCCATCAGGTGTCTACAGAAGTTGAACCAACTTTTCGCCAAAAACCTCACATTGATGTGTTGCTATCTTTGTAAAATTAATCTGTAATTCTGGTGCATCCTTAAATTGATTGAACTGATGATTCACCGTCGTAATCCCAAATTGTTCTTTTGTGGTGTTATGTGTTAACCGTTGATTAAATTGTGAGCATAATTTGGTGCTCTCCATCCGTCACTAAAAAATCAATCGCACCAACAAAAGTCAACCTAAGAAACAAACAGAAATATAAATTATAAAAGGACTCGTCATTTAAGCTAGAAAATCAAGATTGATTCAATGTTGCAAGTTTATAGTTAAAGTTATTGGTCTTCTACACTCCAAGAAGTGGCACAAATATAGAGACTTGGTGCCAAATCGTGCAAACATGAAGTATTCAAGTGCGAAGCACTTTTATGTCAATCGTGGTGTCTGTTACCTGAGCACGTCTTCACAATTCCTCCCACTATCCAGTAGTTTGGTCCGAGGGTGTTTTTCTTTTGAATTGATCTATTTCTCTAGGGTTCAGGAATCTCGGTTGATAAGTCAAAGACACGGCCTTGTCCAACATCCTGTCAGTTATGGCAATATTGTTTATGCTTTTCGTGTTAAATGTGCTTGAATATTTTGCACAAACTGGTATGAAACTTAAACTGGTTAAAGAGTCGAACTGTCACTTTGGTCAATAAATTTAATCAAGTGCATAACCCAAAAAAAGGTTAGGCCAATACAAATGACTATTTATTTTTGTATAGTTAATAACAAACAAGATGTGAATTTTCGGATACATGTCACATTTTATGGTTAAATATAATAAAAAATTTCCCCGGCCCCATGATACCCAAGAAATGATAGGATTATGGTAATTAATTGGCTGCAAAAAAGCACAAGTCTCTAACATCAAATGCTCATTACTACATGAAAGATGTTAAACACAGCCAGCAATGGCTGATTTTGGATTCAAACTTTACAGTGCATTTCAACTAATGCCAACCCATTTTCTAAATGCCTGAACGTACTCAACCCTCCGGAGTTGAGCCTCATTTTTCGCATCAGACATTGTTAATCTCCGATAAAGATCCCTGTGAAACATCAAGAACTCTGTTTTATAATTCCACTTATCTAGGTACATGCTATTCTTTGACATAAATCCAATGAGCTCCATGACCCTTTCGAAATAGCCACCCCGAAGAAAATTTAACAACAATAACTCGTACAGATCTCTGTTATATACTGTATTCTGATTCGACATGTACTTCTTGATATCACCCCATAAGATTGTGATTTCACGATACATTCCCAACGAAGAATATCCACAAATCATATAGAAAAAAGTTGATGTGGTGGGTTGGATGTTCATATCTTGCAGTTTTCGGTATGTCATTATGGCATCTCCGATCATTTTGGCCTTTGTAAAGAAGTAGATAGAGGAATTATACTCATGCACCATTGGGAAAACTGATCTACCATGGGCAATGGATTCTGCTAAATCTGATTCACAGAATGAAGTGAGCTCTTTCAAATATGCAGTCCTGGCTTCTTCAGACTTACTAGAAATATCTGAGGAGAAAACCATTGTATCAGAAACATTTATATCAGGGCGGATTCTCCTGATATGCCTTACTAGTCCTTCTGCTTCTTTTAACATATTTTTATCAAAATAAGCTGCCAAAAGGGAAGTATACGAATCTTCGCATATAGGATAATTTTCAGATTTCAAGTCCTCTAAAATATCATGAGCTGTCTCAAGCCATCCCAAATGGATACAAGAACGGATCAGATATGAACAAAAAGTGTTGTTTTCAGATGAAACTAACATATCCTGAATCTGAATAAGGAGCTTCGAGAGCTCATTAATTCTCCCACCTATCTTATATCCTATGATGAGCATAGCCAACCCTTTATTGCTGAGAACAAATTTTCCGTTCTTATGCATGATAAACTCTTCTCTGCCATCTACTTTACAAACAGAATCCATGTTTACTTGAATGGGTACAAACTGAAGTCTCAACCCCTTTTTGATATTGTCCGATCCAATTGAGACCGTACATACCTTATGTCGTGCTCTCTCACCGCTTTGAATCGGATTTGACTTGCAACATCCACAAATGTCCAGCAAGAGAGCAGAAGCAGCATCAATGTCATTGAATTTAAAATTCAAGCCCAGCAGACAGTCATAAAACTGCCTATAGTGGCGGATCAAAGTGACTGGAACTGCATCGATATAATTCTTGAATTTCTTTAACTCGTCTCTCATGCCATTCATTTCATGGATCCGGGCAATAATAACAACAGTTTGAGAATCCGCAACAACTCCTATTTTTGGCATCAGCTCAATAATCTGCTGACCCTTTAAAGGTGATCCAAACCTCAAACAAGCATCAAGAATGAGGTTAAAAATGGCCACACTGGGCTTTGTCAACACTGTTTGAGCTGATTTGTTTGAATCTAACTTCTGAAAACAATCACAAATTTCACCTAAAATATTTGCCGCTAAAAGAGTTCCAATCTCCGTCTTCACTAAATGTAGAAAGACCGTTTGCAATACATCAAGTGATGGTAGATTTTTTTTCTCTAACATCAGTCTAAAAATGCTTGAGGCTCGAGCAGGAATTTGAGCCCTTGCCAAAGAAAGCATGAGCTTCGTCATCAAGTCAGGCTGCAGGGAAATTGTTTTCACTGTCGAAATAGAAAGAACTAAATCAAAAGCTCTATGGAGGCATTTAGAGTCAGCTGAATAAGACAATTCAGTTATCAGATTGGACATAAGAATCTGGCCGGGGAAACCATACAGACGCTTGAAATCCTGGTATGTCTCCCATGCCTCATCTAGTTGATGCTCTTTCAAAGCCCCATCAATCTTTTGCATCAAAATCGAGTCAGATGATTCTTTCAACCGTAGCTTTTCTGGCTTTGCACCAACAATACATAAATACCGGGAAAATGGCTTTCCATAAAGTTTATCATATCCATCCAACAACTGAAAACTCCTAAAACAATGGCTGGGTGCAAATTTCCAACCAAATATCAAACTCAGGACTCCCCTATGCCTAACTCTGATTAATGTTCGCATCATATGTTAAGGCAAAAATGCCACCCAACACATTCATTACGATAATATAATCCAAATCTCATCATTAAGGAGCTTCTGTAGCTCAATTAGTTCTCAGGATATAAACTTTCTCTATATTCCCCAAACAGAAACAACTACTGGGTATTTGAATTTATTTTTTTAGGAAAAAAAAGAAGCTGCAGGAAGTGGAACCAAAAGGTGCCGTTTTAGCAGGCTCCTTCCATCTCCATTAATAAAGCTTTAATTCGCTGAACCCCAACTTCATTCTGCGCCGACGATTACACTCTGTACTGTTTTCCATCTCCAACTCCAATTTTTCACTCTGAAGTTTGTTCTCATAGCACAAAAAAGAAAATCAAGGGATTAAAAAAATGAGGAACTCGTTGAAAATAGTTTGGCAAAAAAAAAAACTAGGGCTTCTTCAGTTTACGACAATATCAAATTCAAATTTTTTGGGAATAAAAGGAAAATGGGAGTGGTGAGAGTGTTCATTCGATAAAAGGGAGTGAGTGTATTTTACTATATTATCCTTTATTTACATTTAAGTTTTTTGATTAGTGTATTTTAATTTTACCTAATTTTAATTTTATATATAATAAAATTTAAAATTTTATTAATTTAAAAACTTAAAATTTTCACGACTCACTTTTCACTCCGAACTTCTCAATCTTTCCGGTTCTATCATTCTTTACATCACCATTTTTGTCAAATTTATCAAATTTGTTTGGTTTTGCACTGCACAAGTAACAATGAGTCTATGTTTGGAAGAAATCCAACGAGACAACACTGAGCGAATATTGAGTCGAAACTTAACATCCAGTCGAGCTTGTAAGAACTCGACCCGCGTGGTGGGCGAGGCTTGATGTTTGGGTCGAGTCTCAACCCAATTTTTTTACTATAACACAAAACAATTTTAATTTTTACAATTAATTTTTTTTTTGCAGAGTCACTTCCCCAAAATCCACTCACTCCACCCATTCCACCCAAAATGTACCCAAACTTCACCCAAAAGCACAAAACTCACTCCACCCACTCCACATGCTCGACCCACGCTCATTTGAAATATGCAACAAGATACTACCCCAACTCGACCCACTACACCCATGCTCGACCCACTACACCCTGCTCGACCCACTCACACTCCTACCCAATAAATGAATCACAATCTCGAAAAAAACTGATTTCTGTAAAATTGTTATAATATTACTTCTATACAAATTTTATAATACTTACTTATAGTTCCAGTATTTGAGATAAAAACAATATTTGATATTTTTATTGATTTTGAGTTGAATTTATGTGATCTATTTAAGAAGTTTTGATTAGAATTTTGTAATTCCAATACACCTCAATTTATTTTGAACAATGAAAACAATTCATTGGATCGAGCCAAAAGAACCAAAGACCCAACCCATTGTTTTGGGTCGAGCTCGACTGAACTTGAAGGTTTTGGGTCGAGCCAGGCTCGAATAGGTCGAGCTCGACCCAAAGTGGAGGTTGGCTTGACCCATCTTGCAGTTTTTGGGTCGAACCAGGCTCGACAGGGTCGAGCTCGACCAAAGTGGAGGTTTGGGTCGAACCATCGACCATGGAAGCTGGCTCGACCCATGTTCAGTACACGAATAACATGGAGGCTCGACACATTGAGATACATTAAATATTCAGTCGAGGGAACATGTTGGAGTGAAACTTGTTATGAATTTTTTAGGTTCCACTATTTTTATGAAATTTATTCGACACACAGCACACATATAACGAATTTTGGGTCGAAGCTTCACACTGGGTCGAGCTTGTTTGCATCTGAGTCGAGCTCGACCCAAGTGGTGGGTCGAGACTTGATGTTTGGGTCGAGGCATTGGGTCGAGGCTTGATGTTTGGGTGGAGTTTGAGTAGAGTGAGTTATTATATTGTGTTTGTGGTGGAGTGGGTCGAGTAAGTGGAGTTTGGGTTGAGTAGGTGCATTTTGGGTGGAGCTCGACCCACTCCACCCAAAATGCACCTACTCAACTCAAACTCCACTTACTCGACCCACTCCACCACAAACACAATACAATAACTCACTCTACCTAAACTCCACCTACTCCACCCACACTACACCCAAACTCCACCACAAACACATTACAATAATCACTCCATCCAAACTCAATCTACTCGACCCACTCCACCACAAACACATTAAAATCTCTGTCAAGAAAAAAACAAAATTTAACACATTAATAAAATTGGTTTTCTTTAAATTCAAACAAATTACGTATCATTCAATCAGATCTTCTACCAAATTCTCCAATATAAGAAAATCTCTTTTATTTTTTTCTTTCACGTCTTCTCTTGATCACATGAAGTAATACTAACAGATGCAACATGCTCGACCCACTCAACCCACGGCTCAATCATTTGAAATATACAAAGGTGTGAAGAGCTGCTCGACCCACACACTTAACACACTCAACTGACATTTTAGCACACTCGACCCACACACTGAGCACACTCCACTCACCTGCTCGACCCACACACTTAGCACACTCAATCCACACTACCTTGCTCGATCGTAAACACTCACACTAACTCCACCCACAAAAATTCTAACCAAGAACGACAAGACCTAAACTGAAACAAATTTAGTTGCTGCAACATTACGATAATATTAATAGTATTACGAATATATACTTACTTCTCTTACAAATCTTCAAACTTTCAAATGATATTTGATTATATTTTGTTTTGTTTGCTGTGAGGAACACAAAAATAGCTAGAATGAAACGCCGAAACCTGAAGACGAGACCATTTAAAAAATATTTTTTTAAAAAGTGAAATCTAACTAACTAATTAATAAGCTAATTAATGATCTTACCTAATTAACAGAGCCAACTCCCTTTTCTCAATTTAAAAAAAATCAAAATTATTTTTATTTAATTAAATTTTTAGTGGATAATATATTTTTTATTGACCCAATTTTATGTATGCTACTACCTTCAGTTATTATTTAATTCAAATTTTAATAATTTTTATTGATATATTAAATAATTATATTATATTTTTATTTTAAAATCAAATATGCTGATTCACTAAAAAAAATTCTTCATGCTATGTTAAATTCTATTCTACCCAAAGAAATAAAGGAATGAAATCAAGAATGTTGGTGAAGTAAATTGATAAAGTCAGAGGTGCGTGTGTATGCATCATGCTGCATGGTATGGAGAGAGTTGTGTTCTTGCAAACACTTGACACCATCCATTAATTGATCATCTCCTTTCCACTTATTTTATTATTTCACACATTTTTCTCTGATCCGACAACTTCATAGCAACAACTGATCAGGAAACAAAACACAAACAAACATGAGCAAAGAAGACAAGATTATTATAACAATTTAATTTGATTTCATCCATGCACAATGCAGTTGGCTGCAGTTCGTACAATTCCCTAGGCCAATGTAAAGCATAAATTACACTGGCCAAGCTCTCATAATCTCTGGAGGTACATGTACTTCATTTAGGATTCTGCTCAAATATTTGTTACGATCGATTATAGCACAAACATAAGGAAAAATATGCATTTATCATTGTTTTTTAAATTCTTTTGGATGATTTACAGCATCCATTGCTGCCTTCTTCATCAATGCTGACAAAACCATCCTCGATGGAGCAAAGAATAATGCTCGATACGATATGAAGCCATGAGAACACATGTTGATGCTTTATACATGTTTAGATTCTGATGCAGTTTTGATCTATTGGATTGTTTCTTTTACGCAAATATCAATTATATAATAAAAAATTTAATTTTTTTTTAAAAATAATTTGAATCATTTTGTTTTTTATATGAGTTTAATTTTTTGTCGTATTGTATGAATAAATTAATTAAGAACTTATATTAATTACTTTTAAAATTGTTTCCCAAATTAAAATTCAAGATATTGATTTTATTTTATATATTAAACAATATATATCCAAACACTATGTATAAGACATAATAATATAAAAATCAACCGAATTATAGATTTTATCAATGCATAAATCATAATTTATATAACTTAAGCAAACTAAGAACAAATAATTATCAATTTTAAACTCTCGTAACTAACTCATCAAAACAATATCAAAATTAATGAAATAATAATATTAATAGTAAAATATAACTCATAATATTCAATACGTGATTTTTTTACCTTTTGTTTTTATAATTATTTATCTCTGATAATTAATTTTATATCAAAATCTATCTTTTGTAGACTAACATTAATGACTATTAATTTCTTGTTAAATATAATTTTAAAATAATAAATAAATCGACATGTGTAATGAAATACACATTCACATTAATAAAAATTTTAAATTATTGGTGTGATGATTAGAATTAAAATTTAAAATATAACCAAAGAAATAAACATTCATAAAAAATACTTTTTTTATTTGGTGAATTAGTTAGTTTGATTTCAAAATAATTACATAATGATATTAAAATCTCATATGTAAAAGTTTTAATATTTTCACAAATATTAATCAATGATCGTTATAATTATATTTATTATAAAGATTATGTCATATATTGTTTTATAGTAGAAAAAAACTTATGTGTCTTATAATTATTTATTAATATCTTTTTTCGTGCATGACATATTTATGGTTTTGATTGATGATAGATTTAGATGATCAATTGCATGGAATTTTTTAGTTATACTCTCTCTGAATTCTTCCAGGAGATTCATATTTTATGAGATTATTAATATTCATAATTGTTGATATAAATTCTCCTAAATAATATATTAAACTTTTTAATATCAATTTTTAGTTAAAAAACCTATAAAATATGTTAATATTAAATTTTATATTATCATATTATTCTATATTTATCATGTTATTCTATTAATACATATATAGTTAATTTTTTTCATATATGTTCTTGTGATACTATAATTTATTACTTAATTAAAAATTATACTAAAATTATAAAAAACATGTAGAGAGAAAATTAAAAGAATAAAACATTTAAATGTAATATAAAGATGAATTCTTTAATAAAATTAATATAGAAGATACATTTTATTTTTGAAGTGATATAAATTACTAAAATCGATATACATTGTTGTGATAATTCATTAACTATTAATTATATAGTGGATGGACAATTACAATTATACATATATATTCTTGTTGAGTTTTTAGATTTATGTAGATAACAATGTCATGTTTATCTTTTCACAATTGGAAAACAAAACTTATGATCACTTTCATAGATATGTTGGAATTATTTTGTGGGCTCACATAATTTAATTAATTGTACATGGACAAGTTATCTAATAAAAGGCCCAATAAAGTGATCTAATTAATTATGGGTTTTCAAAGTATTAAATAAATTGGTATGGTCCACCTTATATATAGAAACTCAGCCCAATTAAGTCTTCTATGATGGGTGGAAGACTGCTAAGGTTATATAAGGTTATGGTCCCCAAGGCACAGCGAATATAACATAGAATACATACGGCACACGTATTCTAGATCTCTCTCCTTCTCCCATCAAAGGCAAGAATAAGGTGGTCGATTCTCTGTTGCCTTGGAAAATCCATAACTCTGACGCTAGATCAATAATGGATTCTGGTACGTGTTTACTGTTATTTATATTTTTTGATAATTCGACATGAATTCCTGGCGTGTTGTGATATATGGATTTAATCACATGATTTATAGATTTATTTTATTAAATCTCCAACAAGTGGTATCAGAGCCACGTTCATGTTGAATTATGAGAATTTTGTTTATTGATGGATCAAAACAGAAAATTATGTTTTATTCCCAGATCTGATACGATTTTCTTGTCTATAATTTTTTGGATTCAGATCTGATTATTTTAAATTTTTTGAATTTAGATTTGAATAAATTCATGCTCTTTGGATCTACAATTTTCGAATTTTTCATTCAAAAAATTCAGATTTATTTTCGAAATTAAAAAAAAATAAAAATGGGAAATTCGAATTTTCGAATTATGGACTGGCAGCCGGATTTTGGGCCAAATCGGACGTTCTTCGGCCTCTTTCCGGCGACGAATTCTTAGGCTTTTTTGTTCGAAACACTTTTGCGCTCCATAACCCTCCATCAATTAGCCGTAAAAGCTTCTGTATCGATCGAATTTCGTCGAGATATCATCATGAATCGCGATCTCATGCGTTTTTTTTTTTGGCCATATTTCGGCCGATTTTCGGCCTGATGTTAAACTGATTCTGTTCTGAGGTGGCCGCCGACTTATGGGTCGTCTTTTCCCGGCATTTGGTCGGAGTTCAGGCGGCGGCCGCGGCGGCTAGCGGCTTTAATTTGTGAGTTGGGGTTAGGGTTTCGAATTTTGGTGATAATTTTTTGTTGAATTTAAGGCCTTGTTTGGTTGTCCAAATTTTGAAATCCAGAATTTTGACCTTTTATTAAATTTTGACTTCCGCAATTCTGATTTGTGAAAATTAAATTCGACCATTTCAAAATTTAATTGCATGAAATAAAATTAATATAGAATTACTCATTATTTTATCGTGTTTGTTTATTTCGATAAAATATTTGTGGATGAATAATTATAAGATGCATATATTTTATTTCTTACATGTTTAGTCTCTATGCTTTATTTGGCCCAATTAAGGTAAACTAAATTTTCTTGTTAAAATTTTAAGTTAAGTTGATATCTTGTATCTCAAATTTGGTTAAATTTAAATTACATGTTAATAAAGTGATTTTTTGAGATATGTATATATTGTTCAAGTTCAAAATAAATTGTGTTTCAATTTATGCAAAAAATAGTCGGCCCAAAGAAAGACTATTTTTTTGGCCAAATTTCAAACACAATAGATGATTTTAAAGTGCATCTAGATCTATGCGGAAATTAATCGGCCCAAAGGAAGATTATTTTCTGGCCAGATTTTAGATTCAATATATCTTTTTCAAGTGCATTTATATCTATGCGAAAAATAGCCGGTCCAAAGGAAGACTATTTTTTGGCCAGATTGCAGATTTTTAAAAAAAAAATGTGTTGATATCTATGCAGAAAATAATCGGCCCAAAGGAAGGTTATTTTTTGGCCAGATTATAAGCACATAATTATGTCGTCTTAAAGCGTGTCAAAACTATGCAGAAATTAATCAGCCCAAAGAAAGATTATTTTCTTGCCAGATCGTAGACACATTATATGATATTAAATTGTGTTATATTTATGCGGAAAATGATCGGCCCAAAGGAAGGTCATTTTCTGGCCAAATTTTAGCACAATATGTGGTACTAAATATGTGATAATTTCGGATTTATCCATGCATGCAATTGTCGGTCCAAAGAAAGGCATATTGTTGGCCGGATTTATTATCAATATTTAATAACCATGATGTTTGAGTGTACCACTTACAAATTGTTATTTTTGTTCAAAGACTAAATATCAATGTTGTGCTAGATACATTTTTTTATGGGCCCACCACCAGCATGCTTATATTTTGTGATTTATTTAATTTAAATATATGCATGGACTATATTTTATTGTGAGTTTTTGTTCTATTTTTGTTATAGCATCTTCTATATCTGTCAATCTGAACAACATTCCAGTACTTAATGGCTCAAACCTCAATAAATGGAAAGAGCATGTTATGATAGTGCTCGGCTGCATGGATTTGGACTATGCGCTAAGGAAAGATCGCCCCGCACTTTTGACCAGTTCAGGAACTGCTGATCAAAAGGGTTCTTTGGAAAAGTGGGAGCGATCAAATCGCATGAGTCTGATGATTATGAAACATTCCATTCCAGATATTATAAGGGGTGCAATTCCTGAAGAAAATAATGCCAAAAAGTTCCTTACTCAAATAGCAGATCGTTTCGCTGCAAACGAAAAGGTCGAGACAAGTACTATTCTGAATAAACTTGTCTCAATGCTGTACAAAGAGAAAGGGAATATAAGGGAGCACATAATGGAAATGTCAAATCTTGTGACTCGACTAAAAGCATTCAAGTTGGAATTGTCGGAAGACATAGTCGTGCATTTAGTCTTGATCTCTCTGCCTGCGCAATTTAATCAATTCAAAATAAGTTATAATACCCAGAAGGAAAAGTGGACTTTGAATGAGCTTATTGCGCAGTGCGTTCAGAGGAAGAGAGATTGAAACAAGATGTGATTGAAAGTGCTCACTTGGCATCTAACTATCAAGGTAATTGCATCAATAAGAAAAGGAAATGGAGCAATAAGGAAGGAAACTCTGAGACTTCACAGCATTTGGAGCAACAGAAACAAGATAAAGTGATCACTTGTTTCTTTTGCAAAAGGACTGATGGGCATTTGAAGAAGGATTGTCCCAAATACGCCAATTGGCGTGCAAAGAAAGGGTTGCCTAAAGAGCCAGTTGCCAACTGATGGTGAAAGATACATCTTATGGAAAATGACAATAAAACTGTTGGTGTTTTTTTTAAAGCTTTATTTAGGAACTGATTTTTTTTTATTTTCTGGTATTTGAATTTGAAAAACGAAATTTGATTTTAGTTTCATGTTTGAACAAATCAAGTTTTTTGCTTTATCCATGTGGTATTTTTAATTTTTCGAAATTCAAATATGTTTGGTATGAGTTCTTTGATTGATAAGCTTGATAAATTGAACATCAATATTTTAAATGACATTGACATTATGCATGCATGAAATTTTGAAATTAAATGCAAATTAATTTCGTATATTGACTTTAGTGGGAGTGAGTATATTGGAAAGTCAACATTGAGAAGAATATATTAATGTTTATGTCCATATATGTGGTGGTATAAATTTTATCAGGTGGTAATCTCATTCATATTTATAGAGAACATTGTTTAAATATGGTGAACATCATTAGAATGTTGGACAGATATTTAAGAAACCCGACATTGTATTGTTAAACGGGTTATGCGGTACATAAAGTGAACTAATGATTTTATGTTCACACATCGAAAATCTGACATTTGGAAATAGTTGGATATTTGGAATCCGAATAAAGTTGCGGAATTTTATCACCGGTAATGATCATTGGTCTAAGAAATCATTGAGGATCAATTGTGAAAATAAAGCCGATATATTATACTTAAAAAACAACTGAAACTTGTCAAAGTCAAAATATATTGACATGAAGATTCCAGTTGGAAGGAAATAATTCAGAGTGGTTATGTGTCAATTGAGCATGTTATTGCAAACTCTATAATTGCGGATGCAGTTGTCATGGGTTGGCCACCCAAGATTTTTTGGGCATGTGACACACATTGGTGTTGTCCATATAGTTGATATGCATGTGCAGTGGGAGTTTGTATTCGGTTTGACTCATTTGACATGAAGTTTCTGTACAAACTATGGTTTATTTGAATTACTCTGAAATAAAGTGATGACTTTCATTGTGGTTCAGCATTTGGTTGAAAGTCTGTTATTGGACTATTTGAGTAATTAGGAGGACCAGTTGGAAATACATGTTTTATTCTTGGATCACATTTATGTATTTCCATGCTACACATCCATACTTGATCTATGTTATTGATTATGCTAATGTTGTGATCATTGATGAGTCTAGTGATTTTAAATGTAGCGATGACTGCTTTGGTTCGATATTGGTATAATTGATAGACCAGATTGTTAAGGGATATTTTGGTTTAGATAACAAGATCTCAATCCAGTTTTTGCATGTACAATATCCGGATAACTTATGTGGCCCAAGTGGGAGATTGTTGGAATTATTTTGTGGGCTCACATAATTTAATTAATTGTACATGGACAAGTTATCTAATAAAGAGCCCAATAAAGTGATCTAATTAATTATGGGTTTCCAAAGTATTAAATAAATTGGTATGGTCTACCTTATGTGTAGAAACCCAGCCCAATTAGGTCTTCTATGATGGGTGGAAGACTGCTAAGGTTACATAAGGTTATGGTCCCCAAGGCACAGCGAATATAACACAGAATACATACGGCACACGTATTTTAGATCTTTCTCCTTCTCCCATCAAAGGCAAGAATAAGGTGGTCGATTCTTTGTTGACTTGGAAGATCCATAACTCTGACGCTAGATCAATCAATGGATTATGGTACGTGTTTACTGTTATTTATATTTTCTTATAATTCGACATGAATTCCTAGCGTGTTATGATATATGGATTTATATTTTAATTAGTTGTTGTAATTGCATGTTTTCCTTGTGATTTAACTCGGGGAAATAATACTTACCGGTTTTTTGAATTTCACATACGTTAATTATATTGTTATAAAAACTCTAAATATACATCTAAATCCTTTAAAATACACTACCTTTACAATCCACTGGGATTTTTTGTATTTGCTATCTGATTTATCCAATGTTACGCAAGGCTCACCAAACTACTGTCACTTAAATCCATCAGCTTCTTCGAATTACACCTATAGCTTCTTAGATACTTGTCATCTTGAAGAAGGGGTGCGGCATCATACTCTTTTCCCATCTTTATGCCGTCGTAAACCTCCAGAGATCTACACCGATGGAGAATCTGAACGACCTCTTTCATTGAAGGCCTGTTTCTAGGCAATGTGCTGGTGCAAATGAGCCCCAGTTTATAAACAGTTGTCATATCTTCCAAGTAGTGTTCTTCTTGCATCTCCATATCTAAAGCATCGGTAATTGGCTTTCCTTCTCCATATAGCCTCCACGCCCATTCGGCAAGACTTGTGTGCTCCTCTCCACAGTTTACTTCACGCCCAGTCACCAGTTCCAACAGCACGACGCCAAAGCTATATACATCAACCTTCTCGTTTACTTTGCTTGTATAGGCATACTCTGCAAAAAGTAGTGACACACGGTTAGATGGTACAAAGAGGTGTGCCTACACGGTTAGAAAGGGGTTAGCATTATATTTTGTTTATGATCCTATGCTTGTCACTGTCCGTATAAAAAACTAAAGCTGATAAGAACAACAAAAATCGAATATCGTAGCCAAAGATACATGTTTCTATTGTTGTGCCACATAGTCATCTACTTGAGACCCCAAAAATGCCACCACAGTGCAAGTCATCGGAATCAAATATGTGATATTGACTGTGACATTAATAGTAACGCTGAGGCATACTGAACAAAAACTTTAGCTAACAGTTACTGTGCAACTCTTATCTTGTTGATTATATTGCAACCAAATCGCATGCTCGATCACATAGGCAGCTACTCAAGAGTGTAGCTAGAGAGGGGGCAAAGTTGGTTTCTAACACTTAATATAGCATTATTTATTACCTGGGGCAATGTAACCAAATGAGCCAGCAACAGCAGACATGGTGTAAGGCTGATCTCTCTTAATCAAACTCTTGGCAAGCCCGAAATCAGCAATTTTCGCCTTGAAATCAGAATCCAACAAAATGTTGCTCGATTTCACATCACGGTGAATGATTGGTGGTGTGCAGTCGTGATGCATGTACGCAAGGCCCTGTGCAGCTCCAGCGGCAATTCTTAACCTTGCTGGCCAATCCAAGGCAATGTTGTTAACAGAAATATTGAGAGATAAGTCTTTCTGTTTCTTCCCATGTAGCCATCTATCGAGAGACTGATTCTCCAAGTACTCATACACGAGAAGTTTTGAATCATCACTCGAGATGCAACACAAGAGCTTCACGATATTCGAATGCCGTACTGAGCCAAGAATTTGAATCTCAGCCAAAAATTCTTTCTCCAGCAGATGATTCAACTTCCTGTCACTCCAAATCCTCTTTACAGCAACACATTCACCTCCTCGATCAACCGAAACTTTGTACACTTTCCCTGATCCACCGCTTCCAATCACATTGCTTTCCGTCAAGTTTGAGAGAATATTGTTTTCAGTGAAATACAACCTCTGGAATGAGGTTAGTTTCCACGTAGCGAGGTCACGTTTGAGCTTCTTTCTTCTGTAGTCTCTAAACAGGATCATCAAAATGGTGATCAAGAAAAGTGTAACAGCCAGAACTAGAACCACAGCAAGAAATCTCGTTGACAGTTTCTTGGTTTCTTGGATTTTGGTGTAACATTTGGGAAGACTGGAGGTTGGATTGGAGGCACAAAGATTAGGGTTGTCCAAGAAACTGTTTCCATAAGCCATGTTATCAAATTCACGTGGGATGGCACCGGTTAATTGGTTCGAAGACAAGTTAAGAGATGTGAGCATCAAATTGCCTAATTGAGACGGAATATCTCCCGAAAAATCATTCTCGGACAAGTCTAGATCGAGAAGGTCGGGTAAAGTGCCCAAGCTGGAGGGAATTGGACCAGAAAGTTGGTTTCTCGAAAGATCCAATGTAGTTAAAGATTTCCAAGAGATGATCTCAGGTGGGAGCCTACCAGAAAGTGAATTTCCATCAAATTTCAGAGTTGTAAGTTGACTGAGACTGGTTAATTCCACCGGGATCGACCCCGAAAACATATTGTTACCGGCATCAAACACAACTAAACTTTCCCAAGTCAAAATTCTAGCAGGAATTCCGCCGGAAAACTGGTTGTTACGGATCTCCAACCGAGTCAAATTTCCCGCTACCCGAGTCGGGAACCCGCCGGAAAACGAGTTATCACTCAGCATGATTTCAGTCATGTTTTGCAAAGTAAAAAGCTCTAATGGAATCTCACCTGTAAAATTATTCCCATACAGCTGCACCGAGCGGAGAGTCCGACAATTTCCAAGTGATTTCGGAATCTCTCCGGTTAAATTGCTGTGAAAGGCAACCACACCAGATAAAGAACCACCGGAACACAAGTTTTCCGGCAACCCTCCAGTGAAAAAGTTATCACTAACCTCAAAAGCTTCAAGATTTGAATACACACCCATTTCAGGTGGTAAAAGCCCGCTTAAATTATTCTTGTAAACCCGAAATATCTTCAAGCTTGGCAATTTGCCGATGCTTGATGGCACATCTCCATAGAATTTATTGGCGAATAAATTCAAAAGCTCCAATTTTTCCAGCTTCCCAAAATCTTCTGGGATGCTTCCATTCAATTTATTCCCAGAAAGATCAAGCTCAACCATTCTCAAGGATTCGATCACTTGAGGAATGGAACCTGAAAATCTGTTATTATACAAATAAAGATAGGTCAGATTTTTCAGCAAGAACAACCCACCAGGAATTTCGCCTTCCAATTGATTCATAGACAAATCCAAATGATTCAGACTTGACAAATTCCGGAAACTGTCCGGAATTTCGCCGAAGACGTTCGTGTCTTTCATCCAGATATACTTGATATTCGTCAACTTTCCGAACTCAGGTGGTATCACCGCTGGCAAGAAGTCATTATAGGCCCATCTCAGAAATTCAAGGTTCACCAAATTCGAGATTTCCTTCGGGAAACTCCCATTGAAAAGATTCATGTGCAAATTCAATACTTTCAGCTCAAGTAAATTCCCTATAAACGGAGGAATATCTCCGGTGAAGTTGTTGGAGCTGAGATCAAGGTATTGAAGCAAGCGGAGCCTGTCGATAGCCACCGGAATATTTCCAACAAAATTGTTCTGAGAGAGGTCTAGATATCGAAGGTTCGAGAAGTTTAAAACAGCTGTGGGAAAATTTCCCGGGAGAAGATTGTAAGAGAGATTGAGAAAAGTGAGGTTTTGGAGCGTAGAGATGGAATCTGGGATGTATCCGACGAGGTCGTATTTCTGAAGGGCTATTCCAGTGACGGAGCCCTCAGGGGAGCACCGAATTTCCGGCCAGTCGCAGGGGGAGGACGTGGAGTTCCATGTCTGAAGGAGTTGGGGGTTGCCGAATTCTTGTTTCAGGTCTAGGAGGGCGGCTCTTTCCGCCGGTGAGAACTGTGATATTACGAAAGAGGGTAAAGAGGAGAGGACGAGGAGGGCAAAGGAGAGTTGGGTTTTAGTACCGGTGAAGGGCAGATTCGCCATTTGATGGCTGCGGCACCGCGGGAGGGGAAGGAATGAGCTACTTTGCCTGCCTGGTGTAATCAAGTTTGAAAGGATTGATAATTGAGATTTATAAATTCTGTCTGGATAAAATTAGATACGTTGTTATTATTATTATTATTAATTACATTAAAAAAAAGAACCACATTTATAAATTAATAACTAAATGATGATAACGAAATTATATGGTCAAAATGCGAACAATCAAGAAGTTAATTATTTTCAGATGATTACCCTTTCAATAAAAATGAAATTGTAACCCATATCTTTAGATCAAATCTATAATAATTTGTGACAGGAGAATAACTTATTTAAATAATATACTTTTATAAATAAATTATCGTATGATATTTTATTCGCAAGCTACATAATACTGAACTCATATTTAAATAACAGTATATCGTAAGTATCATTATAACGACTGTGAAATAAATGGATAATATTGTTTTATGATGAAGTTGATAATTAATTTCGTCTTAAAGTATAACACAGAAGTCAACTTAGATCAAACGAGAACGACTTCAATCGGTGTTTTCATAACGGAAATGCTCTATTTTATATATATAAAAAATAATAATCAAATATAGTTATATCTTTATATATTTGATAAGAACAAGTCTCTTGTTTGTAAGACAGATATTTATTCGACGGACTTTTATTCGTGGGTTCTGTCCGTATTTACAATAAAAATTAATATTTTTCATGGATGATCCAAATATAATATATATATCACAAAATTGATTCGTGAGACCGTCTCGCAAGAGTTTCTATGATTTGACAATAGGGATCCCTTGGTATTTAAATCTGACAGGGGGACTAGTTTGCAAGCAAAAACTTTGAGTGGAAATTTTAGGCTAATTTATCTTATTTCAAAATAATTTTATGTGGTATATATCTTATTTTGACGAACTTTTTTATTTGTTTAATCTGTTGCGTCATGGATCAAGTCAACCTAAACAAGAAACAGATTGTGACATGATTACCCATGCCCATTCGATGGTTGGTGTTGTCCGTTTGACAACTCTAATGAGTTATTCTTTAACCTTAAAATTCACTCATAGAGATGACAAATGTAACCAGCGAGATCTTTTACTACTTTGAATATTTTGTTATTACATCATAATCAGATCAATAAATTAGATTAGCATATGTTTTGTTCTACTTTGATCAAATCTCAATTAGTCCTTCAATCTAGTTACTGAATTTGTATTTTCTGTTTGAAAATGACTAGATTCCGACACTTTGTTTATTTTTAATATATTTCTTACAAATAAATTTAATTTTTTTTTTTAAAGACTGGAGGACGAGTAGTTTGCAGGCAAAAAAGTAGAAACAGGATGAAAACATTGTATTTATTCCATCTAGACCAAATGTTCGTTTTTGGCAACTTCATTTTTTTTGTAAGAAGCTTAATTTCTTCGACATTTGGCAACAATACAAATCTCACTGGGCCCATTTTCTAGAAGACAGACAATCATTGTGCCTATTTTTTTATTTCATTTTATTTTTTTTTAAATCTTTTTTTGGCAGCCGAGTGGAAACTTCTTTAAAGAATGAATTCAACAAAATCAAATTCACTGGCCAAACATTATTAATTTCTTAAAGTAATGTTTTTAAATATTGATTAAATTAATTTGATTAAGATTTATAAAATAACATTTTTGTTATTATAAAAAAATTATTAACATTTTCTCAATTTATTTTAAAAAAAATTGTCGGATCGGCACGCCTAACCCGTGATCTAACTCGAGTTGGGCTTAGTTGACAATGAAGTGGCCCGCCCCACCTAATTTCAAGTTGCAAACTGACCCGGTCCTATGTCGCCGGTCCGTATTGACATCGTAAGTAGGGCTGACCACAGTTGCATTTATCATTATGAAGCGATTTGGTTCTCAAAAACTACTTTCAATAAACGAAAAGTTAGTGTAAATAAAAAATTATTATTAAATGCTTTTCAAAATCTTTTTAAATTTTAGAAAAGTAAAAAAAAAAAATCAGATAATATATTCTGTAATTTTCAGACGTCTCCTTGTGTTTCTCTTCGAAAAAGGAGGGAAAAGAAATTACTTCGATAGTCGAATGTTAGAATACTTATCGTTTCTCTTTTTCTTTTAAAAAAAAGACTTAATCAAATAACCTTTTACATCCAAACTGATCCTTCGTATTTATTCAAGCCGAAGGAGAAGTGAGAAGAAATGTAGCTGTCCCACAAAATAAATGCTTCACTCCCTTCAATCAACTTATAGCAAATCTATCACTACACAGATAAACATGGACACATAATAACAACAAAAAACACTAAAAAAATATGCATACAGTGAGTGAAATGAAATAAACGAACAAATGAATAAGGATCTTCCATACGCCAACCAACTGCGAAGCAATAGGAATAAATACATTATATATATTAAAATAAAATAGAAGAATGAGACAACAATAATCCAATCCCCACTGAAACTTGACCCGACAAGAAGTTTCAGAAGAATTACTGTACAAGGCTATGCAGCGTCTCAAGGCAATCAAAACAGCAGAAATTATGGCCAAGTTATGCACTTGATAGTCCACAATCCTGCACCAAAAGATAGCATCTATCACAGTTTCTTCGGCAAGTTGTATGTTTTCTTGAGAAACTTTGACGCGGTTTCATCGTTCCTGTGGCACAAAACTCGCAGCAACGTATTTGGTTCAATTGGGTTCCACTGCCCAGATGTTGGAGGTAATGGGAGTCGAGATTTGACAGAGGAACCATATGTTTCTAAAGTCAAGCGCCTAAACCGCTCAATGAGGCTCTCTGTATCCGTTCGAAAAAGGGGAAGTATATCTCTTGCTGAGGTTGCAAACTTATCAATTATGTCAGCAGGCAATCCATCCCCATTGGCCCAGAATATATCCTTAAGGGACTTGAAATCATCCTCTATTATCTGTGAGTCCTGGCGAGAAAAGGCTCGTGTAGGGCCCCCAGCAAGCAATACCAATAAAAAACCTTCAAATGAAGCTCGCATTATGTCAGCAACAATACGGGTGCGCACTCTTTCTTGAACAGTGTCTGCTACAATAGTGAGAGTGTTCTCAAGTTCATGGAGAAAGGGCTCAACTCTAGACGATGCAGGGTCACCAACATACAGTGAGTCCCATAAAGTATGGCCGAGATCATGGAAGACAATTTTGTAAGCAGCTCCTTCAGACAATTGTTGAACGGCTTCGATGCAAGCAGCTGGCGTGAGTTCAAACTTCTTACTCAATCCGTTTGAAAAATCTTCTAAATTAGAAGATTCTGAGTTCCTCAATAGGGTTACTATTCTTTTCTCAACAACTTCTAACTCCATTCGTATTTTATGCAAGGTATTTATACGTACACAAAGTTGCGGAACCCCCAAAGAACTACCCCCGTTAACTGTAGCAACCTGAGGATTCTTCTTCTGAGAGTATATTGATTTATCCTTTTTCTTCCATTGAAATTTCGCTTCAGTGGTACATCTGGTTAATGCCGGCATTGTGGGAATATAAGTGTTTCTTGATCCTGCGTACCAAAGATTTCATAAGTAGACTTCTGGGACATTGACAATTTCATCAAAATTTAGTTAAGCTAAGCAGTATTACCACAACAGCCCGATTTTGCTTTTGTTACATAATATTGAAGACATTTATCAAGTCCAGTCATTAAGTCAGGGAGCAGTGCTGGATGCATTGATATCGGCAACTGAAAGAAAGAATCCAAGGTCTCATCAACTATTCGCAAAACCTCTACAGCTGAAGGAGCACATCCTTCTTGATTGGCTCGTGGATTCCAAATCTAAAATTGGAGAAATACAATGGCATGAAAAATTCCATTACGAAGAAACCATTTCTACCACTGTCAAGACCGAAACAGCAGTAAGTGAACTCTTTTTCGACAACAGCCTTTGATAACAGTAGTAAAAAATTTTATTTAAATAAAATAAAAAATTGATCGTTTCAATTTATGAACTAGTATAAAATCTGATTTGCTGTTATAGTAGAGAATCAATATAAGGTACCTCTTGTTGGAGATTTCTGTCAACCCATTCCTTCAGCCTCTCTACTCTAGTCTTTATCCAAACTTTTACCATTTCAGCCATCGCACCTTCAGCTTCATAAGGAGGCATCTCACGAATAATAGCCTTCCCACCATCATCACAGTCCACTGAATCTTCTACCGCAATTCGGACAAGATCTTTCTCCAACTTATCTGCAGCTCTCAGTATTTGTACAGCATCTGGGGTCAACTCTGTGATACCTGAAATGAATTGCTTCAACTCGTTCCCATAGCAAGCATGTAAAGTGGCAACAGCAACACCTGCGGCAAAAGAGTGCCATCTCTTTAAAATAGGGCTAAACATGTCCTTTTCTTTTGCTGCAAGCTCGCCAACATCCTTTGCAAGGATTGCAAGAACAGGAAGGGGATTTGATTGGCTGCTTCTAGATGCCCTCCTGCTGGAATCGGCCTTCTCCATCCTCTGTAAAGTCAAGACTGTAAATATCTTTCTTATCTGAATATTTCATGAGTTGATCGGAAAAGGAATAACATGGGAGAAAACCAGATCCATTATATACCGTAGAAGGGTTTCAAATTCAGGAAAGTACCAAGATCATTTGCACATAATCCATTGCTGTTACTATGTATATGTCTTTCTACTCTTTTTCCTAGCCGGAAATAGCTAATTATGTGATTGGACCCTAACTCAAGACAGGTGTAATTTGAAGAAAATGAATTGTTTGCTAGTTGGTAGACTGATCATGGATGAGGAGTATGATCGATGTAGATGCATGCGTTTGTCATAAAAAATTCAAAAATGTGATCACTCAGAATGTTTACGCATTAAATAAGTAATGAGACTACAAAGGATCACAAAATTACATATGCATCACCTGTACAGGCAGAGGAAGAAATTAATTAAGCTCACATGCCGAGGCAGTCACTGACCACCTGACTCACAATTTAATGAAGATTACCAGGTTTTCCTTTCAAAATTGAAGCTCTAAAAGAACAACAGAGGAACTTGCCTGAGCAAATGCCGTGCGCAGAGATGACCTTATATAAGTGTCTATCCTGCTGCGAGTCACATCAACTTCATTTTTTCTTCTGCGGCGATACTCATTTGATATATCTTCAACCAAAATCTTAGCAGCTGAGACCCCAACCGACACAAGGCTCTGCATGGACTCTATATTTCCACTATCAAATGTTTCATGATATGCCAGGAGTCTTTTCTCTGTCCATCCCAATATAGCAGTCAAAATAGCATTTAAAATCTTCGAGTAAACTATATCTTTTGTTATCTTTGCATCTTTTGTGACTTCAACGAGCTGGCTATCAGCGGCAAATATTAGATCATTTTCAACTTGCCCAGTCGCCACATAGCGATTGAACAGGACCCAGGTGAAGCATAAATTATGTAGCATTTGGTTTAGTCCAAGGATTCCCCAAGTTTTCTTTATGAGCTCCATCAGCTCGTCAATTTCCTCTACAATAGATGTTTCATCATTTATGTCAAAGCAGGCTTCGAGAAGCATTTCGTAGAGCCGGATATTCAATGGGTAACCATCTGCCCAGTGGCAAGACTCCAGAGATCCGTCAGATGTTCTTCCAGCAAGCGCCATTGTTGTAGTGCGAAGGACTTGCATTGATTCATTGTTTCTCCCAGTTTCCAGTGGCTTGTCAAAGGCTCCTTGAATAATTTGTCGTAGTCGTTGAGCAGCAGTATTAGCTTTATCCAACGGCGTGTGAGGATGCAAAAGTAGTCCAGCTTCGAGCATTTTAAGGTTTCTCTTCTGCCATGCTTCATATTCTTCTTGAACCGTAAAATCCGAGGCTTTAAATTGTTGTAAAAGCTCTAGCGGAAGAACTGTTGACTCGGTTCTCCTTCCAACCTATAACGACCCAAAAAAAAATTCTTTTACCTTATGGTTCAGTACATGAAGTATAGACAATCCATTAAATATTTGAACTAGCTAAAAAACAAAATACAGTACATCTACAGTTCAAAATAACATAGTAGAATAAATTTCCATATATGTGATGGTATATAAAACTTTGAGAGTCAATTGACAGATAAAGCCAGTAGGAAAAAATTAGAGAAATAAGCACATTAGTCACATTTTGGAAAACTCAAAACACTAGCAAACAACAGTCATCAAACAAATCACAAATGACGTCATATAACTCCTAAATTGCTTCTTACTCCTGAAAAGTCAAAACATAAATTAAGTCTAGTCATCAAGAGTCGACTTACATTAGGATAAAACAAGGTTGTAAATGGCGGGAGGCAGTGGCGGCCCAGGCGGTTGAATTTTTTTTGAAGTAATTTTTTTATAGATAATCATATATAATCATGCAATATAATCACAAATAGTAATCATTTTTTACGTAAGATGTGTAATTAAATAATATTTAAGCACAAAGAAGCTTCATACAATACTCGCAATATGATGTTTCATCCTATAAACTCCTCCTTTAATAAGCTTCTTACACAACTTGCATGTGATCCAATCTCTTTTCTCTTTATTATACAACGCCCCATATTCCCAAACAATATTTTTAGACTTTGGCTAATTCCAACTTCGGTTATTTATTCTTTTCCGCCGTTAATCTTCGACAATAAATAAATAAATAATAAAGAAAAAAATTTGATTTTTGAATTCAAAAAATCTGAAATATTATAAAAAAGTATGATAAATAATAAATATGCAATGCCTAACCTAAATATTCTGGCATCTGGCGGCATGAAGTAGACAGTGTGTGGTGGGCTTGGTGGTCGAGATCTGAGAGTTGAGTGTGAAAACCAAAAGTAAAAAAAAGAAAGTGGGTATGTTAGGGTTATGAGATTTAAAATTAGTTGACATTGACTAAGTTTTTAAAATTGTTGACTACAACTTAAAAATCTTGACTGTCCATCTTGCTCGCCTGCTCACCGCCTCGACCCGCCTCCCTAACACCGTATAACTTGGGCCGCCTAAAACACCCGTCTCATGCGTAGACGGTGCAGTCGAGGGCCGTCTACCGCCTAGGCGGCTGTCTCGACCGCCATTTAGAACACTGATAAAAACTGAAGTCTTTCAAGAACTCAAGAACAAACATAAACAGCTAAATCATGAAGAAAACTGGAAAAACATAAAGAATGGAATTTTTTGGTCCCAGACAATCAAACATATCATTAACTAATCCAAAAACTTTATCAACAAAAAACAAACGAGAGATGCAAGAAACAGTAACAAATCTACTCTTTTAATCACATCCATACGGCATCCTTCAGATCAAGCAGTTCCCACTTTCTAATGCCTCTCATAAACCTCATATATCAAATTCAATCTGAAAAAATAAACATACAAACAACACTTTACAGTACCAAATCCGACAGATCACTCCTTTCCTAAACAAATTAAAACAACGGTGACATATTACAATCAAAGACAGAATATTTCTTCGATGGAGATGAAAATGGGAAAAAAATAGAGAGTAATGTGATAACTGACCTGGCTGGCAGAAATCCTCAGCAGACCCCTCCGAATTCTAGTATCCATAGCCTCCGTAACCCTCATCTGTACCCTCATCAACTCCCCCAGAGTCATTGGCTTCTTAAATTTCCCACCCGAACCCGAATTACCCGGACTCCCGCAATCGGAGCTCCGATTCGAACTACTGGATCTCATCCCTAGCGCCTTCTTCATCTTAGAAGCCGCCGCCGAAGTCAATGACCTCTGCAAAGTACTACTCGAATTGCCGTTTGAAGTACTCGAATTGTTGGGCGAATTACCGTGATTGCTGCTGGGAATGTAAGTGAGAGGCTTAGTGGAGGCAGAGCGAGTGGCGGAAAGGAAGATCTCGTAAGCTGAGGCGCGAAGCTCTGCAGAGGAGAGAGTGGGAGTTAGGTCGCCGAATGGAGAGGGAAGCGGCGACAAAGACGAGGCACTTGAGGTGGCAGTGAGACGTGAGTTGGCCGATGACGGAGATGCGGCGGCGGCGGCGGAGTTAGAGGAGGAGAAGGAATCTCTTCTGCTGTAGCTGAGGTCTCGGAAGAGAGACGCCATTGTTACGCCGCGTGATTGGTAGAGAGAGAAATATACTGAAGGGGAAGTGTCGTTAATCCCAATTTTGCTTTGTAACACATCAATTGTGATAAATTGCACAAACCCCCCTCCCCTCTATTATCTTAAACTATAACAATTATTTCTATTATTACAAAAATTAATTAAATCATACACAAATTTAATTATATTTACAAAATATTTTCGATTTGACAAAAGTTAAATTCAAATGACACGTCAATGATGATTATTGCATGTATTTATTTATAATAATAATAATAAAGTATTATTAAAATATGAATTAGCATATTTGAAAAATAATTTAAGACAGTAATTGCAGTTAGCGGTGGCGCTGTTGGTGAGACATTCAGCATAATAAAATAATTATTGATTCTGGCCACCTATCATTTTCCATGTTGCATTACATTACAGCTTATCTTATTATCATTATATATAATATAATTATAGTGGATCTTGTATCATTTAATTAATGAAGATTATTAACCTCACACACTGTTCCAATGATTTACCTATTCATTGATACTGAAAATTTTATTTAAGCACTCACTAACAGATTTGATTTTCATGAAAATATGTTTTCACCCCTATTAAAAACTGTTCAAAAATGAGATTATGTAGTCGAGGACGACATAAAAGATTGATAGATATTACTTATGTAATCAATGTGCACTTTCTTTTCGAGAGCTTATCATTTAAGAACTTCAAAGTTAAGCGTGCTTGATTTTGGTTAATTTTGGATTGTGTGAACCCTAAGAAGTTTTTCGAGTGCGTGTGAGTGAGTATATAATCACACTAAAAAAACACGTGTTGGTACAAGATTAATATAGGTTGGATATTTATTTCAAATTTGAAATCTGATTACGCCTTGGCATGGATCTGTTATTCATTAAAGAAAAGTGCTTTAGAGCACATTTTGCGGTGTATTTGTTGTACTTCTTTCTATTTGGGTCAATGTTTCTTGGGGTTTAAATTTAATACTTATCAGAAATTTTATGCACCTTTTAACATGATCAGATATTCAATGATCAGAAACTAATATTGTGAATTATTGAACTATCGAAAATGTAATTTATGCTCTCTCTTGAACCGTCCGCCTGTCCAACATGTAATTTCCAATATTTCCAGCATTGATGTTTTGTGCGAGAATTTGGAGGATCAGTAACCAAATTATCTTAATGCAGTCAATTTGTAGTCTGCATTATGCCAATCTGACTGAACTTTACAGTGGGATGAGAAATTATAACTTATTTAGAAATAGACAAAACGAAGAACCGCCTGTCTGTCCGCTAATTTAAAATTTGCGACGATTTTATTAAAAAAATAGTCGCTAAATATAGAGACAGTTTTAACAAAAACCGTCGCCAATTTAAACATACGACAATTTTGATTAAACAGTCGCTATATGTCGCTAAATATAGCAACAATTTACAAAAGTCGTTGTGATTTGTCCAAAAAATACGCTAATCCACAACGATTTTTCTAAAACCGTTGTCGATTGTCCAAAAACACACGTTAATATAAACCCTTATCTTTGACCCAAAAAAACGCCAAAAGACAACGGTTTTAAGCTGCATAAAAAAACACACCTAAGACGACGGTTTTTATTAAAACCGTTGTTAAAAAGTATACGACAACGGTTTTAGTGAAAAAACATTGTCGTTGATGCGTTTTTGTATGCCAAAATTCTTGTACTGAGGAATCGTGTAACAAGCTTAATCTGCAGAGTATCTTTGATTAAGCTTGAGGGGAAGTGTAGAATTACACGTGTAAAGCTTGTACCTGGTTTACTCGACCTTACCCCTGCTGGCAGTGCCCGCAAGGGTCGATCCAACGGCTCGGATTTTTCCGAGTCAATTTTTTTTTTTTTTTTTACCATGGAGGTGCGTTCATTGCCTGCACGGGCAGGGTGAAACAATCCCTTGTACCTAGTCTTATGGTGTTAGTCAGTTATAAGTTTCCTAATTAATAGCATTAGCTTTGTTGAAGATCCTATTAGCATGGATATATATGTAGATGTAAATCACTGTATAAATACTTCAGTAGAGATGTAATAAAGATTAAGCGTTTCTCTACAATATTCCATACACTACTATAATCCCAGCCTATAATATTACTATTTAAAATAATAGGCTAGACTCACGTGGTGTTTGATTGAGCTTACTTTTGAAACGAACAATGGATTTGAGCTTCTTCCTTTAACAACTATTTGAGGTACTTCGACAATTCTTTATACCATTTGTTCATATCGCTATATTTGATCATGTATAGCATCAATATATTGTTTTTTCGGAACCAAATATTTGTAGGTGTATGGAAACAATATAAGACGGCGTCTGATAAATTGACTCAAAAGAGAATAGTGACTCCCCTTTTAGTTAAGGAACAAGCCCATGAGGAATCTGATCGTCTTCAGAAAGAGAGTGACCACAGGCCGCCAGAATATCAATGTAGTGCTTCATTTTATCCAAGTAATCTTTCATGGAGAGATTACCCTTTTTCTGAAGAACTCAAATTGGAAATCTCCAGCCACCATCTAGAAGGTCCATGGTAGGTGCAGCCATTGTTGATTCTCTAATGGCTGCCATCGTCCATTCACACCAATTAACATGTGCAGAATATTCTCTATAAATAGAGGCTTCAGCTTGTTGTTTAAATCAGCCCATTCCCAATTGAGGAATCCTAATCCCAAGTAGAGGAGATTGAGAGTGCTGTGAGATCCGAGAGTTTTTATTTCTTTTTGTAAATTAAATCTATGAATTGAATAGATTGATTTTTCTCTCAAATTAGTTTGATCTTTGATAGTTTAATTCCCAACAAGTGGTATCAGAGCCTGGTTAGAGGTATTATCCATCAAAGGAGAGCTCTCTGTGAAAAATTCGATTTCGTGAAATGTCTGAAATCTTGTTTTGATTATACCACGACGTAGCTCTCGTTCCCACGAGTCTACCGGTATTTTCAGATCAAAAATCGGACATCAAACGAATTTTCTGTGATTTTTCAAAAGTTCTTTACGAAGAAGATGATGAACAGTGCCCGCCACGTCATTGCCACATAAGCATCCAGTCAGCGCCACGTCATTGCCACGTAAGCGTCCAGTCAGTGCCACGTCATCAGAACTATTCAATTTTCTGAAAATTGCATTTTGGTCCTTATATTTTCTGCTCGTTTCAAAATGGTCCTTTATCTTTCCTAAAGTACAGAATGGCCCCTGAACTTTTGGTAATGACTTAGAGACCCCTGAACTATCAGAAAGTTATATAGTGATCCCAAAATTTTCAGCAATAGAATTTCTGACCCCGAAGTGCCTATTCCACCATTTTCGACCGTTTCGGACACAACGGTGTACTCCGTTTTATGAGATTCAGCTCCTATTTTGATAAATAAATATTGAAGATGACCATAGAAGAGTCAACATCATATTCTGGAGCTATGATTATGCTCACGGCAACCAACTACACGCTGTGGAAACCTCGGATGGAAGATCTCCTCAGCTGTAAAGATTTGTTCGATCCCGTAGAATTGAAAGGTGAAAATCCTGATCCAACCAAAGCGTCAGAGTGGAGGAAATTAAACCGGAAATCTATTGGTCAAATCCGACAATGGATTGATCATAGTGTCTTCCACCATGTTGCACAGGAGACAGACGCATATGCTCTCTGGAAGAAGCTAGAGGACATGTACCAGGCCAAGACCGCTCGGAATAAAGCCCTGTTGATGAGGCGGTTAGTCAATATGAAGTTCAAAAGTGGAACTTCTGTTGCCGAGCATACCAGTGAGTACCAGAGTCTGGTAAATCAATTATCGTCTGTAGAGATGCCGCTTGGAGATGAGATGCAGGCACTCCTACTTCTCAGTTCGTTTCCTGATAGCTGGGAAACACTTGTAGTTTCTCTCAGCAACTCGGCTCCAGATGGCAAACTTACCATGTCCATGGTTAAGGATGCCCTGTTCAACGAGGAGGCCAGGAGAAAGGATATGAGCACAGACCAGACTCATGCCCTTGTCACAGAGCCCCGAGGAAGACAACAAGAGAAACAACAAATGGGTAAAGGCAAATGGAGAGGCAGAAGCAAAAGCAGAGGCAGATCCACCGATGGCAGAAAACCTTCGTATAAATGTCATCACTGTGGAATAGAGGGTCATATGAAGAAGAATTGCTACAAATGGCTAGAGGAGCAAGGCCAGAGCAATTCCCAGTCGAAGAACAAGGGTGGAGAAACGCTAGTCATCATTCCTGGAGATGTAGCGTTCTGTTCGACCCATAATGAGACATGCCTTCACGTTTCAAAAGAAGACACATAATGGGTGGTAGATACTGCAGCTTCCTACCACGTGACTTCGCACAAGGAATACTTCATGACATACAAAGCTGGTGACTTTGGAGCAGTGAAGATGGGAAATTCCAGTTCCTCTGGGATTGTAGGAATTGGAGATATCCAAATAAAGACAAGTGTTGGAAGTACAATCACTTTGAAGGATGTCAGACATGTGCCAGATCTTCGGCTCAATCTTCTTTCTGGAATAGCCCTTGACAACCAAGGCTATGATAATCATTTCAGCAATGGCACATGGAAGATGTCAAAGGGTGCTTTGATAGTCGCTCGAGGACACATTTGTGGCACACTGTACAAGACTCACATGAAGATATGTACAGACACCCTCAACGTAGCTGAGAAGGAGGGTTCTCAAAATTTGTGGCACCAGAGACTCGGCCATATGAGTGAGAAAGGGTTGTCTACCCTAATAAAGAAAGAGCTTATCATCGTTGACAAAGATGCTGCACCAGATCCTTGCATTCATTGTCTATTTGGTAAGCAGCACAGAGTCTCATTCAGTTCGGTCCCCTGGAGGATGAATCACTAGGCGGAAATAAATATTTTCTGACTTTCATTGATGATGCTTCTCGAAAGGTGTGGGTCTATTTCCTGAAAACGAAGGACCAGGTATTCGAATACTTCAAAATGTTTCATGTCATGGTAGAACGTGAGGCTGGGAAGAAATTGAAGTGTCTCCGGTCAGATAATGGAGGCGAATACACTTCCAAGGTGTTCGATGCATATTGCAAAACATACGGCATTCGACATGAAAAGACGGTCCCTCGCACCCCTCAACACAATGGTGTACCCGAAAGAATAAACCGGACAATCATGGAACGTGTTCGGAGTATGCTCAGTATGGCTAAACTGCCAAAGTCATTCTGGGGAGAAGCAGTCAGAACCGCCTGTTACCTGATCAACAGATCACCATCAGTACCACTGAATTTTGAAGTTCCGGAGAAATTGTGGTCTGGAAAGGATCCATCATACTCACACTTAAGAGTATTTGGATGTTTGGCGTACGCACATGTATCCAAGGAGCTCAGACAAAAGCTTGATGCAAGGACCACTCCATGCATTTTCATTGGCTATGGAGATGAAGAATTTGGATACAGACTATGGGATCCAAAAAAAAAAAAAAGGTGATCAGAAGCAGGGACATTGTGTTCCATGAAATCCAGACAATAGAAGACATTGAAAAACCTACAATGTCTCAGAAGTCAAATGTTGGTGCTCTAAATTCAGATGCAGCACTAAACCCGTTTGATATAGTGACAGAATACATGCCAGAAGCAGAAGCTGATGAAAAAAGGGGTGTTGAGCAGGGGGAGCCACAACCCACTCCACCAGATGTTCCAGGATCATCACAAGGCCCAGATGATGGTGAATCTTCTCAGACTATTCCAGAAGTTCGTAGGTCTGAACGAGGACGGATTCCATCTAGAAGATATACGGAATCCGAGTACCTTCTGCTTACTGAAGATGGAGAACCAGAGAGTTTCCAAGAAGCACTATCTCATAAGGACAAAGAAACATGGTTGTCACCAATGCAAGATGAGATGGAATCTCTGCAGAAGAATCACACTTATGAGATCGTAGAACTTCCAAAAGGGAAGAAGTCACTAAGAAACAAATGGGTGTTCAAGATGAAGAAGGATGGCAGCGGACAAGTGGTGAAATACAAAGCACGATTGGTAGTCAAAGGATTCCAATAGAAGAAAGGAATTGACTTTGATGAGATATTTTCACCAATAGTCAAGATGACGTCAATCCGAGTTATACTTGGCTTGGTAGCAAGTATGAACTTGGAGCTTGAACATATGGACGTGAAGACAGCTTTTCTTCACGGAGATTTAAAAGAAGAAATCTATATGGAGCAGCCAGAAGGTTTTGAGGTTTCAGGTGATAACCTCGTTTGCAAGCTTAAGAAAAGCTTGTACGGTCTAAAACAGGCACCAAGGCAGTGGTACAAGAAGTTTGACTCATGCATGACAAGTCAAGGCTATAAGAAAACTGCTGCAGATGAGTGCGTTTACATTCAGAAATTTTCAGACGAGAGTTTCGTTGCTCTTCTACTTTATGTAGACGATATTATGATCGTGGGAAAGGATGCAACGAAGATTAGTCAGTTGAAGAATGAACTCTCTAGGTTTTTTGAAATGAAGGACTTAGGACCAGCTCAACAGATTTTGGGAATGCAGATTGTTCGAGACAGAAACAATCAACGGTTATGGTTATCTCAGGAGAAGTACATTGAACGTGTGCTCGAGAGGTTCAACATGAACAACGCCAAACCAGTCAGCATTCCACTTGCCAATCATTTCAAGATGAGCAAGAGTGCATGTCCTTTATCCAAGAAAGAGATCGAGGAAATGTCATCAATACCATATTCTTCAGCTGTTGGAAGTTTGATGTATGCAATGGTATGCACAAGGCCAGATATTGCTCATGCAGTGGGAAAGGTGAGTCGTTTTCTCTCCAACCTTGGGAAGCAGCATTGGGAGGCAGTAAAGTGGATTCTCAGGTATCTAAAGGGTACTACTAAATTATGTCTTTGTTACGGGGGAGCTGATCCAATATTGGAGGGCTATACGGATGCAGATATGGCCGGAGATATTGATAGTAGCAAATCTACTTCAGGATATATCTACACTTTCGCGGGGGGATCTGTCTCATGGCAGTCACGACTGCAGAAGTGTGTTGCTTTATCCACAACAGAAGCAGAATATATTGTTGTCGCTGAAGCTGGGAAAGAAATGTTGTGGCTAAAGCGATATCTTCAAGAACTTGGAATCAAGCAGAAAGAGTACAAGGTACATTGTGACAGTCAAAGTGCTCTCGACTTAAGCAAGAACTCCATGTACCATTCCCGTACAAAGCATATTGATATTCGATATCATTGGATACGTGAAGTTATGGATCGACAACTGTTGAGACTAGTTAAGATTCATACGAAGGAGAATCCAGCAGATATGTTGACAAAAGTGGTAACGCGAGAAAAGTTAGAGCTATGCAGAGACATAGCTGGAATGCTTGTTTTGGATATGGCTGGAGGGGGAGAATTGAAAAACTCAAATTGGAAATCTCCAGCCACCATCTAGAAGGTCCATGGTAGGTGCAGCCATTGTTGATTCTCCAATGGCTGCCATCGTCCATTCACACCAATTAACATGTGCAGAATATCCTCTATAAATAAAGGCTTCAGCTTGTTGTTTAAATCATCTCATTCCCAGTTGAGAAATCCTAATCCCAAGTAGAGGAGATTGAGAGTGCTGTGAGATCCGAGAGTTTTTATTTCTTTTTGTAAATTAAATCTATGAATTGAATAGATTGATTTTTCTCTCAAATTAGTTTGATCTTTGATAGTTTAATTCCCAACATTTTCAATGTTTGAAGCTATAGTTTATCTTGCATCACCTTGGCTTTAGATCGAGACGCAAAAAGACTCATGACCATAACTTAGTTGAACTTAGACAACCTAGTATGGTCTGTCCATCATACATTCTTATCCATGTTATAGGGGCATACGTGAGGGTAGCTGTCTTGCTGAGAGTGGGTGATTGCTCCCCACTCTAAACGAAAAAAATAAAGAAATTTTATGTAAATTTCTTCTACAAATTGAAGTTTCGAGTCTCAAATTTTCTAGTTTGTGCAATTTTTCTCGTTGCGAATCCTGGGCTCATTCTTGTTTCCATGCATGTTTTCCATATCAAAAAATTTCTCGGTGTATGAAATGTATGTTGCAGGTCGATGATGAAGCCATGGACTTGAACAAAGAATTTATGTCCAGATTACTTGAACTTGACGATGTTGATGCCGTGTATATACACAGATCAGAAATGATTTCCCAGACCGGACAGCAACGGCCTGGCTCTCAGCTTTGTTAATCCGATGCTCAGAAAATAAAACCAAAATCAGAATTCATCAAAAAATGCCGAAGTCTTATACTCAGGAAAAATGTAATGCTCATTTCATCTGGGATGAAACACATTTCATTTAAACTTTTGAACGTTTCTTGATAGTTATCGCTGTACCTATATATATTTAGTTCGTTAATTCGTTGTGCATATTCTGACAGTTGATAAGATTTTTCTTTGATCTTTAGCCCAGAAATTGTCTCGGCCCATATATTACGAGATATAATAATGTCCACCTGTGGAATTCTCAGCCCGGCTCAAATGCCTTAGAAGCCAATTTCAACTGTATCGGCCCATCAAATTTATTCAAAGCACAACATAGCGTAGCTTTAATTTTTGCAAGTCGCTATGTACTCTCACAAGCTCATGATATAGCCCACAAGTTGGCCAATCGTCGTCATCTTAAAGAATTCTCCTTTTAAATGTTATATCTTGCTACTGCTTCGAGTTTTCTCACAAGTCTTCAAGTGTTATTTTCCGGAACATCTGTTGTTGAAAGTTACATTTGGCTCGTACCCAGATTCCAGTATATGTTAACAAAAAATTCATCAGAAAATTTCGAACACCCATCCGTGGATCGATCTGACTCATGCTTTGATACTATCGCTTTCGTAAATGTGGCAGAATTCACTGGCGATGATGTTGACGGTCCCCATTCATTCTGAAAAGTCAAAAAACTGTATAAACTTGTGGTCCTAAAATTTGAATAGATATGGTCCAATTATTTCATGGGATTTAGGTAGAATGTGTCGTATGTATAGTAAGTAGGGTGGTTACTAGTAGCTGGCATATATACGATTTAATGTCAAAATTTTTACTCCATCCGACAATTGGCCCAATGCGTTCAGCTGGCAGGCACCATTCATGCAGTAATCAGTAGAAAGAAATCAATCTATCATACTTTTTTCGTGAATTTCAAATTATCTATGCTTTGTCCATTCCCAAGTGGAAATATCATTACAGACAAACAAACAAACAACTAAATTTTTGCATATTGGAAGACGCAAAATCTATTTATTTTCTTAAAAATATTAATTAATAGTCGAAAAGCTTAAATATATGTTAAAATTATTAAATAAAGAAAGTCTTAAATTTGTTTAAGATAAATTAAAGAGAGCCGCAAAGCGAAGTGTCTCTCTCCGAAAAGACATGTCCGTACAGAAGACAGGACAGGGCTGGGCAGGGCAGACCATACGCCCCAATAATATAATCATTTAACTCAAAAGCTGACCACCAAAATATACATGTCACCCTCTCATCGCCCATTTTAATCATTTAAAATTAATAAAATACTAAAACATTAAATTCCCAATTTTTTAATATTTTACTCCATGCCGACACCAAAATACACACACACCGTTCATATTATATTATATCTACAGCCGCCAGTTATTATTATTATATAGTTACCAATACTGTGACATGTCTCTTCTCCTACTATTTTCCACTTTCCAACATATATGATATTAATTAATGTCTTGTTTCTTTATTCACAATGTATACATGTATTTATATATAGATACGGAATCGGAAACAGCCTTTAGAATATGTTTTGTATAATGACATGTACAGTTTATACACAATTATGTATGTATGATAAACAAAAGATTACAGGATAAATAGATTACTATCCAGACCTCTTTTTAAAATCATACTGATTTTAATTATCAAATTCTTTCAAAAGATTTATTACTATTTATAATGCTATACGGATCTACAATAATCACCATCGTTTTTGTCGACAAAAATATTAAATGAGGGGTCATCAATGTTGGCATATTTGAATTGAATTGACAAAAGAAACGTGGGCTGTTTGATTGTTTGAATAATTCAGAAGACGGAAGCGCGTATAAAACGCGTCTTCACACTGACAGAGCCTCTATAAATAAAGCTCCCCCTTCATTATGAAATCATCCCTTATTCGAGTTTTCTCTCATCTTATAAGCATTTGAGTGCTTAATTCTATAATATTTGTGAGGTGTTTTGTTCTCTTGTATTAAAAGAGTGTGTGATCTCTTTGGAAACACAGTGAGTGAGTTGTACACCACAACAAATTATAGTGGAATTCTTTTCATCTTGCCCGTGGTTTTTTACCCTAATAATTTTTAGGGTTTTCCACGTAAATCTCGGTGTCCATTTTATTCTTTATTTTCGGGTTTTATTATCTCAAATTCCGCACGTGGGACCAACAAGTGGTATCAGAGCCTTGATTTAAAATTTCTTAAAATTCTGAGTATGCTCTGTGGTTGCAGCCTAGACTGATCTTCAACATCAGAAAATATTTTTTGAGATTTTTTATTTAAGGCGGGATTATTTTGTCCAGTCTTTTAAAATTGTTGTAGACATAATGACGGGAAGGTACGAGATAGTAAAGTTCAATGGAAGCAATTTTATGTTGTGGAAAATAAAGATACAAGCAGTTTTAGGAAAGGAGAATTGCTTGGCGGCTATTGGAGATAGAACGGTGGAAATTACGGATGATGGAAAGTGGAATGAGATAAATGACAATGTTGTTGCCAATTTACACTTGGCTATAGTAGACGAAGTATTGTCAAGTATCTCTGAGATAAAAACAGCAAAAGTTATATGGGATACTCTGACAAAGATGTACGAGATCAAGTCGCTACACAACTTGATTTTTCTAAAGAGAAGGCTTTATACTCTTCGGATGGCGGAATCCTCATCGATGACCGACCATATCAATACACTAAATACTCAATTTGCCCAACTCACTTCCATGGGACATAAAATAGGGGAAAATGAACGTGCGGAGCTTCTAATTCAAAGTCTACCAGATTCATATGATCAACTTATCATCAACATTACCAACAATATTCTTATGGGCTTTCTAAGATTCGACAATGTCTTAACTGCGGTTCTCGGAGAAGAAAGCCGTCGCAAGAATAAGGAAGATAGGTTGTTAACATCGAAGCAAGCAGAGGCTTTACCGATGATAAGAGGAAGATTTATGGACCGTGACTCCAGTAGGAGCCAAAGGCGAGGTAGATCAAAGTCGAGAAGTAAGGAGAAAAATATTTACTGCTTTAAATGTGGCGGTAAAGGGCACTTCAAGAGAGAGTGTACGAGTATCGATAAAAGTTCTCAAAGAAATGTGGCCAGTACTTCAGGCAATGGTGAAATATTATTCAGCGAAGCAGCAACTGTTGCAGAAGACATGCACAAATTTTGTGACACATGGATTATGGTTTTAGGAGCGACGTGGCATAAGACGTCTCAAAGAGAATGATTTGATCATTATGAAACAGTCTCAGGAGGATTTGTATTCATGGGAAATGATCATGCCTTGGAAATCGCTGGGGTCGGTACTGTCAAAATTAAAATGTTTGATGTCACCATTCGCACCATACAGGAGGTACGACATGTGAAAGGACTGACGAAAAATCTTTTGTCTTTGGGGCAATTGGATGACATCGGGTGCAAAACTCGTATCGAGAACGAGATCATGAAAATTGTGAAAGGCGCGCTTGTGGTTATGAAGGCGGAAAAGGTTGCTGCAAATCTGTATGTACTTTTGGGAGAAACACACAAAGAGGCGGAGCTAGCTGTTGCATCAAATGGTTCAGGAGAAGAATTAACAGTGTTATGGCATAGAAAGCTCGGGCATATGTCAGAACGGGGGTTGAAAATTCTCTCAGAACGGAAGCTGTTACCGGGACTTACAAAAGTGTCACTACCCTTTTGTGAGTATTGTGTTACCAGTAAACAACACAAATTAAAGTTTGGCACTTCTACTGCCAGGAGCAAAAGCATATTGGAGCTGATTCATTCGGATGTTTGGCAAGCACCGGTTGTATCCCTAGGAGGAGCGAGATACTTTGTCTCGTTCATTGATGATTTCTCTAGGAGATGTTGGGTGTATCCAATCAAGAAGAAATCAGATGTTTTTCAAGTCTTCAAAGATTTCAAAGCGCGGGTTGAACTTGATTCTGAAAAGAAAATCAAGTGTCTGAGGACTGACAACTGGAGGAGAATATATCAGTGACGAGTTTGATGCATATTGTCAACATGAGGGCCTCAAGAGACAGTTCACAACGGCTTACACACCTCAACAGAATTGAGTGACGGAGCGGATGAATAGGACCTTGTTAGACAGAAAAAGAGCTATGTTGAGGACTGCAGATCTAAAAAAGTCATTTTGGGCAGAAGCAGTCAAAACCGCTTGTTATATTATCAATCGTTCTTCTTCAGTGGCTATTGATCTGAAGACTCCGATGGAGATGTGGACTGGAAAGCCGACATATTATTCTCATTTGCATACATTTGGAAGTCCTGTGTACGTTCTGTACAATGAGCAAGAAAGATCGAAGTTGGATTCGAAATTCAGAAAATGTATCTTTTTGGGTTATGCTGATAGAGTAAAGGGGTTTCGCTTGTGCGATCCTACTGTTCACAAGCTTGTCATCAGCAGGGATGTTATCTTCGATGAAGATAAAGTAAAGGGAGACAAAGGCACACCGAATTCAGAAACAACTATTTTTAAGGTGGAAAATAAGACTGACGAAGGTCAAGTTTCTTGTGAAGCAGTACCAGAGCACGAAGAATAAGAACATGTTGAGTCTGAGGTTTCCAATGTGAGGCAGTCAACTCGAGACAGAAGATCACCAGGTTGGCTTTCAGATTATGTCACTGAAAGCAACATTGCATATTGTCTATTATCAGAGGATGGTGAGCCATTGAGTTTCCACGAGGCTACTCAAAGCTCGGATGTATCTTTGTGGATGATAGCAATTGCAAGAAGAGTTGGAGGCATTAGACAAGAATAAAACTTGGGATCTTGTTACACTGCCACAAGGGTGGAAAGCCATTGAAAACAGATGAGTCTATAAGATCTAGTGTGATGGCAATAACCAAGTGGAACGGTATCGTGCTAGATTGGTGGTAAAAGGGTATGCTCACAAAGAAGGCATTGACTTCAATGAAATATTTTCTCCTATGGTTGGGCTTACAACAGTCAGAGTGGTGTTGGCATTGTATGCGGTGTTTGACCTACATCTAGAACAGCTAGATGTGAAAACAGCATTTTTTCATGAAGATCTTGAAGAAGAAATCTATATGCTCCGGCCAGAAGGTTTTGCAGAAAAAAGCAAAGAGAACTTGGTTTGCAGGTTGAACAAATCTCTGTACGGTCTCAAACAGACGCCGAGGTGTTGTTACAAGAGATTTGATTCCTATATCATGAGACTTGGATACAACAAACTGAGTACAGATCCTTGTACATATTTCAAGAGGTTCGGTGATGATTATATCATTTTGCTGTTGTATGTGGACGACATGTTGGTAGCAGGCCCCAACAAAGATCAGGTCCAAAGATTGAAGGAACAGTTGGCTAGGGAATTTGATATGAAGGACTTGGGACCAGCAAACAAGATTCTAGGGATGCAAGTTCACCGAGACAGAAGTAATAGAAAGATTTGGCTTTCGCAGAAAAATTATTTGATTAAAGTCTTGCAACGCTTCAACATGCAAGATACTAAGCCAATTTCGACCCCTCTTCCTGTTAACTTTAAGTTATCCTCCGAGATGTGTCCTAGCAGTGAAGCAGAGAGGATGGAGATGTCTCGAGTACCATATGCATCAGCAGTAGAAAGTTTGATGTTCGCCATGATATGTACAAGACCGGACATTGCTCAAGCAGTGGGAGCAGTTAGTCGGTATATGACGAATCCTAGACGAGAGCATTGGAGCACTGTTAAGAGGATCCTTAGATACATTAAGGGTACCTCAAATGCTGCATTATGTTATGGAGGATCGGATTTTACACTCAGGGGCTATGTCGATTCAGATTATGCAGGTGATCCTGATAAGAGGAAATTTACTACTGGTTATGTGTTTACACTTGCAGGAGGAGCAGTAAGCTGGGTTTCAAAATTGCAGACAGTTGTGGCGTTATCTACAACAGAGGCAGAATACATGGCAGCTACTCAAGCTTGCAAGGAGACAATATGGACTAAAAGGTTATTGGAGGAGATCGGGCACAAACAAGAGAATGTTACTTTATTTTGTGACAGTCAGAGTGCCTTGCACATCGCAAAGAATCCAGCCTTTCATTCTAGGACGAAACACATTGGAGTTCAATTTCATTTTGTGCGAGAAGTAGTAGAGGAAGGAAGCGTGAATATACAGAAGATCCATACAAAGGACAACATAGCTGATTTTCTGACCAAGCCAGTGAACACTGATAAGTTTGAGTGGTGTAGATCCTCAAGTGGTCTAGCAGAAACGTAAGCAGCAGGGAATTACAAGATTGAAAGGATGTGTGGAGATGCGTTTGATTATCAATCTAATCTCCAAGTGGGAGAAATGTCGACAAGAATATTAAATGAGAGGTCGTCAATGTTGGCATATTTGAATTGAATTGGCAAAAGAAACGTGGGCTGTTTGATTGTTTGAATAATTCAGAAGACGGAAGCGCGTATAAAACGCATCTTCACACTGACAGAGGCTCTATAAATAGAGCTCTCCCTTCATTATGAAATCATCCCTTCTTCGAGTTTTCTCTCATCTTATAAGCATTTGAGTGCTTAATTCTATAATATTTGTGAGGTGTTTTGTTCTCCTGTATTAAGAGAGGGTGTGATCTCTTTGGAAACACATTGAGTGAGTTGTACACCACAAAATATTATAGTGGAATTCTTTTCATCTTACCCGTGGTTTTTACCCTAATAATTTTTAGGGGTTTTTCACATAAATCTCGGTGTCCATTTTATTCTTTATTTTCGGGTTTTTTTATCTCAAATTCCGCACGTGGGACCAACAGTTTTTTTATACTTTGAACTTATGAAAGTTCCAAATACCCTTAATTCTTAGATATTTTGTCAAATAATTATAATTTTTGGCCCAATATCTTTTAATTTCCTTGTTTTTAGATATACTATGAAATTAAGCCATCAATTTGAGTGTTTACTTGAGTAAAATGTTTTTCCTACAAAACAAGTTATGCTCTATATTGAGAAATCCCCTGTTCTTTTTTCCTTTTTCATTGGAAAAAATGATCAATTATATCTAGACGTGCTTGAATTCTTATCATATACTTCATCTTTTAAATGTTATATCTTGTGCATTAGATATATACAAAAACTCATGTGAGATCAACTCACGAGTCAATTTTGTAAAACGGATTTTCAATCCTACCCGGGTACATGAAAAATTATTATTTTTTATATCAAAAATCTTATTTTGATTTGTAAATATAAATAGATTAATTTGTATTTGTAAAACGGATTGATAAAATTGTTATGAAGATCTTATCAGATGTATCAGTTAGGCTCTGAACTTTAGACAATGTTCGAAAGAAAGCCTGAAAGATTCAGTTAGGTAGAATCATTGGTTGTCTTTTAATCAGTGGCACTTGAATCAATTATCTTTCATCGTCTACGCTTTGATATTAGTTAGGATTTCAAAAGATCAGTTCTGGGCAATCGGTTCAGCTTGAGAAACATTAACACGTTAACAATCAGGTTACCTTATAGATTCAGTTCGGATCTACTTTTATAATTCTTCTTTGATTAGTTGTATTTTGTTAATCACTGAAAATTAAATTATCCAACAAATAGGAGATTTTATAGTTTTTAGTTGGATATTCTTTATTTATTTTATTCGATTTAAAATTTAAAAAAATTTAACCATAAATCAATTTATTAACTATGTGATCTCGAAAGCTAGTGATCGATGTCCAATATTCATTAATTACAAATGACATTATAATTCCAAAAAAAATATCCGACGTGTTGTATTTTTGTTAATATAAATATGATTAACAACTATTGTCGTATATATTTTAAAATAAATAATAAATACTGAGGTCGGCCATATTTATATACATTGTGAAGTAATATATCTTCATCAATGGGTCCTACTTGTTGAAATTGGTCGACATGATCAAATTTCAGAAAGGCAAAATGAAAAGAAAAAAGAATATTTATTTCACGATTTTTTCAATTTTTTCTAGTGCAGATCGTAGATATTATATTAAAATTTAAATTAAATGATATAAGAAAACGATAGAGCGCAAAATTCGTTACTTTTCACGTATTTTTTTTTTTTTTTGGGGAATGATTTTTTGGCCTTAACAAAATAGTTGGAAAAACTAACTGTATAGAATGGGGAAAAAAAATTTCTCCTAAGGACTAGCTGGAAAATCGATTTATAAGTTTCAAATTTGCTTATCTAAAATAAAAAAAAAAAATTAGATACTACATGTATTGCGTGTACCGATCACTGATAATATGATTATCAAATAGTGGGCAGTGTAGAGATGCTTCCCATTAACCTTGAATTTATGATACAAAATTTGTCTTCCAAAATATACAAAAAAAATCGTCATTCTTCTTACTCTAGATTAAGGATTTGAAGATTCCATGAATTAGTTTAATCTAATTATAATATTCAAATAATGGTAATTAATTATTTAGAATGCAATCTATTAAGTTCATCTAAATTCAAGCTTGTAAATTGCATATTTAATTAGTTCATTATGTTATGTAGATGAAAGGTTCTTATATAAATATTACTTATATCTAATTGCCTTATCAAAAAAATCTTGTAAAAAATTATATTCTGATAGCCACAAAGAACAAATAAATAATGAAAAACTAGGAAATTGTCTTGTGGGGTGGGGCTGAGGAAATCAAATCTCATAAGTTTTAGCCTATTTTATCTAGGTTAGATCTCTATATTGACATTTCTGATTAAATATTTGGAAGTCATTGTTCATGAGCTAACAATAAGTAATTAGTTACACGATTATTCAATTTTAAATTTCATTCAACACAAAAACTCTTGTGACACGATCTCATGAGTTAATTTGTGATTAGTAGGTCTCTTATGAGACGGTTTCACAAATCTTTATCTGTGAGACGGGTCTCATGAGTATAATCGGTCTCACTTATAGCGATCAGTAAGAACGTCTCATAAGATACATACTCATCATTTAATTCTCATCACACTTATAATACAATGACATAAACCTCTCTCAATAAGGAGAGATACCTTATTTCGATTTCAGGTGATAGCACAAAACTCCCTCACCTCCATGTGATAAAAAAATTTGTGGTTTAATTTCGCTCAAACTTTTATACTATCTGGTTTGGAAAATTGTCAAATTAATATTGTTTAAAAATTCGAATTAGATATGTATAGAGACCAAAGTAGCTTCTAGTTTCATCATTCATGCCCTAACAAGGTACAATATAGTAGCTGTGTATTATGAAAAATATATAAGATGATTCATGTAATCTCAGGGATGACAATTAGTCATTTATTATATCCATCGTTGTAATCACATCATCATAGGGTATTCAAATTTTATCTAAATACATATATTCATCGGAGAATTATATATCTATAAATAATCCAAATATCTTATTACCACCTATAAATATATTTTTTTCAAATTAGAATTAATTCAAATAAGTAATGCATATATACCAAATTTTTGGAAGAACAATAAGAAAAAATATTAAATATAAAAATTAGCAAACTAAACGTCAAAGAAGAAATAACAAAATATTAAAATATTATATCCAATCACATTTATTCTACAAAAATAACATCAGCTCAATATTAATAATTTTATTCATATCATTCAACTATCATAACTCAACAAAAGCATATTAGAATTAACAAAAATAAATTTAGCTTTATAGTGATATATATTATAATTTAATCGAATATCTGGTTCGGGTATGAGCGAGATGCTACTAGACCTTGCTCCATCCCTGAACTCGAAAATCCTCATACCTGATTACCCAATTTTTTAATCGAGCCTAAAAAAATCCATTCATACCGTCCTCCGTCCCGTAACAATTTTGGAGGAAATTGTCATCCCTGTCATGTATTAATGTTAATAATTTTGTGATGTTATATCCTACCAAACATACCATTAAACAACGAGGTTAATATCCTTTTGAAGTTACCAGATATTAGAAATTTTTCAAAGACTATCGCCCTTTCTTTCTACCCTAATCTAAAACTAAATCATAAACAAATCACCACAAAACCCTAAGTTTTGAATAACCATCTTAATCATACCCTACTTACATATATAATTTAATTAATCGGAATCAATAATTCCATTATTAGTAGTGCCATTAAAAGCGAATCTTAACTGAATCATAAGGGGACGCACTAATAATTTCTTAATTAGGCACCTTACGTAGGATTTTTTGTTCTTATTAATTAACCCATTAATTAAATCGGATCATTTTTCTGGGTTGTTTTATGTTTTTACTCAGCTACGAGATTCCAATATTTTTATATGGAAAAAGATTACTTTTCTTTAACACGTGTAACTTTGAAGGCCTTTCATTTCATTACTGTTACGTAGACATCGATCTCATGTCTCCTTGATCATTTCTTTTTTTATATTAAATAATAATTTCCAATATATGCAGGCCATAAAATTGGTTTATATAGTTCTCGTTAAATCATATAACGGGGTAATTTTATGAGACACATCTCTTATCCGATTTAATTTATTTAAAAAAAATTATATCAAAATATTGATTTTTATGATAATTATGAATGTGTGAAAAAACATGATATCTATGGTATAAATAAAAGCTTTTGAAATTATTAATTCTTATTTTTTATTGTATTTTTCTTTTAAATATTTGTAATACAGTTTATTTCCTACATTCACCCCAATCGAGCAGCATATTGTACACCACGTTCTCAAAATTAACATATTTTATTTATTTCTTGCGATGTCCCCCCCCCCCCCCAACTTATTCTAATTAATGAAGCGATTTACGAATCCAAAGTCCATTTTTTCCCTTAAAAAATAATTATTAAAAGCATAATCCCATTTTAATTTAGTCATTATCAGTTGAGATCAATGTTCCACTGATTTATTTACACTAACCAAGATTGTCGGGGAATAATTAGTTGCTAGATTTGACTTTAAAAAAGGGAATTGGATAATAGTAGATAAAAAATTTATTTGACTACAGTTGATACGTTTTTTTTTTACTTAAAATTTACTAATAATTAATAATTATTAGTAATCATAAAAAGCATGCGATTAACATCATAATTAAAAATATACTAATTGTATGTTAATAGTAATTATTTGGCAAGGTTAGAAATGTCCAAAATTAGAATGTGATTCGATTGATTTATTATTAAATTACCCCAAAAAAAAAAAAAAAAAAACGTATCCGTTAATCCAATTATAGTAAAAGAACTTATTACTAGCTAAACTTTTAATGGCTGATATATAGGATTATTAAAAGGGAAAATGACCAAAATTTTAATTTTCATAACAAATCATATCAAAACACAACAAAATTTAGAAGTGGTAGGGAATTAAAATTTTCAGAAAAAAGTTGAAGATTATTTTTCTGAAAATAAGTATTGTGCGTCTGTTCAGAGAAGGTATTTAATTTTTTCAACGCAAATTCATTATAATATTGAGTAATGATAGCCCTGTATGGAGTTTTAGTTTAAATTAACTACAAAAGTAACCTTTATATTATTCTATCAGCCCGAAGTGGAATTAATTTTTTTTTTTTTTTTTAAAAAGGGGGAATCAAGCTTCATGGAGACGCATATTTGGTAAGCCTCCCTCCTGCAGTTTCCAATCATATCGAAATCATTTTCTTATTTTGGCATGTCCCTATTTGTTTTTGCAACTTAAATTTAATATTTATGATCAGTATATTTTAAATTTTCGAATAAAATACCAACTTTACTTTTTCCCCCAAAATGGTCAAGCATGGTGGCCGGTTGAGAATGTTTGGATTCAAACTACCCACACAAGCACGATATTTATTTATAAAATTTGAATTTTTATTTGAGTTAGTACAGATTAAGTATAATTTTATTTCACATTTACTAATTTATAACCCTTTTGCACTCAGTTTGAATTATTTAAAAATTAAACTTTTGTGAACATATATTTTATGCTTGTTTAGCTAAATATATTTATATCATAAGATTTAATCCGCCAAATGTTTGTGATTATATATTTATATTGTAATTTAGTTTGACAAACCAGTTACATTATTCTTCGATAAGCAATCGGTTGTTTTTCTCTTATTTATTTTTTGTTTTGGTTAGAATGGTTTTTTGGAATTTTCTTTATAGATTTGAATGATTAAATTGTCGAGAAAGAATAAAATATATAAATAATTGCGACAGTTTGATTTCTTAAAAGTATGAAATAAATCCAAAACGGATCGTTTCAAAAGTTATATGTTGGGGAAAAGGTTGATTTTATTTCAAAGATTTTGGTGTCTGATATGCGTTTGATTACATTTATGTGCATTCAGTTTGACCTTAAAGTTCTTTAAATTTTTATCAAATAATTATTTGTGGGGTTGATTTATAAAAAGTTAAAAGCTTGATTTTTTGTGACAAAATGAAAAGTTGCGGAGTCGAAAAATCCCAAATAATTATGAAAAAAAAATACATGCTGAAATCGGAAACATCTGATTATCTATATCTATACAGCTTAAAGGAATTCAAAACTCAGGGATATATGATGTAAATATACAAGATAAATGTACGCAAAAATTTGTATTTATTACACAAAATTAAGTGGTCTACCAAAATTAAAGTTAGATGTAAAATTTAAGAAATGTGTTCTTTTCCTTCCCAAAATGTTAAGCACGCTCCATTTTAAGTTTGTCTTTTCAACCCATTTTCATGAAATATTTACACAGAATAATACTTACAATGTTTGAATAATGTTCAGATATATATATATATATATATATATATATATATATATATATATATATATTAGTTTCTACTACTACCTTTTTTTATGACAATGTGACATGGCTTTGCTTTAGTTTATGGTTGAACTCGGGTTTCTTTATAAAAAAAATTAATTTTTTTTTTAAAAATTAATTTCAAAAATAAGGTTGATCGTGAGATTTTGCAAAATCAAGGCAAAACACTATCATCAATGACGGACACTGCAATATCATTTTGGTTTAATTTTGAAAACCCACCATATATCTTATTTTTTAAAATTAATTAAATAAAAAAAAACCGATCGAAGTCACGTAAATGTTAGATTGAAAGACGTTTATGACACTATATTATCGTTCATTGAGATCGCTGGGCATTTCCACGACTATTCTATGTTACAATAAAATTTAGTTTCGAGTGCAGTACATTTTGTCTGGGAGAATCTAGGTAGCCACTTTGGCTTTGCGTTATTAATTTGTGTGCTCGTATCCAGAAACTTGTGAAATCTCTGCCTCCTGGGTTGTTTTCCAAAATCCAAACCCTGGGGAATTATTAAAATATTTATTTAAATGAAGTTCGCATGTGTGTGTGTGTGTGTGTGTGTGTGTGTGTGTGTGGAGATACATTTATGAGCCTAACACTGTACAGTTTGAAGAGGGTTTTAACAGACATATACAGTTCGAGAAGAAGAACGAAATTGAAATTTCTTTGGCCCTTTTACTGAAAAATGCAAGGACTGATACCTAAACTCCTATAGTCAAACCACACAATTTCACAAAAAGATTAAACACAGAATAAAAAAAGCACACAGCGTACATCAATAATTCCACAACAAATATTCAAAACAGCCCGAAATCCCACCATCAGCATCGACCTCACCATCAACGCCGCCGACCCAAGGCGGAGGAGAATCCAACCACTCCTCCATCGCCGTGTTGTCGACGTACACAAAGTCACCCCTCAGGCCCAGGTTGTCGAAACACGACCCCAAACTCGGCAACTCGACAATCTGGCTCAGTTCTTCCGATGTTGTCGAAAGATCAATTGCAGAAGCCAGAGAAGAAAGCGAAGAAGATGATGACGAAGTTGTGCAAAAGGAGGAATAAGTACTCGAAGGAGAGGAGAGGACATCGAATTTGTCCATGGCCGCTGCCTTCGCCGCTGCGGCCTGCACGTCACGCGGGCTGAGGGAAACCGGACGCGGCAGAGCAGCTGCCAGTTCGGGGAAATTGAGAATGGCCGAGGCCCCTTTGATGCTCAACGCAGCCACGTCATGCGCACGCGCCGCCATTTCAGGCGTCGCGAAAGTACCCAACCATATTCGTGATTTCTTCCGTGGCTCCCGGATTTCGGACACCCATTTCCCCCAGTTCCGCATTCGAACTCCCCGGTAAACCGAGTGCTTGCTGCTGGAAGTACTGTTGCAGTCCCGGATTCTCTTGACTTTCTTGGCGGTTTCCGGAGACTGATCCTCCTTGGCGGCGGAGTTATCTGTGGAGAATGATAACAAAGGGGTGTTTTGATCATCAGTACACAAGATTCTTGAAATCGAATCCATTTTCAACCAATCTGCGAAATCTTGATCGTATATTAATATACACTAGTCTTTACAACAAAATCAACGCTGCATGAAAGCAGTTATATTTCCATCGTTGGAAAAGTACATGGAAAGATCAGAAGATTTGAGGAGAAAGGTGTATATATATATATATATATATATAGACACAAAGTGTGCAGTGATATGCAAAGTCGTGATAATTAAATAGCAATTTGGTAAACAAATATAAGAGAGGCGTTTGTTTTTTTGGTATAATTTCTTCATGACTGGTACATCACTTAAAACAAGAGTAGACCCCATCGTTGTGGTAAATCAGGTCTCTTTCCAAAATCCAATTTAGATATACCATACGTAACCCCTCATCGTTCAATTTCAACCCGTCCACACACGCACACACACAGACGCACACACACAGACGCACATCGTAAATCTTCTTCACTGCTCATTTATCCCCGGACATTGATGCATAAATTATCGCGTAAAAGGTGAGAACATGAAATGTGTCAAATCAATTAGCTAGGTTCTATTGAGATACTTGTTTCCAAATCACACTCATACTATATCATATTCCAAATGTATTATAATTATTGTGAAATCATATGACTTGTCAAATATATGAATCCAATCATAATCTTATGTGAATTGAGTTGGATACTACTTATGTCTACATGTTTTAATTTTTTAAGATTAACTCACAACTAAAAATTATTTTGTTTTAGATCATAATTAGTATTCGAACATGTATATCGATTCGTTTGATTCGTCCCATATAAAATTGTCTCATTCATATCCACACATATCATATATAAAACGATAAAATGAAAAAAATTGTAATATTGTTCTTTGCGATTTGATGATTTATATTGTTCAATTTCAATTTTAGTTTTGTATCTTTCGATTTTTTTTGACGATTTTAGTTTTTTTTTTCATCGAACATTTTGATATGTCATCACAAACATCAGTTATGTCTAAGCCATATATAGAGCACCGTATATGTGTCACATCAGAAAAATACTAAACATTTTTAAAAAACTAAACAAAACAAAACCAAAGACAGCGGACCAAGATTAAAACTGATAGCATCGAATACCAAAATCGGAGAGACAAATTAAATATACATGACTAATATTCCAGTTTTGCCCCATAAAATTTTCAAGTAATTCTATTAACAAGTTTAATATCATAGGTGGTACATGTATTCCTTAATCTCAACTAATTATTAGTTAAAATTATCTTTATGTTTCGGTATGTGACACGATCTTTCAACAGCTAGAGATTCATTGAACCATAATCATTGTCACACACACACACACACACACACACACACTGATAAAGACATTTTTTAGAAAGGAAAAAACTTCAAATTGTATCACCAGCCAGATAAAAGTTAAGTTTATATGAGTTCTGGTAACTTTTAAACATCACTTCTGAGGGGAATACTTATTTTTTAAAACATGCATGGGAAACAACTGGCTATCTGGGCAGGATCTAATGGGGCCTCGTTTAATCAAATGTCGACGCATTAATAAAGAAGAATAACAAATAAATAAATAAAGAAATGATTTGTCTCATAATACCAAAATCGTCAATTCATTTGTTTGTTTGTTCGTGTAGGGGTTGAGAAATATGTTGTCCCTGGGGTTGCTTCAGATCTTGATGAAAGAAATTTGAAGATCTCCTCAAGTTTTATTGCAGTAGGTGTACAGTTTACACTAGCACTTATGTTCAAATGTAGATACTATATATATATCACCGATTTCTCTCTGTTTTTTTTTAAGAAAAAAATGTGAATTATATTGGGTATAATAATCGTCTTTTACAATATAACAATTAAACATATTATTTGAGTTGTTGTACGTACGATGTATAAGAGTATTTGCACAGTGATCACAACTAAAACAACAAAGATTTGGTTCTACATAATTTTTTTAAAAAATTAATATTTATATTTTTATAAAATCTCTCACCTGGTTAATTTGTTTAAAATATACATATATAGTCAAATTTCTTGATGATGAGCTCTTGTTAAATCCATATTATAAAATATGATGCACACAGCAAGCTAGAGAATCCAAAATTATTTATTTATTATTAATATGTATTTGGAAACAAATGAATTGCCTCGGGACTTTAATTTACGAGGTGAAAGTGTTCGATATCATGTGGATTATGTTAGAGTTGGCCCCAAGAAGAAGGCCAACCGCAGAACTGATAGATTTCATCGAAGGGTCCGCTAACATGAATTGATTTAATATTTGGGTCCGACTAAATAATTATTTTTAAAATATCACCTTTTTGTATTGACCATCGGGAATTGTAATTGCAATACAAATATTATGAAAATCATATTAATACCAAATAGCTTTATATTTAAATATTATTTATATTTCTAAGTAAACGATTAATAATGTTGGTTCAAGATATAATACATTTCTAAGTTTGATGATTTGCATGAAGTTTAAGTTTTATTCAAAATATACAAGATTTATAACAATGATGATAAAATTTTATTTTCTTTTGTGTATCGTTAGCGTGCACAAATTTTTCGACGACAAAATTTAATATGGACAGATAATTTAAAACATTGTGGGGGCAAACGTTTGATCCTATAAATTCATTTCTACTTTTTTTTTTTTTTTATAAACAGTTTTGATTTTTCTATTATTTATTCTAGGAAAAATTACATTTTTTTTTTTGTCTCTTATCAGTACATTTTACGATTTTGATATCTTATGTTGTCAAATTTTGGTCTTGGTATGTTATTTTTGCTCTTTTTTTCCTTCATAATTTTGGTTTTTTTCTACGTAATGCATACATAACCGCGTATAACAGCGATTTGGGCGTTGACACATCATTACTCCAATATAAAATAATTGAAATTATCAAAATTGAAAGATACAAAATTAATATTGAATTTCGATAATATAGATAACCAAATTAACAAAAAAAGATAAATATATATAACTAAAAATGTAATTTTCCGTTTATTCGATCCTCAACCTACTTGCATTTCTTAATTTTCTTAATGTTACCAATTAATAATACTTACAGATCAGTCAGTATTATTTCCAAAAATATTTATTAAAGAACATTTATTTATTCATTCTAGATTTCTATCAGTATCGCTGTAGAAAAGCTAAATGTATGGAATCGATTGAAGATAGAATTAGTAACTCATGTCAAAAAATTAAACTGCTCTTAATTTTTTTGGATTAAAAATAAATAGAATTGTGGTCAAATTAAATTAATTGGATCTGAAATGGGTAAATATTATTTAGTAATTTTTTTAATTTATTTTTTACGGTCGTTCATTTAATAATATGTAGTTGTAGAAGGAAAGAAGAAAACGTTTGGATCGATGCTAACCAACTTCCCATAAATTTGCATTTATGTGAAGAGATGTTATGTCATATCAACAACAATAATAAAAAAAAAATTAATATATAAAAACTTTAAAATACTTAAATATGATTCTAATAATTCTCCTCCTAAATTAACAAATTACATATGTATTTATGTATGCTATTATTAAATTTAACGTTTTTATTTCAGAAATGATATCTTAACTTTCTCGCCATAGAAGATTGATCGCTTTAACAATTAATAAATCAAGTCGACATCAAACCAATTGACTAAATGTCTCATTTAGTGTATTAAATTCACAATTTATGTACCTTTTTCACTTATTTAAGACCATTAGGGTTTGTCAGTTGCGTATTATACATATTAATTTTTTTTTTTGTTTACTCGATTAATCGCTCAATCAATTACTTAATTAATTAAGCTTTTAGACGATGCAATATTAATTAAATAATTAATCGATTTTTTTTCGCACTTAAAAAGTGTATTCGGCAACGTGCGTCTTAATTAGATTGGATCCACCTTAGCTAGTTTGTATTCTTTTTTAAAACGAATTATGCTACCGATACAACGAGATTTAAAATATATTCAACTATTTTATGGAACAAAAATGATTTCTTCAATACATTTTAACGTTTGGAAATTGGAATTCCATGTATATATTTTTATCATATTTACCATGCACACACATGTGTACAGAATACAATTCCATATTTTTGCGAAAATATACAATTTAGATTTGCATGACACCAAAACCCAACAATTTGCCACCTTAATTCAATCAACTAATAATTGAAAATACAGACGAATTCATTCACAAAAATCAGTTATATTTGTCCAAATTAAAATGAAGCTGCAATAATTAATAAGACATTAATTTATTGATGATATGTCCTTTGGTTGGTAATAGTAGCATCACTACTGTACAACTTTTTAACCACCTATGATCACAGCTCACATCCAATCCTATCCAATCCAATCCAATCCCCAATCCAATCCAATCCGGCCTCCTGTCCTTCTCTATTTGGGTCCAATACCTTATTCATTACATTCGCCCAACACTCGTCCATGCATCTATCTATCTTACACGTCGCCTTCCACCTTACATTAAATAGTTCGATTTTTATTATAAATTAAGGATAATTTTTGAGTCTGATATTATGATTAACAAGTATGCCTTTCAAAAAAAATAAAAATAAATATTAAAAACAACACATTTTGAGTGGAATTTAAATTAAAGTTGCCATCGCGACATGCTAAATTCGTTTTCAAACATCAAAATCGGAGGGTCCCTTTGTGTGAATGATGTTTGAAATGCGTATCATTGCAAAATCTTCCTGAATCAAGTCATTATCGCAGTTTTATTGAGAATGATGTTATTTTAACAATTCAAACAAAGCTAGGTTGTGTTTTTTAGTTAACCCAAAAAAATAATAATAATTTTTTCTCCTTAATCGAATGAATATATATAGGTACTCTAAATCTATCCTTCTACAACTACTTGTATTTTCATCCATCGATAGTATTTCAATCTCAAATAATAGAGAATTTTCAATCAGATTTTCTTGCTGATATTATATTTCTAATCGGTCAATCAAAACAAATAGTTATTTCTGGCGCTGCATTAGTGATTTGCAAACACTTCAGATATTTTACATCTGGGATTTCTTTTGAAAAAGAACTCTTGTTGGTTCGAAGGCAGCTAAAATTAATTTCAGGTTCATACAGTAAAAAAGTAGGACCACTTTGTTTTCTGCACCATTCTCTAATAATATATATATGTATACACATACTGTTTATAAACAATATTAAATGAAACCCAACGATATTTTTCTGTACAATTCACATGATATCAGGTGGCATCCATGTTAGATACAACCACAGAGTTAATGATTTCTTTTACCTGAACTGATCGATTATCAATTTATATGAAACACGAACATCATTCAATCTCTTCTACAAGTTCCTTTCCACTCAAATCTTTGTAAGTTGCTGCAGAAATTTTCATACACAGGGTCACGTCACAGTCCAATTAATGCACATTTTATCCATGACATCGAGTAGTGAAGATCCGCGATGTCCCCTGTGACTCTGCTAAGGAATGTAACACATGTAATAAAGTCTCATACTGTTCTCCGACTTTAACCTTTTTTTTTTTTAATTATTATCCTTCCAACGAATTTTTTTTTTTTTTTTTTTGAATTATAACTCAGTGTTACAGCAACGAGATATGGAGGATTTTATAAGATTTTAAGAGGCACGAATCATCGAGATTTAACAGAGATGGCACATGAATTCACAAGTACGTTGTTATCACTTGCCAGCAACCAGAATTTGGACGATCAAGATTTTGGAATTTATGAATGTTCTCATTGATGAAGAATGTCGCCTAATCATAGGTTCAAACGAATTTGAGGTACTTGTTGAATTTATTCAGAACATGTAATGATACAAAGTCGCAACACAAACCATACTTCTTACCCTTTTCTCCTCTTGTGGCTCAGCACAAAGTCGTCGTCGTCGTCGCTTTCATTTATCAAACGTTTTTTTGGTTTTACTTCACCGGACTTGGGGACCTGTTGTGGCCTTTTGGAACTCTCCGGTTTACTTGATACGGGTGGTGGTGGAGATTTTATTGGAGTACCTGATCGAAGTTGCTTTTGCTTCCTTCCCTTTTTCTCAAAGGCCTTCTTTGCTCGTTCGGGTGACAGCAAACCATGCTCCATCATCCTGTAAATATGCGAAAATTATCCATCTATTCTTTGGGCCAACTTGTTTGCCAGAATTTTCAGAATAAGGTGAATAGTGATTAAAAAGGCGGAAGAAAATTATGTAAAGAAGTGGAATAAATGTAGAGTGGTTTTGGGCATGAGAATAAGCAACTCAAAAACCAAAAATAGAAGTTCCCCGGAACATACAAGCCGTGGCCCGTGAAGCACAACATTGCATCAGTGATAAAGTGCATTTTTCAAACAATCAACGACAAATCACAAACACGGATGGATGTGGCAAGTAGTGTCACTGCAAATCACGAATTTCTGGAGCTAAAGTTCCAGCAAGACAGAAATCAGTTTCTTTATACCGTGAATTATCTAGTTCCAAACACTTTACAGAGATTTTAGTATAGATATTATTTTATCATGTCCCTACACTTGGATCAACAATACAGACCATTGTTTACTTGAGTATATGAAGTATTGCCATGAAAGTGCTCATGCCAATGGCAAAAAACTTTTAAGTGGCTTTGTTCTTGTTCATGTCATTATGCTGCTATAACCCAAGAGTCAACCCTATGAATCAGTATAGTAAAGATTGATTAATTACATATTGTAACTGGGACTATGCATGTCAAGAATGAGATTTTTGTTATGTGTGCTGTTTTCATTTTTATACCGATGTTGGCTCCTCCATCCCCATTGAGCCAACCAACTTGGTCTGTATCCAAAAAATGCATTTTTATCCTTGTACAAGAGAAAAAGATCTTCTCCTCGAAAGAAAAGTCACACCTTTGCCTCTCGGAGACATACCAAATACAAATATTTAAAAAAGAAGCATGAGAAAGTCAGTAACTTGTACAACACCACATGCCTAAATTTTAACCATACGTTTGAGCAGAACTCTGCTGCTCATAGCTCCAACAGCAATTATTTTGCATCTCTACACTAGCCTTTTCAAATAGTTAATCGTAGTTGATAGAGTTTAATGTCTAGTCTTCTAAGGCCATTCACACCTCTAGGTAAGTCCACTATAGGACGGGGTATTGCATTGTTACTGCAAACAATTCAGTCAACAGTTTGAAAAAACTCCTTGAAAATTGGCATCGAACCCTAACTTCAAGAACATTGCAATCTCCACAATCACCGTATAACGACATACATGTGATATTTCTACTCCAAAATTTTCTCAACAGAAGAGCCCAGTGCATGAATAGAAACTAACCAAAATTCGGCCATTTCACTTGAAGGTATTTGCTTCGATAAGGATTCATAGAATATCCTCAATGGTTCTCTCTGTCAACAAAAGCAGCAAAATCAAGAAAAGTAGGGACTGTTCGTGGCTTAATTCGTGATATAAATGAATAATCATATAGCACAAAATCAAATAGCTGATACAGAACCTCTTCAGGAACATCAAATTTCTGCCCGGGCAAGGAATAAACTTTCTTCACTCTGGTTTTGGTCACTGTTTTCGTGACAGTTTTTGATTGACGTGATGTTTTGATCTTCACTTGATCGAAACACATTGAAATTCAATAAGAGAAAAAAATAAGAATTCACAAAATAAACACTAAGCTTGGCAATAATCAACACCCGATGCATCCACCAGGGGCATACATATTAGCAGACAGTAGTTTAAAACATTATAATCCAGAGCAACTAATTCTAATATTAACAATGTTTCCATTTCTACAAATTTATTCAATCAAAAACTAGAACGCATGTTGGCTAAATTTGGAAAACAACATAATAGATAACGATAAAAAAAAAAGAAAAAAAAGATTACATCTCGGAGGCTTTAAAGCCGATCAAGGTTCAGTAAGGACGTTCTAATTATCTACAAGCACAAATAAAAAAATATTTATTTATTTATTTTAAAAATAAGCTTTGTCAAATCAAAATGCATCCGCAGCAACGAAACCATATAATTAACAAATATTCCAAATCTAATGGTAAAAAATCAGCAATTCTAAAAATGGGCAAAGGGAGGTGATACCCGGGAGGCCCGGGTCATGGGTATCAGATGATCTCGGGTCATGGATCATGTTAGAAGAAGTTTTAGGCTAATTTGACAGATAATTGGGCAAATATATACCCGAGACATCATCTCCCTAGACTATTAGCAGCCGGGCATACACCTCGAGTTACCAGAAGCCGGGGCTTCTAGACAAGTTCCCGGATAATTGCTTTCTACCCGAGTTACCTCGATAATAGCACCGCATTCGAGTGCGCAAGTATGATATATCTTATATTGGTAATTATTACTGTCAGAATCACAAGGATTTGTCGTGTCAGAAAAGTTGTCAGGAAATAGGACATATGTTACTATCTTGGTGGACATTGAAAACAGGGTCATCGACTTTCTTGCTATAAATATCAAGTTTGCTCAAATTTAAAACATTCATTCATATATATATATAACTTGTTCACACCATTTCTACAGTATTTTTCTCTTTGCTACATAACTTTTTCTCACCCTCATGCTGACTTTAGCATCGGAGTAATAACACCGGACATCCTTCCGTCGCCCATTCATGTGGTTATCTTCGTGTTTACAGGTCAATACTCGTTCTTTTGGAAAGAAAAAACCTCTTATTTGGACACATCTCACCGGACTTTTATTCCTTGTCATTTTAACAACTCGTCCCGGTGAAATTGCTCACGCATCTCACACCAATTTTCACCCGGTCACATCAAGAGGAACACAAAGTAAAAATCAATCCAGGAAAGCACCAATCTTTCAAGATACAAATTATAATAAACCCAAATTGAAAGAAATAAAATTAATCCTTACAAATGGGACACCTCAGTTTTGGCTTCTCTTGATTAAAAAATGATAGCAAAAAAGGAACCAAATCGAAAAAACAAATGATTTATTATAGGGAAAAGGAAAAACTTTGGAAATCGATACATACAACTTTGGATACATTATTAGTGGATCTGTTCTTGGCATCAGCAGATTGCTTGATTGAGATCTCTGAAACTTTCTTCTTTGATTCAATGATCTTGGATTTTGATGAAGATGTTGATGGTCCATCTCCTATCCCGGGCTTAACTTTGATCAAATTGCTTGATTTTGTATCAGTGGCCATGGATTTTGTTCTGGGTTTAATTCTCAATTCCCTGTCTCCCCTTTTCCGTTTCAGGTAAAAATGTATGCAATAAGGAAAAAGATCGGACAGGTGGAAAAGAGACAAGTAGGTGGAAGAGCTTTCTTTCACTGATTTTGAGGATATTTTACTGTTACATTCACGAGGTTTTTTTTTTAGGATGTAACGCCACGATATCTTAAAAAAAGCAGGTGAGAATTTTCATTTAACCAATAGTTTACCAGTTATGCTATTATTTTACTGCTTCCACTTTGTATGCAATTTGGCTAACTACTCATTTTTTAAGCTGTTTAAATAAATAATAAAATCAATCAATCTTAATTATATGGCCGAAAATTACCTATAAATATGTAGCTCAAAACAGTTAATTTAATTTTAAAATCAATAACATAATTACAACGAATGTATTCGAATATAATGGTTTATTATTTTGTCATTGCAATTCATGATTAGTATATGGTTGTTCTGACCGTGGTGTAACTAAAATTAATTGCAAAAAACGGGTATGAAATTGTTGGAATCAATCCAAAATATTTTTCGAAGGAAAGAAAACCTAAAATTTGAGTCAGATGTAGCTTTTCCATAGTTACTAAGCATCCATGGCTGAATGATTACTTATTAAGATAGTAGGGACGAATTTGATTTCGAACTTCTCTTTAACCATTTCTTGGAGTTCATATTCCCATCTTATGATCTAGGGAACATTATAATTTATGGCAAATTAGATCATGGCTGTCAAACCGTCAAATTGTATATTTGCTTGTTGAAATTTAATCCATATGTTTTTAACATTTTTGGGAAGAATAGAGGAAGAAAGTTTTAAACCAAGTAGGTATAAACCGATGAATATCATCTAATTGAAATTTTATCCACCAAGAATATTTACGTTGAGAATTCTCATATATAAGAGTTGTATCCCAGGCCATGATATAATCATGATAATTGAAAATATTTGGCATTGCCTGAAAAGTATTTAATTGCCTAGCTTGACCAAGAAGTAAGCCCCAATTGGTTGTTGGGATAATTTTCTTTATAATCATTTTAGAAAATGCAAAATCTCTGTTGCGATCCATATGTTGTATTTCAACTGAACCAGTTTCTACTGGGACTGTTTCAAAATAATCTCTAGTTTTTCTTCCCAATATGAGTTGTAAATCTTTAATTAAATAGCTTTGAGCTATATGGATTGGTGATAGACCTTTTAGGTCTTTATCAACAGGACATCAATTAAGACATCCTGAAATTAGGTAAGATATTTTAATTCTTCTTTTGATCCTTTTAATGCAAATATTGCATTATTATAATAATGAATTTCATATGCAGTAGGATCATCTGAGAATTCTTTAATAGGGTCAAATTTCTCTTCCTCTGTAGTAGCCATATTAGGCTGAGAAACTGTTGCACTTCTTTTAAAAGGTGGTTTATTCATGGGCTTTTTTCCCGTTGCTGGCCTCTTTAGGATTGTCTTCTAAGGGGGGATCCCTGCAAAAATTCTCTGGTTAGAAAATCTGGTAAACAATTAGATTTTCCAGAGATATGTTCAATATCAAAATCAAAACATGCTAATATAGCTTGTCATCTAGCAAATATTTGTTTTGATGCTATTACTTTAACATCTTTTAAGAGAATATCTTCGGCAGATTTGCAATCAACTCTTAATAAAAAATTCTTATTTAAGAGATCACTTTCAAATTTTGTAATATATTTAACAATCGAAAGAATTTCTTTCTTTATTGTAGAATGATTCTTTTGAGTATTATTCTAAGTTCCAGAAATATATCTGACATAAATGTATTATCTATTTTTTGTTTAAGTATTTCTCCATATCCAATATCAGAGGTGTCTGTTTCAACTATTTTAAATGCTTCAGGATTAGCAATAGATAAACAAGGGGGTTCTTTAACCCGTTCTTTTATTTTTTGTATTGTTAAAGTATGGCTAAGGGGACAAAATTGATGTAGGTATCCATTGTTAGGGCCAGGGATAAAGCATCCACTTTATCGAAGTGTTTACTGTGTCCTCGTTCTTAAAATATCCATCTAGTCACCGTAAAAGCGACTTAATTATTTCTATCATCTTATACATGAGAACTTGGCCGGGCTTCCTGGAGCCTTCTCACTTTTGATAACCAAAGAGACATGAAGAAGCTGAAGGAGTTAAGACTGTGTGTCTAGTTTTGTAGCCCAATATAGTCCTGCAATTCCTGAAATTAAAATGATGTTAGTGATAATATCAGAGGCCACCTCCTTATATCTTCATACGGCATATTTGCCTGACCAATTTCTCGTCTTTAAAAAAGAAGCCCATCTGCCAATGAAACGTTTGTCCAGCAACTGATGGGTTGGCCCAACTGAACCGTTTCAAATGGCGAAGATATAGATAGTGGGACTGAAAGCCCATTCAAGACCATCGTTACTAATACTACAAATCCCTCCCTGTACATGCAAAATGACAAAACAATCGTATGTTATGACCTCCTCGATCACAGCTCACAACAGTACACTAAAGAGCTCTCTCTCTCTCTCTCTCTCGCTCCAACCCATCTTTGTGTTCTTGATCAAGCTTCTGTGTGATATGAAGGCCAACAATAATTCAATCAAATTGAAAACAACCCCACGTACTCAATTGTTTTCCTGTGGTTTCTTTCGCCAATGCACGCAGACTGTACTTAGTCCCACCACCACCTCCACTCCACCACCACTTCCCCAGGCGCCGGCACCTCCGCCAGCGCATTCACAGCCTGAATCTTCCTCGTCTTCTTCTTCCAACACGTCACAGAGCTTCACACAATGGAAGTTCCCTCTCTCCAACTCACCCATAGGACACAACTCATATTCACACCCCAAACCCAATCCGGAGCCCAACCCCAGAAGGGATATCTCTGTTCCACCACCAATTTTGCATGCCAATTTGGAGGAGCTGTTCCACACGGCGGAGCTTCACTTCAGTTCTGGGTCAGACTACGACCGGGTCGGGGTGATTCAGTTGCTGGAGAGATCCCTCGTCCCAGACCCACGCGCTGCGGTGGAAGGAGGTGCTTGTCCGGTGGCAGTGGTGAGAGGGGTCGTGGAGTGTCTACGTGAGGGTGTGGCGCGTAAGCCGTCCAGTAAGGTCTTACTGGCGCTTTGCCTGGTAGAGGAAAACAGGAGCGTTGCGGTAGAGGCCGGGGCAGTTACTGCAGTGGTGGAGGCGCTGGCGGATGCCGAGATTTCGTTGGCGGAGAGGTCATTGGCGGTGTTGGAACTTCTGTGCACGACGGCCGAGGGCGCGGAGGAGGTGCGCGCCCATGTTTTGGCTGTTCCGATGATGGTGGAGGTTATGGGGAGAATGGAGGGGAGGGGAAAAGAACATGCATTAAGCGTTTTGGCGGTAATCTACGGTGTCTTATGTGACGATGCGACGGTGGCGCCCCCGGAGGAGGTGGCGCGTGCTGTGATGCTAGCTTTGCAGGGGGATTGCAGTGCTAGAGGGAGAAGGAAAGGGGCCCAGCTTCTGAGAATTCTGCAAGAAAATGGACGGTCAGACATGACCCAAGATGTTGATGAGCGGTCTGGATTTTTCGATCAACGTTGACGCTTTATGCTGAATTAATTTATAATTATTCGATGGTTTTTTTTTTTAATGTACATTATATTTTAGAATATTATATTCTTAAATTTTTTTTTTTTTTTTTATCGTGAAGTACTTAATAGTAAATAACTGCAACATTCCTGTATTGATTCTAGTTTATACTTATTATTATTATTATTTTTATTATTTAAATTTAAATATAAAAAACATGGTACGTATAGTTGTATGTTAAAATCAGTCACGTGCGGTGGGGTATAGAGTAAGGCCATGCATATGCTGCATGTCAGATTCGTCGTGCAAACCGCGAAGTTTGGCAATCATGTAGTATTTATACCTACAATTTATTATATTTCCCCTAATTTTTTGTTTAAAAAATCAAACATTTTATTTCACTTTCAATGTCACATTTCATTGTGTCCTATTTTATAAATTCATCCTTCGAAAATAGAATTCGATTAGTTGATTGCTAATACTTTTAACATCTTCCAGTAAAATTCATCATTGATTTTTTGCAAGTTATTGACGATTACAAATATTAAAAAAAATCTAAAATATAATATTTTTCCCAAAAACATATATCTTCAACTAAATGTTTTTAATATGTCAAAATAAAATTGTTTATTGGGTTTCAAAAACCTTTTTACATATTGAAATAAAATTACTTTTTGAAAATAATTCTCTCATATTATAATGTGATTTATTATTTATTGATGAAGACATAAAGTTTTTAGAGAGTATTCATTGTACAAAGATTTATTACGGAAATATATATACTTTCCGATAAAAAGAATTTAATGGCCATCGGATTATTCTTCCATCCATCTGAGTCATAAAAGAGGATGCCAATAATCATTTTCTTCTGAGTACATTTTTTGCATTTCAGCTACTTTTTTTTTCCTGTACCCAATACTAGCACGAGCCTTAAATTAATTAATTAATATCATCTATACTTTTTTCGTTTTATTAATTTCAAATAAAAAAATTCCAGTTTTATTCCTCTGTGTTGTCATTTTCTATATTATTTTGAGACCCTCGAGATCTCAAATAATAAATAAAATATATATAATACTCTATATTGGAATCTCGAAGGGGGCGAGTTTGGAAATTGTTCGAGATAATTGTTGATGATAAAAAGTCTAACACAATTTAATAACATAATTAGCGTACTGAGAACATATAGGGAAGCAATATTAGAAACGTTCTCTTAAAGATGAGCAACTAAGGGCTCCCAAAGTTGTGTTCGAGTTAACCATCTTCTTGAACGAGTACGAGTATGTCACCTAAGTTTATCCATCATTGTTTATTTGACTACCATGATTTGTAAGTTACTGCATTAACATGATGATTTGTTCAGGACACATTCGCTAAAAATAATAATAATAAGTAACTGAGATCTACATGTATAAAAAACAAGTGAAACAAACATGTATTAGTGAATAAAAATTATCCTAATACATCCAAAATGATCATACAAATTATTTTGTTGTAAATCGAACCATGAATTATGAACTTATATACTACCAACCTCAAATAATTATCTTAACCTCATGATTATCTAATTGATTTTTATATTGGTTTATCTTGAAAACAAAACATAATTTGTGATTGAGATTGTCTCGCTGACTCAATCTTGACAGATATCAAAAAGCTTAATATAATCAGAATTGATTGAACAGGAACATAAATTTAAACAAAATATAACGGAGCAAGAAAGTGTCCAATATCGATATTTAATATTAGTGTGTTTTTTTTAAAAAAAAATAATTTTACCTCACAAATAGTGTTGTATCATGAAAATTTATTTTTGAGAGGGTGTTTGGTGGGTACCTCATCGTTCAAATATCATGTTTATTTTTATGAACCGGATATTTTATTAATCACAAGAAAAAGTATGTATACAATTGTCTTGAGTTCAAATCAAGGTTAGGACAAAAACTTTTGTGAGACGATCTCACGGATCGTATTTTGTGAGACAGATTTTTTATGCTAAGAGTATTACTTTTTATTGTGAATATCGATAGGGTTGACCCGTCTCACAAGAAACCTACTCCAAGGCTAGATAAGCACAAATAAACTCCAAATTCAAACATTTATATACAAGGATAGTGCTAGGCTATACAAGGAGAGAATCAAGTCGAAACTGCAGCAATATCTTGACATATCATGTCTAACAAGTTTAGCTGGCAGCAAGTAAATTATATGGGTTAGATAAAACTGAATTAACCCCGCCATCATTAATGAATTAATAAGTTATATATGAGATTAAAATATGGTTTGATATTCAAAATATTGCTTAAAATTATCCACAACCAAGAATGTCTTGTTTAGGAGATCATGATCATCAGGAGGTCTTCTTGTGTGGTCTATGTCTATATGTATGTAGGTGTTGGAAAGATCATGATCAGTAATGCACACATCAGTACTTAGTCTCAACCCCTTTTTTAAAAAAAAATAAAAAAAACTTTTCATTTGAAGAGCTAGCTTGGTTTAAGGAGCCGTGCTATTTAAACAAGATGCATCAATATGACTGGTTTCTTGAATTGGCTCAATAAATTATTATTTATTTAAATGTCATCTGCTAATATTTTGAATGGTCATTGATGGGGTTGTGGTATTGGATCGGTTATGTAAGTTCCACGTACATATAGAACAATATGCAACGCATTTTTGCCATTGCATTTTCAACTTCAAATTGTAGCTGGATCGTTAACCTAAAAAATTGTCGAACTTGAGGTTGAAAGAAACTTGACCTCGACTGCATTCTAGCATATCACTAGACAGTACTAATAAAACACTCCGTTGATATAATTTCCAGATGTGTAACTTCGAGTTTCGAGGTTTTTCCGAATTACAATTTTGCCATAATTTAAAGTTGTGTACATTTTATTAAACACCTGAAAAGGTGTATCAGCTGATTTAATACAACGTAAGTCGTCCGACAAAAGAAAACACCAAATCATATCTCGGTTCATCAGGGAGCAAAGCATAAATACCAGATACTGGCAATGTATATATTCTCTATTTCTTGGAGTTCTCTTTGGCAAAACCATTCTTTCTCACCCTTGGTCTCTTCTTATTTTCCAGATTTACTGTACGTGACCTTTCTTTCGAAGCATTCAGATTTCTACGTTTCAGATCTTTTGCACTTATGGTATACTGGTTTCTCGAATCAGGAATACTAAAGTCAGCCGGGTTCCGGTTAAGAATGCAAATACTCAATGCTGGATTATTATTTGATGGTTGAGTTACAAGATCACTAGGCCTCCCCAAGAAAATGGTCTTTGAGTTCTTCAGCCCAGAAGGTACTTGACCGACTAAAAAACGTCACTTTCAGAATATGACGATGAAAATAGGTAATGCGTGTTAGAAAACTTTGAGGAATTCAAGATAGTACCTTGCATATAGGATGCAGCCTTCTTTGAGCTTTCACCAGGACAATAAACACCATGTTGTAAAGTTTTCTGGTTATTTTGTGCAAAGATCGATCCACCGAGGAATTTCGGGTTCTCATTCCCATTCAGCCGCGGGTAGTGGTTGCAAGGTGAGAAAGGTTTATCAGGAAAATGTTTTTGGCTCACTTTTATCGAAGAACCCGACTCGCTTCCCTGATCCATCAAAGACAGCAGTTGCATGGCTGGAATTGCATCATTCGAGTAGGGATCTACAGACCCAACTGATATTGGGCTCGATCCTATTCTTCCCTCGCCGCCCTTTATATCACTGATGGTCTTTCCCATGTGGCACTGCTCAGAGAATGAATAAATTCCCATGTTATTCGGGAGAATGTGATGAAATGGTACATTTTCTCGTCTGGGAGGCCACAATAGATCTGGTGCTTCACGAGGTCTTGGACCGGCTATGATGGAACTTGAAGTCAAATATTGTGGTTTCCTCTGCTGACTCGGTGTAAATGGAGTTACGAGTTTGAATTGGCTTTCATCCAGTTTGCTCATGTCCATTTGATACTGGTTCAAACGAGGGAAGGTTACAGGAATACTTTGGCCAACACATATGTTGCCACTTGCAACAGGGACACCAGTTCTTGCATCACTCGGAGGAAAATTAATCATCCTATGACATCCATCTGCATAAAGTGCAGGCGACCCTCTGATAGAACTGTTGATGCCCACAGATGTGATATGTTTCCTCAAATTTCCAAGTTCCCTATCACGTTTATTCTTGGCCAATAGCTCGATTATTTCCATTTCGTCTGAAGCCCCTCGAAGTTCTAAGTTCTTATCTACGCTTTGAACAGTTGGCGGCTCATAAACTCTCAATGCTCTTTTGCCTTCTGTGGCTATTTCTTTATTTAGAGAAGTAGAGATGTCCTGGAAAATTAACAGAAATAAGTTGAACATAATTGAACAAAAATGAGACATGTACTAACAGCAACATGCGATATAAGATTAGGAAACCACACAACTAGAAATGAATCCTAGCTTTCTTTTAATTTGTTCATTCCTATGCTCCCTCTATTTGGGAAATTTACCAACACCGTCTTTCAAGTTGACCTTATTTTTTCATTTTCGCCATCTGATTTTTTAAAGTTAGGTCCTACTTTTCTAACTATGTTTTTTTTATTGGTTTTTAGTCTTATTTAGCTAGAGTGTTGACGTGACACCGTAAAAATGCTAACGCGTCTGACATAAACATCAATGCTCCGACGGAATATGACAAAAAGCGAAGTTACAAGATTAAGACCTGACTTTGACAAGTTAGATGCTGAAAACAAATAACATGACAATTTAGACAACTAAATTGACTATTTTTCCATCTCTATTAAGAAATTATTCAAGCCATACGAAAAGTTTGAAATCAAAAAAGTAAAAACCAAGAACAATAGTGAAAAACACAATCTCTATGCGATTCGCTCATATTAGCATACAAAGATCTCATGCAAAAAACTAAGAATAAACCATCTCAGTGAGAAAAACATTTTCCAAGAGGATACTGATAGGCTTAAGCAGGAGACGAGCATTTGACTCCAATCAGCAGTCAACTAACAGATTGACTGTTAAACATATAGGAAAATCTGCATCCCTACTGGACTAAAACAGCCAAAATTAGTTAAACAAGTGAAACTTTGAGAAAAAATATGTATGAGGAGGCTATTTAAAGTCAATTGTCAGGCAAACGCACTGTCCCAATCAGCCCAAAACAAAAAACTTAGTCAAAGACAAATTCTTAAGAATTACAAGGTTGTGGGAAATTTCATAAGCTTATGATAAGAGCATTAAACTAGCAAGCAAACGGCAGATTATGAAAACTCAAAGAAAATTTACATACCAAAGTATTATGATAGCGCAAATTCCTCTCCTCGAAAAGATTCTGCAATTGCTTCCCTTGCATCATATCTGTTTTCTGGCCAAATGACTCATTGAGATCAGGAATTCCCCTATGCTGCCTGAAAGAATATTGATTGTTGGAGTTCCTTTCAGGATCTACAAAGCTGTCGAGTGAAAGGTCCAATCCCACTTTTGCTTTGATATTGTGTTCTCCAAGAATGTTTTTCCCAGAAGGGGTAAAAGGGTTATGATCAGCTTCAACTTCAGGGATTTTACTATTTGAAGGGTCAGAGTTCATCTCCAATAGTTGTGCAGGAAGAAAACCCCGGACATATGGTCCTACTTCCACAAATGTAGAAGGAACATGTCCCGTCTTATATATACTAGTCTCAGCAGCAACATCTTTTGCAGAATTTGCAGCATATGTCTTCGGAACCTCTTGTAATTTTACCAATCCATTGTCAATAACAACCGGCCTTGCCTTTTTGTTCATATCTAGGGCCTTACTTTTCTTGACCTTGATCCGTTGAGCCTTTGAAGCAAGTTGAAAACTCAATCGTGTCGATGCATCCCCTCCTGATTCTGAATCAGATGTTTCAACTCTATTACGAACTCTCCCACCCTCTAGCATTAGGCCCCTAAACCGTTTAGTTGTGCCATTTGGGTATTTAATCCCTAAAGGTTCTCTGTCATCCTCAAGGGTTATCTTTCGTTTTCTTGAAGGACTTCGAGCGCCTTTTGAAACGACAGAAGGGATGTCTAGCTGTGGCATAGGAGCTAAAATTGCTTCCATCCCAGTTAATGTAACTTGTATTCCATTGGATGACGCGGATCTTGTTCTCTGATGCTCAATTAGATTTCTTTCCTCCTCCATTATATCAGCCAAGGAACGCAACTTTGGTTTTCTCCGGTATGGCACGGTACTAAATGCTCCATCGCTTCCTGATGCTGCATTATATGGCTCATCATAAGCATCTGTCACGAAAGTTAAAAATGCATTTGTCAAGAAATTTTTTTTGAGAGCAACCATAATGAGCAATTTCAAAGAAATTCACAAATATTTTTAGATTACCTGCAGAATTTGCATCTATTTCTTGAAACTGAAACGGATCAGCTTCTGTCATATTAGCACTGCACAAATTTCCATCTTCATTGGTTCGGACATCAGTTTTGTCTTTGCTGCTGCCTGCATGGTAAATCTGATTGTCACAGAAAACCATGGGGAGAATGGAATACAGTGAAATAGACTTGCTTAATTAATAGCCAACCATAGAAGGCTTCCATGATAACAAAACTTACATGTCTTATGCCCTTCATCCCGAGGTGGATTCGAATTCATGATATTATCACTTAGATCATTGTCTTCATGATTATTTCCATAGTCTCTTGGTCCATTTTTATTTCCTTAAAAGGTAGTGATCCAGATTAACACAAAGCAAACATCAAAATCTTTCCCGACCCAGTGTTATTTATACATGTTTATGGACTGAAGATATGCACGATAGTATGTTAAAGGCAATACTGTCTCAAATTTACTTGTTTACCAGTTTTCTTTCTGTTGAATGAGAACACGCCATGATCTCTTTCATCAACATTATTACATGAACTCGTACCAGCAAGACTTCCGTCTGCCAATACTATATCTAATGTCGTCCTCTCAGTGGAAACCTCTTGGATGCAATTTGAGCACTGCCACCATCGAAATTTGGGAACATATAATGTAGGCAGACAATCAAATAGATAACATTCTGAAGCAAACAAGGAGCAAGTCTTCAAATCCTTTTTCCTCATTTCGGAAACAAAGCCACTGCATTGAGAATAGAAAATGAATTATCTCCATTTGTTGTACTCCTCTAAAAATATACAACCCCAGAACAGTAGCTCTTCATAATGAGATAACAGTGATTTATCAGACTAAAATATAATTCAACGGCCAACTGTGACACCATAAATTGATAAGAATTGAACAAAAATCAACCCGAGATTTTCCGGGATTGAATCTGAGCGCAAGTCACACATATGCAGACATTTTATCTGAAACTTAAGAATCTTTCATGCTGCAGGTTACACAAAAAAACATTATTGTTTACAGACTTTAAAGAATAGTGCTATAACATTAGCAATGCAAAATGTATTAGCATCACCTATCAAAGATTGTAAAAAATGGAGAGCCCAACACTTTTAACACAAAGGACTATCTCAATGACAGACAAACATGTTTCCACCCACCCATATATCATCTGCCTCCTTCCATTACATAGTTTCAAACAACACTCTACATCCAAATTAATCATTAATACCAAAGACTGGATATGTTAGAAAAAATTTATCATGTGGATGTGCCATAAAACTGCAGATACAAAACATAAAAACATCATTTGACTACAAAAATATTTCAAAAGAACCAACCTCCACAGTGCCAATTGAGATAGAATTTAGCAAGCATGTGTGCATAAATATAGCCTAAAAGACTTACCGTATTGAAAAATGCTCGTGTGCTGGTGACTCGATCTCTTCAACAGCGCTACTAAGGTCTATAGCTATCGAGTTGATTTGAACAAGTGACCCTATGGACTTTGCCACAGAAGCTGCAGAATCACTTTTCCGATGACTTTCTTCCATAGGCACAATACTCTTGTCCATTCCAAGAATATAAACCTAAATTCATTGAATGAAAAGACTACTACAGATTCAGAAATTAGTATTTGGAATCAATGTATGGTACACTTTCAAGGGCTATATATATATATATATATATATATATATATATATATATATAAACTGAGGGTTTGTTTATAGAAATTTCACTAAAGATGCAATATATATACAAAATAGTCCAGGATCATGATAAACGGTTAAATCACCCATCACAAAAGAAAATGACATCCAACAATTAAAACCGGATTAAAAGTGGCATCACAATGCGTGCCCTTAGTGGAACAAATTGTTGAAACCCTAGTTAAAAAAACTAACATTTATGGATTTGTACCGGATCAATTTTTTAAGCAAATTCCATGATAGACCAATGAAAGATAGTTAAATACACCAATAGGAAAGGTAAACAGTCAAGACGAAGAAGAACAACAAAGGTAAAGCAATTTAAGGGTTTTCTTTAGGGAAAATGTTAATCTCGCTTTTACCAAGAGAAGTGAAAGATAAAGTATCAGCAGCCGGAAAAAAAGTTGGACACAAAACCCACATATCACATTCAATTATAGCTATTAAAAAAGATCCGCAGTTTAATGAACTGAATCTGTGCATTACCACCTCTAACCCAAATTAGGGTTCACTGAATTAAAGAAAGGTCTCGATAATTTCATGGACCAACTTCACTGGAGATGAATCATAAACAGTGATAAACAAGAGAAGTATCACAGATGATAACATTTACTAAAGAAATCCAGATAAAATAGGACATAAAATAAATACGCCAATAAAATAAATATAAATCCGTGGTGTACAAAAAAAAAAAAAAATCTATGCGCGGCAAAAAAGAATCAGCTGAAAGTCAGCTAAAACATAATACAAATTTATCAAACTAGGAAAACAAACACATGATACAAGAAAAAGTTAACCATCAAGCAGCAAAAATCCAAGAGAAAACAAACCTTTTGAGCTGAATCGCAAAATCAGATCAAAATCTCACTGATCGACCCAGTAAATTTTATCCGCGGCTAACTTCGAAAAAATCCTCATTCGATAGAAAAAGGAGAGGAGACTTGAGTTATCTGGTTGTCCCGAGGCAATTCGAAAGTGGGTAAGAGGAATTCGAGTGCGAAATGAAAGAGAACCCTAGAGCTTTTAGGTTTGAAATTGGTTAGAGAGAGAAGGACAGATGTTTTAGTGAGAGAAAATGAAGTGCTAGACAGGAGAGTGGGTGCTGTGTGATGCGTGGTGTATCCCTTTCTTTATTTTCTTCTGTATATATAATATATACTCTCTCATTATATGTTATATTATATATATATATATATTTTTTTTTATCATAATTTAATTTTCGAAATATTTATAAATTTTTCATCTCTATTACATATGAAACTTGTAATATTTTTATTGCATTACATACAACATGTTTAAGACCAAACAATCACACCAAATCATATTTTAACAATCATGTCATCGTAATATATTTTTATATATATCTAAAAATAGCAGGGAAAAAATCATAAATCATAAATCATGAAATATATTTTAACTCCTGCGGCATAATTTAATTGCACATGCCAGAAAGAGTGAGCCAATCAATTCTCGCCAGCAATGCAATGCTTATCACCACCCACTATGTTTGTCCTGAGAAACCCTAGTCAAACGCGCGGAGACACGCGCTGACGCTTGAAGGGTGGTTAAAAAGTCGTTGTCTTGTCAAATAGATGTCCTCCACGCACTAACGAGAGAGTTGATTGGCGCGTAATGATACTGTTCGAGGAAGCGTGTGGCCAAGCTTTTCGGGGTATTTAAATGACTAACCCTAAAATTTTTGTGTGGTAATAAAGGAGTGGGAGGTGGGGATAACCCTAGAATCTGACAGCTCCGGAGTGATAAATTACTTACGGAATTTAAAGAAAACCACTGCATAAAAATTAATTGTTAGCAGTTAAATAGATAGATATTCATTTAGGGTTTTAGGATATGATGATCTTTATGAGTTTATTCAAATATCCATCCAACAAAAAATTTAGTCAAACTTGAACAATTTCGTATTCAAAAGTGCCTCATCATGTATCATATGAGGATCGAAGAAATCCATGTAATTCTACTTCATATGAACGTATTTTAGTTTCTTTTATTGTTTTCTACTATGCAAACTAACAACTGTGGAGAGAATGAAATTTATAACAAAATTCTAAACTCTTATGTTTAAATTTAACCATATACGAATGTGATTGAATCGATTGTTTTTTCAGGAAGTCCAAGGAAACGATTCGGGGTTGTGGAAATCCGTCTTGATAGAAAGTACGACATTACAAGAAATTAAAGCAACCTTAGAAGGATCCAAAACCATCTCTAATACCAGATTTTGAAAGTAAGAATTAAAGGAGATTATTTTATTCATTGCTAATTTGATTAGAGGCGGAAAAAACCGTCGTTAATACCAATTTTTTTTGTACTGCACCCAATGTTCACGCATGCATGTGCATTACGGTTCCACGATATTGCGTCCGTTGAGCAACATATATATTATAATGGCGTTTGTTTTCTAGCATGGGGGAAGGGGGATAATAGAGCGATATGATCATATATATTCCACAAAAGTTTAATTAATTTAAAGGTCTTGTAATTTCTCCCGAAATTTATATCTATCTATAGGATAGAGGCATCACATAAATAAACCATTCAAATATATATATTGTCAATTAATTAATTTTTATTTGCTTCGTAAAAGATGTATTTAGTTTCAAGTTTCTATTATATAATATTTAAAATTGATCATTGGTGCAGACGGTGGAACTTGTCTATCACTTAAAACCTAGCTACTTAATAATTAAGCCTAGCTATTTGTGCGGCAAAATCAACTATTTTAGATATATCCACCAATAAAACCAAACCAATAGACATGATGTTTGATCATAATCTATACATATATGTGTGTAAATATATATTGTCACAAGATATATAAATTCGCATAGTACTCCATAAAGTCATAAAGTAGCGTTGATCTAGCGAAGATTGAAGACATGATGATAGTGCAAACGAAATAAATAATTACAAAGGGCATTTTTGTCACATCTTAGTCATTGTGACATGAACATATACCTGCCAAAATTTAATTTGTGACATGAGAAAATAAATTCCCATTCCGTAAAATGGGTACGGTTTAGTGGGTTGAATGGATCTAACTCGTTGTCGGCACATTTCAGTGCTTTCACTCCAAATTAAATAATTTATATGGCATAAATATATTCACTCAAAATAAAATAGCAGATAACTAGCTAGCTAGAGGATGCATATGACATGTTTTTTTTATTTAGAAATTTTAGTTTATTTTAATTTCTTTATGTCACTACATATATAATATATGGTCATTGCATGAAAATTCTTTTGTGTGAATTTAACAGATGGTTTAGAAATATAGTTCATGAACTTTATTTATTTCAAATATGTCACGAAATGAAAATTTATTATAGCGTTTCGTACGTACTCTGACCTATATATTAACCATCGGTGCAATAACCTGACAGCTATAAAAATTACGATTTTTTTATTTAATTTGGAGATTAGATTCCACATATTTTCATATATAGTATATATTATCCCACATTTATTTTTATAATATATAAAAAAAATTATGGTTAAGTATTTGTTTCAAATATTATTGAAAATAGAAGAAGTGATAATTTAGTAAATATTCTTGTTTAGTTATTCAAGATTCCTTTTATTTTCATTTACTTGGTTTCTTAGCCAAACCGGAATTAATTATATGCATATGTCGCTATCTCAGTTTACAAGAATTAGGCACTATTCCATTCTTGCCTAGATTCTTAAAGTAGGGTACGCAAATGTATACATCAAATTCTGTTTATAATTCGTATTTCTTTTTTATTTTTATTTTTTTTGGTATAGTATCGTCTATAGTAATTAATTAGTGGACTCGAGTCACAATAATCATGTTGTAAATTAGTACAAACAAAATTAATTATTACCTTTTTTAGATACTGTAAACACCCTTAATGCATATGCGTGTGTGTTTGTGTGTGCAAAGCCTCTGCGAAATTTAAATTGCAAATGTTCTGAACATATTCTTTGGGGAAGAATATATATTATTAACACACACACACACACATATATATATATACTTGTCGATTTATATATATATATATATATATATATATACACTTGTCGATTTAATATATATATAATAATCCATTTCTGACAGGCATAAGTGGCGCTTTGATCTTATTGGGTTTGGGATTCGAGCTGAGCCATGGTCTGCTGGAAATGAAAACGACAAAATGTACGTTTTCTATAATTCATCATTCATTAATTAGTTTATTAGTTTGTCCCACCCTCCCTCTATGTATAAATTTACTGCAGTTTAAAATAAGAGTTAAAAATATTAAAATTAACTTATGATGATTTATGCAATGATATATTTATTTTTGAATTATTTTTAAAAAAATTATATAAATAAATTTCTTAATTTTGAAAAAAAACACAATTGAGTGGAGCAAATTTTATAAAGTGTGTAGTTCAATATATTTTGCGAGTTTGATATTTTTATTTTTTATCGTAAGTTTTTACTTTTAACACGTTAATCAGCACGATACTCGAAGGTTCTCCATTTTTTTCCAAACTCCCACAAAAAAAAGTAACAATATTCAAAAGTAAAAATATTTATTTTATTGTTTATTTATTTTTATTGTGTGTATATTTAATATATAATATCATGTTTTATATCAAAAAAGTTTATGATACCTCATTATAATAACGTGATGTGATTATATTATTACACTACTTATATATTTTTATTGTATTATATATTTGAATAATATCATGTTATTATATAAAAGGAGTGTACGTATGACATCTCATTATAATAATGTGATATGATTATTTCACAATTTATATATTTTTATTGTCTTATATAATAATTTTATATATATATATATATATATATATATATATTTGTATAATGTCATAATATTATATAAAAAGAGTCCATGACACATCAATATAATAATGTGATGTGATATACATAATTATTTAAACATGATTAACATTATATACATCATATTATTACCATAAAGTTTACATATACTTACATTTATTTTTTTAAAGATTTTGTAACGGTCACAAACGGCTAGTTTTTACCCTTTAAATATGATTTTACAAACGCATTCAATCACTCCAAACTTACTATTCTTCCCTAAAAATTTCAATCATCGAAATTTTTGAAGAAGAAGACGATGATTCTTTCAATGTTATTTTGTATAATTATTTTGGTTATTATACTCACTAGTCTTGTATTTATCGGAGAATATCTGCCTCGCGTTTTTTCTTTATTTTTAAGAGCTTGTACTTATAATTTTTATTCGTTACTTTGTATTGTTATATTAATAGATTTAAAACATAACTAATAAAATGCATTGTTATTTTTATAGTATCACATGGCAAATTTGGCAAAACTCGAATTTGTTGCACTCGATATTACGGGAAAAAATTATATGTCATGGAGTCTCGATGTAGAAATGCATCTTGAGTCATTGGGTCTAAATGAGACTATTAAAGAAATGGTATCTCATCATCACAAGAACAAGCAAAAGTTATTATATTTTTGTTTCGACATCTTGATGAAGGAATAAAATACGAATATCTCATTGAAAAAGATCTCATGACTTTATGATCAAAATAATTAAAGGAAATATTTGAAACATATAAGGAAATTTATACTTCCGACCGCCCGTGCTGAATGAAATACAATAAGATTCCAAGATTTTAATAAATTCAATAATTACAACTTGGCAATATATCGAATAAGCTCGCAATTAAAATTTTGTGGACACGATGTTACGGAATCGGAAATGCTTGAAAAAAAAATATTTTCCACTTTTCACGCATCAAATATAACTCTACAACAACAATATAGAATGCATGGATTTACGAGATATTCTAAACTCATCATATGTCTTGTTATGGCAGAAAAAAACGATCTACTAATGAGAAATCATCAGTCCTGACCCACTGCATCAACAGTATTTTCAGAAGTAAATGTTGTAAGTAAAAATTAATTTAAACCTGAAAACCAAAATCAAAGTCAAAGACAAGGTTTTGATCGAGGTCGAAATCGAGATTGTGGTCGTGGACGTGGTCGCGGCCGTGATTTTGAAAATAATCGAGATAATTACTTTTATAACTCATATCAAAAGGGCGTCATGAACCACCCACTAAAAAAACATCATGAGAACACGACTGTTAATGAAAATAACTCAAAACGATTTGAAAGTTCTTGTTTTAGATACGGTACTCCAGGACATTGGTCTCGTATTTGTCGAGCCCTCTAGTATCTTTGTAAACTCTATAAAGAATCAATAAAAAAAAAAGTAAAGGAGACCAATTTCACTGAACACAGTGACCGTTTGAGTGATTCAACACATTTTGATGCTGTAAATTTTTTGAATGCTTTTTCTGAAAATGATCAATATATTGGTGGAATAAAAATGTAAAATATTTTATTTTTCATGTGCTCATATGCTAATGTTTTGTTGTATAATTATGATATAAGTTATATTTTTTTCTATAAATTACATATGTATTGTCAGTAATATTTTTCATTGTATATTTTTTTTGAAGCTCAAATACAAAAAATGCTATGAACAAAGCTACACAAGGAACTAATCACATGTAAGTTTGCATATCTGATAGTGGTACAACACAGTATTCTTCGAGATAAGATATATTTCTTGGGACTAAAACCAACAAAAACAATGGTGAATACAATATCAGGTCCTATAGACTTGATTAAAGATTGTGGTAAATCACATTTTTTGTTACCTGATGGTACAAAATTTCTGATAAATGTTGTTTTGTATTCATCACAATCAAAAAAAATTGTTGTGTTTTAATTACATATATTCTCATGTATATGATACTCAGACAATAAATGAAGGAAGTGAGAAATATGTGTGTCTTACCACATTTAAATCAGAAAAAAATATGTAGTTGAAAACTATCATGCTCCCTACTGATTGAAATATACACATATAAGTACAATTGAATCAAACATTATAGTTGATAATTCTTCAATATTGATTAATTAGCATGATTGATTAGGATATCCTAGTTCAACAATGATGGGAAGAATTATAGAAAATACACATGGTCATCCGCTGAAAAACCAGAAGATCTTTCAAAATAAAAATTTTCAATGCAAAGCATGTTACCTTGGAAAACTTATTAAAATCCAAACTGAATCACTTATGTTTCTTGAACGTATTCAGGGTGATATTTGTGGGTCAATTCATCCATCACGTGAACCATTTAGATATTTTATGGTATTGATCGATGTCTCTAGCATATGATCACATGTATGTTTATTATCAACACGGAATGTTGCATTTGCAAGATTACTTGCTCTAATAACAAAATTGTGGAATCAATTTTACGATCATACAATCAAGAAAATTAGACTTGATGATGCTGGTGAATTTACTTTCCAAACTTTCAATGATTATTGTATGTCAATGAGAATCAATATTGAGGATCATGTTGCTCACGTACATACACAAAATGGATTAACTGAATCATTTATTAAGCGTCTATAACTAATTGTTAGACAAATGATTATGAAAACAAAACTCTCGGTTTCTATGGGGACTTGCAATTTTACATGCTGCTGCATTAATTCGCATCAGACCAAGTGCATATCATAAATACTCCACATTGCAGCTTGTCTTTGGTAAAAAAATCAGGCATTTCTCATCTGAGAATTTTTTGATGTATGGTATATATGCCTATTGCACCGCCTCAACGAACAAAAATTGGACCTCAAAGAAAGATCGGAATTTATATTGGTTATGATAGTCCATCAATCATTCGATATCTTTAGTCTCAGACAGGGAATATATTTGCATCACGTTTTGCTGATTATCATTTTAATGAGGAAATCTTCCCAATGTTGGGGGAGAAAAGAAACATATCAAAAAGAAAATTACATGGTATATATCATCATTGTTACATCTGAATCCAAGAACTATACAATGTGAAAAATGCGTACAACAAATTGTGCACTTGCAGAATAATAACAAATCAAATACCAGATGCATTTGCAGACACAAAAGGGTAACTAAATCATATATACATGTTTTGAATTCCCCTGCTCGAATTGAAATTCCAAAGAAACAAATGGAAAACACTCGTGATGTCATAAAACGATTGAAGCGTGGAAAGTTAATCGGTTCCAAGGATAAAAATCCTCGAAAAATAAAAAGAGAAACACGATGATCATAAAATATAGAATGATATTTCGGCAGAAACACATGATCATGAAAATGTTCTGTTAGAACCACGAACTGATGAGAATCGTGAAATTTCTATCAATTATATTAATACTTGAAAAATACGGAACCAAAAAAATATAAAAGAAATTGATGAGATATTTTCTTACTGTCATTTATGATGTCAAATGTCACATTGTAAGAAAATACGTGACTACACTTTTTTTCTTACATGAGGCGGAGTTTATGTGACTACACTTTTTTTCCCTTACTATAGTTTTTATCTCAATACGTTTTTTCTAGTAAGGTTTTAATGAGGCGGTATAAAAACACGTAATGAAGAAAATCATTGTATCATAATCATCATCACAAGAGGGATTGTTGAAAATAAGAGTTGAAATTATTTAATGTTGAAAAAAATAAGAGTTGTAAGTATTGAAAATTAGTGTGTGATGATGTATTTATTTTTGGATTATTTTCATAAAAAATTCTATAAATAGATATCTCAATTTGTGAAGAAAAACACAAAGAGTGGAGAAAATTTTATAAAGTGTGTAGTTTAATATATTTTGTGAGTTTGAGATTTTTTTTACTTTTTACCGTAAATTTTTAATTTTAAAAACCACATGCATTTTGAATTTGTAATGTTTTTTTATTTTAAAAAAATCATATTTTACAACATATATTAATTTAATTAGTCTGCCAAAATATATCTCTGTGAATATAAACCTTAAAAGAACGATGCAAAAATCAACTCAACTGTCTAGATATATGTAAAGTTTGACACTTAAAATTGATTAGCTATGGATATATGCACATACACATATAGTAGTACATCATTACAACACCTCAATTCATATACATTTGTCAAATTTGATATATTTTATGACTTTTTATCTTTGTATATTCATCGATTTCTATGTATTTTGCTTTTAATAATTATATATACATTAAATTATTATAAAAAGTTGATTGTGATCTTGCGGGATGGGAGAGAGAAAATATAAAGTTGAAAAATAATATATGGGTGTGTGTGACCAGTCATGGATTGAGAACGTGATGCAATTCGAGGGCATCGGAATTGTGGGTACAACTTGTTCAATGTATCACCATTTCTTAGCTACTTCATTCATGAAATTTGTAAAATAATTTTATTTGAATGAAGATAAAACTGATATAATATTGAATTCTACGTTGGATTTTATCAAAATATAGATGGCACAACTTAAATCTTATTAATTGTATAGCTAAAGGTTTACACTTCACATTTCAATTACTCTCCAAGAATAAGTATTAATTATTTTTCGATAATCTTCGTCTCAATTATTGCTCATTTTATAATATATGAGAATTGAACAAGTGATATTGACTTTAAATAAATTGTTGGATTGAATGTTCGTCTTTTTATCAAAATTTATAGTTTATAATAATGAGTAGGTTTCTTGTGAGACGGTCTCACGAATATTTAATTGTGAGACGGGTCAACTCTACCGATATGCACAATAAAAAGTAATAATCTTAGCATAAAAAATAATATTTTTTTTATGGATGACCAAAATAAGAGATCTGTCTCACAAAATACGATCTGTGACACTGTCTCATACAAATTTTTGCATATACTTATTGGTAATTGTGCAATTCAAATATTTTAAAATGTAAGCAGTCTAATTGTCATATTTCAATTGTTCTCATCGGGCAGAGCTTTCGCAGAGGTAATTATTGTATTTCAATAATGTATGTATAAAAAAATGGGAAGAATACTATTATAATTATGTATTAATATAGTAGTATATCAAATAGTTTTGAAAAAAAAAGGAAAAAAAAATACAATTTTGGAATTGTATCTTTGATTTTTTGTGATTTTGATATTCTATATTAACAAATTTATGTTTTAGTCATATATATTTATTTTGATTTTTGTTAATTTCAGTTATTTTTCCCCATGTGTGTTGATCTGATGGCACACATCAGCATTGTATTGGTCACATAAGAAAAATGACTAAAATTGTCACACACAAAAAACAAATATAGTATAGTATATTAAGACTAAAATTTGATAAAATAGATTATAAATAACTAAAATAGTAAAGAGACAAGTATACATACAACACATATAATTTTACAATATATTTAAGAGCTGACAATCAATATATAACGAAACATATGCGAAATAAAAATTTTAAGAAACCAGTGCGTACGCAGATTCGGGCAAAAACAATGTCATAATTAACAAGCACCATTCCAGCAGCTGGAGAAAAATACCACAAGACACCTGAAACATATCAGCAAGACACAATGGGAACAAAATTGCTACAATATAATTATATTTTACACAAAAATTATTGCATATAATATTTACTTCATATTAACACACACACACACACACAAAATGGGAACAAAATTGCTACAATATAATTTTATTTTATACAAAATTTATTGCATATAATATTTACTTCATATTAGTGTGTGTTGTGTGTGTGTGTGTGTATATATATATATATATATATATATATATTCAATAACTATTGAGAATAATAAAATTTAAATTTATCATATTATCTCAAATTTGATTGGTCAAAGCAAACATATATTATTTTATTCGCTAATATTTTGCGTACATCATAATCTAATAATTTAATAATCACAATATTTCTTTTTTGAATTTTAATAATCACAATATGATTTATTCATATAATCTAATCAACAATATCGATCCATCTCAACAGAGCCTAACACCATAATAATTCATGTATAGAAATGTTCTACAGTATCTAATGATTAATGTTAACTGTAATAGCAAACGGAGCGTATTTTCTTGATATGTTTTTTGTAATTAAAAACTTTATATATCGAGGATATATAATAATATCGATCTTCTGAACATCCCATTATACTTTAGAAATAGCTAGATAATAATCAAGGCCATGTTTTTATTGAAAATGAGAAAGGATAACACCAAATTGAGATACTTAAATGGGAAAAATAATTACTTAACATATACAAAATATTTATTTTGTATCATGATATATATTACAAGATTAACGATGACCAATTCGTACACACAAATTTTTTTTTTTTACGTGTTTATATCATATATAGGCTATATTTAATCGGCTATGATGTGATATTTTGTTCAGTCCCTAGTTTAAAATTCTTTACAAATTCAAAAATTTCAATTTTATTAGTATTTTTTTTTTTTTTTAAACAAAAAGGCAAACAAAAAGGGTCCTCTTGTCCAGCTTTTTGTACCCGTCAAGTACACACTATGGTCCATATACAACACAATATCCTGCCAAACTATCTTGGCCGTTGATTTGGGTCTCTTCTTTTGCTGGGACTCTCTTTTCTCACCTTTTCAATTATTTTTTCCCTGTAAATTCTATCTTCTCTCCAGTGCAATTTGTCCAATCTTATACAGTTTCATTCCCACTTTCACGTTTCCTTTATATAGGTTGCATTATCACAATGAGTGAATTATAAAGGTTGGTTTGTTTTTTGTTTTTGTTTTTGTTTTTCAGTTGAAGATCGATGCAAATGTGAAAATATAAATAGAACTGAAGTGTTTTTCAAAAAGAGATTTCAGTTAATGGTGAATACCCAAATCAGGTGGTAATCGGATTTTTAATATCATACTTTAAACTGTCCATTCTTGTCAAAATTTTGAACTTTGATTTTCATTTACTTTCATCTCGCGTGCAAGCTTTTCTTTTTCCTTTTTTTTTTTTTTTTTTTTAAAAAAGAGGTTTTTTGCATGTATTTTAGGAACTATGCCTAGCACTAAATATCAAATATACGTATTTTGCGTCAAATAATCATTTTTTTTTTTGAGTTCAGATTATCTAATTAAATATTTCCTTTATATTAGGATAGTTGATATAATTTCCACACAAATTTGACCAAGCTTATAACTTTTCAAGATTATCCAACATGTCATTTTTTGAAATACATTATCTATCCAATTTAAATAATGTGTATTCCCTAAATTTTAGGTACAATGGATTATTGGGTATATACGGGAAAATTTATTCATATTGTGATTGTGCTACCAAGCTTTTGAATTTGAGATGTTAATAATCGCTATTGTCTGTACATTAAATTAGAAAAAGAAAGATGGATTAAAGTGGATAAGTATGTTTATTTAAAAAAAAAATTCGAAAAATTCAAAGATTTTGTTAGATATTTTTTCGTAAAGATGAAGTCAAATATATATAGAGGATAAGATCAAAGAAATTCAAAAGAAGAAAATAATTTAAAAAGAAAGGAATTTGTTGAATGCAAAGTCGAAGTTTAAATTGAAATTGATCCAAAATAGTTTACTTAAATAAACTATTATATTTGGTTTTATTCTTCATCTTCATTGTAAAATTCACCATAAATTTAACTTTTTTTAAAAAAAAAATAAATCAACAGACAATAATATGTGTTGTTATTATTATAATAATAATAATAATAATAATAATAATAAATATTTATTAGAACCTCTCGCACCTTTTTACTGCAAAAAATAAGCTTTTCGTTCTGATCCAGAATCAGCAACACTTGTGAATATGGTAGTACTATGGCGCGTGCCAAACGCCATCATCGCACACGTGCGACCCAATGCACCCTCCATTGCCAACTATAAATTCAACGGAAACGGGAATACCAACTCCTCAACAACTCCTCAACGGTACTCAGGTGCTCCGGGAATGGAATACTCCGACGACGCGTCGAAGCTTCGTGCTGAACTTCTGCGAATGCTCCGGAGCCGTCGAACTCCTGAAGGTATTTTCGCGAGCTCTATCTCATTTTTTTTTGTGTTTCTGAATTTGGCATCTGCTTTTGCTTCTTCTGTTGATATTTTTTTTTTCTTTTACCTGTGGTACGTGATGAATCAGGTAAAAATATCTGATAGCTGTGGCTAGATTTGTGTTTTTGAGTTGACGTTGACTTGTGATTCGACAATGATACATTGATATCTGTTGATGTGTTTCGATTGTGTTTTCCATTCTGATATGTTGCGACGCAGATATTCTGTTAGACATGGCTTCCTAGGTTATTTAGCAGATCACTGGGGAACGGGGGTAAATTATGAATGGAAAGCTATTTACTGGCGATAGTTGATTACATTTTATGAATGAATCTTAAGAATAGTTCATGTGTGTTATTGGTGAAATATAAAGGTGCTTCTTGTTGGTCTGTCGATAGAAAGATTACCTTGTGATCTGGTTCATTTATTCCTTTTATCTTGGGAGACCCAATTTAGAAGCTGATGGTGAACGATGGAGAATGAAAAAGTTAAGAAAAAGAAATGGCATTAATTTTGACCTCTTGCCAAATTTAAAAATTCACTCCCCATTTCTTCCCTGCATCCTCCTTCCAATAAATATATATTTTTATTTAATGCAGTTCCTTGGACTGTTGAACCTACTCAACCTGTACGAGATCCGTTGTACCAGGAAACCTCAAAGCCAACCTTCAGTGAGGTTTAAATGTGCTTCAAGATGTTTTTTTATCATGCTCCTGTAAAATACAGTTTCTCTGCATCATCGTTTTGTGGTACGTCAGGCAATGGAATCTTGTCCGAAAAAAGACATTCCCAATTTTAAGGAACTGCTTGAAGAGGAGAACTTTTACCTGATAACGGAGGTTTTTACTTATAGCAGCTCTTGATTTTGTCTCTGTTTTCTCTACTCGTATTTTGTATGTGTTGAACATCAGAAATATGCATCTAATCAGTAGGTTATTATATCTCTTCGCATTCAAAATGAATTTGCTAGTATGTTTCCAACCAGGCTGGGGACCAAGGACGCCTGCCTGTTTTAATAGTGAAACTGAAAGATAACAGTGAGAAGAGAAGACCAACAATTGTCTTCTTACATAGTACAAATAAATGCAAAGAGTGGTTGCGACCATTGCTCGAGGTAATCATAAGTACTTCCTTAGATGCTCAAGGCATTACCAATTTTTGGGAACGGGAGATTGCTTCATTAATTCCTTAATTTCAGGCTTACGCCTCAAGGGATTACATAGCTGTAGCAATTGATTCTCGTTATCATGGAGAGCGTGCCAGCAGCTTGGCAACCTATCGAGATGTACATCCACTTGATCCTTTCTTTTTGTGTAAAAATTTGCCAAAAATTAAATGATCCTTGATTTGACAAAGACATTAAGTTTCCTTCATGTTTGCCATGGCTCACCATTCTGAGCAGAGTGGTTTGCCGCAATTTATAGCAAGCACATGTTTAACATGAATAACGGGGGAAAAAAAAGGGACTTATTTTCCCCTTTTGAAGCTTTTTATGCGATAGTGTTTTCATTTATACTTTCATGCTACTTAATGAGAACCGACTACTATTCGTATTATTGAAAGCTATTCTCTCATGCTGTTATACTCCTGCTTTCTTTGTTTTATCCAGGCCCTGGTGTCGTCATGGAAAAACGCCACTACAATGCCATTCATTTTTGATACGGTACTACAGCCAATTTGGATTTTATTTTAGTCCATTTCTTATTAGTACTTAGGACTTTACTTTTACAACGTGCCTCCTGTTTTGTCTGGTTAAACTAAACTTTAAATAGTAATTTTTAAAAATTGAGAACTTCGACAAACTTCTCCATAAATATGCTAACATTGAGTTTTGCAGGCATGGGACTTAATAAAATTGGCGGATTATCTTTCTCAAAGGGAGGACGTAGACACTTCTCTGATAGGAATTACCGGTGAATCACTTGGAGGTAAGATAAATTCACTCCTAGATAAATACAGTAATGGTATCAAAGTTTCATATCCGAGGAACTACTTACAGATGAAATTTAACCCTTCAGGAATGCATGCATGGTTTGCTGCAGCTGCTGATACTCGCTATACAGTGGTTGTCCCTATAATTGGTGTTCAGGTTGGTGATATCTGATTTCTGAGTCTTCAATGTGCAGAATTGAGTTTCATCTGAATATTTACTTCATAATTTTTAAGGGATTTCGATGGGCCATTGAAAATGATATGTGGAAAGGTCGAGTTGATAGCATCAAGGCTGTATTTGAAGGTGAGAGAGATCGTTGGGAGGAATCCGACAATTTTCCAATGCATTATATTAATTACCTCATTCTACAACTTTATATTTGCTTGTTGGAAAAATAAATGGATAAATGATATTTCCGAATCTCCTGGTTACAGAAGCACGACTTGATTTAGGCCAGACTTCAATTAACAAAGATGTAGTGGAGAAGGTATACATGCTTGTTGCATCTCTGCCAGGTGTTTGGAGGATTATCTTTCTCGTATATGCATTCAAAATATGATTATATTATAACCCAGAATCAGGACAGATAACCTGATACTAAGAAAACAAAACCCTTAATTTAACAAATGAAAATAGACAAGATTCCTAATTTCAGAAATTGATCAAATCGCATACATCAAATGATTCCTACTAGGACCATGAACATTTTTTTAATGCTCTTAATTGGTAAAAAAACTTGATTTAATCCGAATTTTATTTAAGCTCCTGATGGATAATAAATTGCTCAACAGGTATGGAACAGGATAGCTCCTGGTTTGGATTCTTGTTTTGATTCTCCTCATACAATATCGGCCATTGCCCCACGTCCTCTGCTGATCTTGAATGGTGCCGCCATTAACTAAACTTCAAAATCGACAATTAATGATATTAATCCTTAGAGATTGTTACACTTCAACTGAAACAAGCGTATGGTCGTTTCAGGGGAAAAAGATCCTCGATGTCCGATTGGAGGATTGGAACAACCAGTATCAAAAGCCAGAGAATCTTACGATAAAGCCAACTCTCTTGAAGCATTCAAGGTTTGAACCCGCGGGCCCGTATTTAGATTCATGCACTTTTTCCCCCGTTTCCCATGCAGCTAATTGCGCTTCTTTATCTAAGGATGTATTTGGAGTGGAGGATTTCAAATCCACAATTTAATTTCATTCCACTTGTTTGTGCATTTTTTAAATCTGGATTTTCAAATCCCTACTTTTGCATTATTAACTTGTCTATCAGCTAGTGTAATGAATTTCAAATTCTTATAAGATGGAGTTAATTAAAATCCTTCTTTCAAATTCCTCTCTCAAATCGAAGTCCTCCTTATCAAAATCTAACTAATTGCTTTTATTCAGCTGGTCGTACAATCTGGGATTGGGCATCAGATGACACCCTTGATGGTCAAACTGGCCAGTGATTGGTTCGATCAACACCTCACTCCATGAAGGTAAACTGTCCACAACAAATTCAGTCTCCCATACTTATCATAAGCGACAAGGCCGAGAGCATGTTGTGTTTTAATAGTTGTACTGATCTCAAAGTAATAGAGATGCGTAATCCAGTTCTCCAAGGTCAAAAAAATTGACAAAAGCTGAAAATTATATTTGCATATGTATTGAACTTAATTGTCAGATTATTTTATCAATTATTTTAGCTCAACGCAAGATTTCAAATGGCATTATTATCGTGTCCAATAAAACAACATATTCTTTTCATGAAGAGAAAAGCTGGCATTCAGCTAGATTTGAACAACCGAAATCAGAACATCAGAAACGTGAGCGAAAATGTTCGAGCAATTATGACCCAAAAACGGGAAAAATAAAACTCAGGCCAATGCTGGAAACGCACACTTCAGCAGAATCATATATACCTGATTAATCCAAACGGACAACTGTACCCTAACCAAGAATTCTCGTTTCCACATGAAATGAAATAAATGAAAAAAGAAACAATCAAATGAAGAATCGCAAGCAATGCAATTGATGAAGGTAAAGAATATGTGTAAACGTAAATATACTCTAAAAAATAAGGTGGTGAAGTTGGTCAGCAAGAAAAATAGAATAGACCCAGGCAAAACGAGTCCATCTCACATGCTCCCAGCTCTATCTGGGGTGGATTTTGCTGGTTTGAACTTGGTGATATCAACAAGATCTCCAAATAGTTTATCTTCTGGCTTATTGGGCTTTCCAGGGGGCACATAGGAAGGAGTGGGAACCGCATAAGAACTAGTCCTTAAGGCGGTATCATCCCTCATAGACAATCCAGACATGTTTTGCTCAAGGAATTGAGCATTATGCTGTGGGCCTTGGACATATCCATAGCCACAACCATAGCTGTAGCCATAGGGAACTGTTTGGTCTCCATACGTCTGTTGAGAATACACATAAGTCATCTGGCCGGATTGCAGAGGCTGAGGATACATCCCCATGGGTAGCTGATTCTGGACAGGTTGAGGCACTATTTGGTTGTTCTGCACTGGAAGACTATTCATCCCCGAGAAATGGCTACCGGTGATTGGCACAGTTGTCGATCCTGGAATATATGTTCCGTTAGGTGACGGCTGGAGATGAACGGCTACATTTGTGACTTGCATTTGTTGAGGGTGGTTGATGGCTGGCCGAGAGTCGTCTAGCTGAGCTTCCCATGGTGGAGGTGGAAATGCACCTCCACTTTGAGCACCTGTTGGACAAATAGGTGCAGCTCAAATGGCTAATATTTATTTATTTTTCTTTGGTGAGGGCAGGGCGAAGGGTGGCTATCCAAAATTAAGAAGTTAACACCAACAAACTATACATAATAATTTAAACGATGAATAAATTAGAGGTGAACCGTAAGAAGGGGAAGCTGGCTGCTGTTGCTGGGTTATCTGACCATTCCACGCAGAAGAAGAGTCTTGAGAATGCATTGACTGTTCATATTGGGGTAGCATTGGACCAGACACACTATCATTTGGATAAACCGAAGGTTGTGGAGATTGGAAATTTGGTTGCTGAAACTGGTATGATGACGGATTTACCTGCCCAATGGGATTCGCAGGTTGATTGTTATTACTCTGTGAAAACATGTCAACAAGAGCGAGGGCATTCTGCTGCGATGCAACAGGACTTGCTGGATGAGGCTCTCCCACAGGAACAAGTGCCCGTGAATTTGCTGTAGGCGAGTTGAAGTCATCACCACTCAAAAGATCTATCTTAGGATCAGCATTGGTTGAAGTTGTGGACTGACTATTAGTTTCCACAGGAGCAGGGAGTAGTAACTGTGTCCCTAAGCTAGTACTGGATGTAGATCTGCAAATGGTATTCACATCTGAGTTCCTTAAAACCAACTTCTTTTTAATGGTCAACTTGTACACAAGCAAGAAGGAATTGTCATCTAAATCATAGAGTATTAACAAAAATATTTATTTTTGGACAATAAATTTCCATGTAAAAATCTATCACAGTTCAATAAATAAACAATAAAAAATTTACCCTCTGTCTGATTGATTGATGTCGCCAGTGTCTATAAGAGGAGCGTCGATATTGACCAAGGCTTGAGTAGGTTCAGGCTTTGGATTCTCAGATTGAACTGAGGTAGTTCTGGAGGCAATTGACTCGTGCTTAGCCAGTACACGCTGCAAATCATCGTTCAGTGCTAGTCCTTGACATAAAAGTGATTCATCCCTATATCAGAAAAATAACCACATTCAGCAATGGGGAGCATAACTGAGATAGTGAGATATTACTCGTACAAAATCACATTTTCATCTGTTGCAATACAGAATGTGACATATGCTCAAAAGACTGCATGAGGTTCCATAGAGAGCTCCATCTTTAAGGATCTAGCCAATCGTTCAGCTTTAGAAAAAACCTCAGTTTAAAGAAAAGGACAAGTAAACATCCAAAGATGGGACCTGGAGAACCAAATCTCAACAAAACAAAAACACATGACAAGTAGGAGTAGAAGTAAGACAAGGCCTTACGAAGTCGAGTTGACAAGGTGCACTACTCTTTGCTTGTATGTACGACACTGTTCCACCAGATCAACAAGGACCTCCTGTTTGATCCCCTGACATCCAAAAAAGCACATAAATTGTCAATATCTCATAGTTTATCAAAATATTTCGAAGCATTATGCATCATATTAGTTTAGCTTACATATATATAGCCAATGAAAGTACTTCACCAATTTAATAAATAGAAAAATGCTCAAAGCTATTCATTGTCACTTCAAATGATGGGAAGACAATGGGAAGCCACAAATTTTCCGAATCGAATTACATTGAGTAATACCCACTTCCAGTGATAGCTACCCAGAAATTTTGTGGTGATATAATGTGAGAAAAGCATACCTCTTTGTTACTAGGATCCAAAGCACTCAGCATTTCTGCAAGGACATCCATGATACCACGTGCATTTTGAATTTCTGTCAAGCTAAAACCAAAAAGGACAATGGATCAATGATTACTTAACTACCATAATAAACTAAGCCTCACAGTAAAACTATCATTGTGCCTGATTTCACATTTATTAATTGCTAAGAACTAAGAACAAGAGCAGAACAGCTTTGTTAACAGAGGAGCAGATATGATCACATAATATCAGAAGAAATAGGATCATAGCCCATAGGGCTTTACATTAGATCTTACCAATGAAATGGCACAGAGTTTCACTACTTAAGGCTTTCCAAATGACATTATAATTTGCATTAGGATCGGTGTTTTCAAAACCGGGGGACCGGCCGGTTCGACCGGTTCGAGTGGGAACCGGTCCCACCCTCAAAAACCGTTTTATTTGTCAAAATCAGTCAAAAATTTAATATTTTGATATATATATATATATATATATACATTAATATTTGATATTCGTAAAAAATATTATTTTAGTAATACTCGTTTATTTAATTTATTTTTTTTGTTTTTAAAAAATATATAACTATAATTGGTATTTTGAATATATGTATATAGTTATTTAATTTTTAAACTTTGGTAAATATATTTTTTTTGTGTATTTATAATTTTATATACAAAATTTTAGGTTTTAAAAATTTTAAAAATATTATTCATTATATAAAATTAATATTTATATATTATAACAGTATTCCGGTCCGACCGTCCGGTCAAACCGATCGGATCGGTCGGACCATTTTTTTAAGATAGACCAGTTCACCGGTCCGGTTATGAAAGCATTGACTAGGACATTAAGAAAAACTGTACATGCCAAGATATTGACCTATGAGCTCCATTACTTCGTCATCATCCTGGATACGCTCAACGGAAATCCAAATGCACCAAATCTTCTCAACCATTTCGAAAATTGTCTTCTAACTACTACAAGGATTCTTGAGCTTAAAAGGTTAATTTATCTCAAGAGTGCTATCAAGGTGCCAAATGATCAATTAATTACTTCCCTGTTTATAATTCGGCGTTAATTTTATGCAGTGCCATGTGCAATAAAACAAAGACATGGGATCCAGAGTAAATCCTGTTTTCTACAGCATGATACCCGTATATCAACTTGGCTCGTTTTTGCCACTTTTGATGAAAATACATTGACAATTCAAATCATTCTCGGGAAAAAGAGGGAATTTAAATGAGGCCAAATATAATAAAATACCTCAACGTCGGAAACTCAGCTTCAGCAGAAGACTCGGTTGCATCAGGTCTAGATTCAGAATTACGAAGATTTTGTGGATAAGATGTCAGAGGAACCGTTTGTGGTGGAGTAAAAACAGGTGTTGACCGATCCGATCTCTGAGGGAAAACTGCTCCAATCCGCTGATAAAATTGCCAATTTGCCATAGATTGCAAAGATTCAAGAAAAATAAAAAATAAAAAAGCAATATCAACCATCACATATCAGGCATAAAATTGAAATGAAAAGAACAAGATAAAAGGATCCTAGCACGATACCAGTAAATCCTGGTATGCTGTAAAGTATTGGGGATATCTCGCTCGAGTTCCTCCAAAGGCTTCTTGCCAAGTATCTATTAGAATTAATATCTTCTCTTTTACATGAAAGTCTGGCTGCAATATCAAATTTTATGTCAGTAAAACTGAGGCAGAAGACCAAGAAAGAGAAAACAAACAGCAGGAACAATACATAGAACTAGATCACCTTCTTTCTCACAATTTTCACCATCTCATGAGGCAAATCTTTCTCAGCAACATGCATATGAACTATGTCACTGCAATTCTTCACAATGGTCTCTAACAGCTAAAGAATGAAAAGAAAACAATGTGGTGGTGAGATTAAATTTATTACGTCCAATTCCAGCCAAATGGTAGCCACCACAATTAAGACACATTTGGATTATTATACCAAATGAGAATGCAGAACCCATACGCATGAAACAAAGGGAAAATGATATTTGTTCGGGAGTGAAATATCAAGCTTACTGTCAGGGCAAGGAGTTGGACTTTTGGATTTTTGCTACCAAGACGCTTCTTTATACCTCTCACTACGTCTTTGGCTTGTCTGGGGCAAAGAGAAGGCAACGAAACAAAAACAGAAGTCATCAAAAACTAACCATCAATTTACTATCAAACAATAAGCAAACCAATTTCATCAAGGGGGAGTTCAATTTTCTTGAATCTACCAGTGAACATCCTGTTAAACCCCCCACCCCACCCACACACACACAAGCACACAAACAAAGAACAAATCCCCTTTCTCCAATGGGGTAGAATAATTTATGGCTCATTTGCTACTTGGAACTATATAATAGAAGCAACTTGAACCATCTAAAGCTGATTTCAGTCAGCCAATAAGCACAAAAAATAGAATGGGCATGTTCATTGTTCACAGAGCTAAAACAAATATTATATTGCATTCCATCATGAGCAGTTATATATTGGGAAAAAATAAAGAACTTTAAAAAAAATTCAAGAATACAAGTAACTTCAAGCACTAAAGAATTCTCGAATAGAAATGCACATGTCTATTTATTTATTAATTAACTTCGTTTCCTGTAAAAGAGTCTTGTCAAATTCACAGGACAGCATGTTAATGATGCCATACAGAATTTTATCATGAATTTGTTTATATTTTATATAGATATGTAGAGAACACTTGTAACGTCAAGTATTCAAGAAACAAGAATTTATTTCCCCATTAAAAAAAATCGAGAACAAAACCATTTCCAAAGCGCAAGAAATTAAAGAACACTATTTATTTCAGACATTCAAGGAACAAGCCTTTATTTCCAATTATTATCCACGACGTATACTAACGAACACTGGCAGTTTCAAACATCCAAGAAGAATAGAATCATTTCCCATTTAATAGCTACAAAACTAATGCCAGGAAAATAACCAAATCAAAAAACGCGAGAATAGAAAATTACGCAGGATCGTGATTGCATATATCACAGATCTCAATGTTCATAGCCCAATCAGGTCCAATTAGCATGTCACTAGTTGCTCTTTCCACCATAGAATTCACCATTGTTCGTCTACCCTAATAACGAAAACCCTCGCCACAGAGAAAAAATAAAAATCAAAGATTGAAATCACAATTGTCTCTCCTCAGCGCCTCAAGAAATGCGTATGAATTGATTAAAAAAAAACACAATAACTAATAAATAAATCCTGAAAAAAGAGACAAAAATGATAATCTCGGGGTATCCGATCGCTGGTATTTATCAATTCTGTTAAGAATATTACTGAATGTTGGAAGGGGCGGGGATGAAAAAACTTCAATCGAAACGTGACGCGTGGAGTTTTATAATGTTGACCCCTGATTTATTTGATGGTGATGGATTTAGCCGACCCTCATGATCCAACGATGAATACTTGTTTCGAAAACAAAAAAGCCTCCGTGGTTTTTATAAAATTCATCCAATACTGAGTATTATTAAAATATTTACATTTGTATAATCAACATCGATTAAATAAAATCGAGTTTTAAAGAAAAATTTGTGTCTATAATCAGCTTTTTTGCAATAAAAAAAAACGTTAAAACTATAATCGCACAAAATACAATAATTTTTAATTAAATTAGATTTTTTCCTTTCTTTCTTGCAACTTCTTCCTTTATCTGACTACAACTTGCAAGTTGCAAATGATTAATTTATTTAAATCTGTCTAATAATGTCTTTAGAAAAGAAAATTGCTGTTTGTTATCAAAACTGTTTCATATTTATCCCAATATATTTTAACCTATTTTATAAAATACTTACATATTTCGAATTATTTTTAAGAAATTTATCTCACCTTTAGTCCATTTATATTTCTGTTGTTAATAGAATTTAATCATGATTTTTTAAAATCATGAATAGCTAATGAATCTCTTGCTTCTCAACCAAAACAACTAACTGCTTTATGCAATATTGAAATGCCTTTAACACCTATACACAAAGGGAAGCAGATGCTTGAATATAACAATCCCTAAAACAGCATATCACAAGAATTTTAAAGTTGATGTTCAAATAAAAGATTCACTTTGGTTTCTTAAGATCATTGTTTGATCCATATATATATACGTACAACACTCCAAACCATCTGGTTAATAAGCTAGTAACCGGAATTCTCACCGTGGCTGGTCCTGATTTCATGTCCTCGAGTATCAGATTCAGCAGAGTTCGAGCTATCGAGCCTTCGTTACGTGCCAAGAAAGAAACAAGCATTTCATGTTACACGACCAAGAACTAGACTTGACGTTTGAAACAAAACTATAAAGGCTATCAAAAACAATCCAATCACATCTATTTATAGTTCTCCAACAAGGGATTATCCAAAGTTGCTTAAAGACAACCTCACTGTCTCCGATGACTTGATCGTCCCATTGTGTTACTGCACGAACGAGTACACCACTTCTAATAAGCATCATTTCATCTGCTTGCTTCCCTTCCTCTATGGTCATGTCTCCCACTCGTATTCCTTGAATTTTTCCCTCTTTCGCCAGCCCTTCAGCAAGAAATATAACTCCTTTGCAGTGCACCCACTGAGAATCTTGTAGAATTTAGGAATCAGAAGCTCCTTTTCTTTCTTAACAAAAGCCACCTTCATATTAGGCCCTTCGGCAACATATCCTCTGTCATCCAGCCAAATAACAACATATGCACCATTTTCTTCCGCATCCATTTTGACAGTACATTTGGGAGATAATTCACGCTTTTTCATAACAGCGAATTGGGGTGGTTTTATCGGGATTGATGAAGTTACTGCTTTGATGTTTTTGCAATTTGAAGGAGATTCATCTTGAATTACAATGGCATGAAAGGATGACTCATGGCAGTCGGATGGATATAACTGGAATCGCCAGGTCCCGCTGAGAGCCAGTATCTTAATGATCCATTTCTGCACTTCGAAGCGCCCACTGTTCGTATAAATATCCATTTAATGCTTTCTGTGCTGAAGAGGAGATTTATCTTGGCCATGGCTGCTGAACCAATTATACATTCTATATGTTGGTCTAACTCATAAAGATATCTGTGGATGCAAGGAAACGAAGAATTTATACGAGTTAGAACACTAGGAAATTTGTTTGGATATTCGTTCACAGTAGAAGTTTGGAACGAGTTTATCAAAAAGGTGAAACAACAAAGTTTTTGAAAGAAACGCGTTGCCATGCGAGACACATTATCTCCTTTTTTTAAAAAAAAATAAGATTTGCATAAGAGTTTTGATTTTCTAGAATACTAAGTTTGCACAACCAAAAATACAAATGAGAGTTGCCAAGAAGATAAGAAATGGGGCCCACTAAATTGTTCTTGATAAAGGAGGCAAGACTTGCTGCATTCTCATCCTTCAAACCTCTTGGAATTGACGTGCCATCATTGCCTCATCCTATATTACTTAATGCCACCGAAAAAAGGTCCCCGGAAAGGAATTAACATCCTCTCAGTAGAGGAGTAAACTAGCAACTTTGTTGATCTTCATTCAAAGCATGGTTTGGATGCACCTTCAGTTGAGAAGAATAGTGATGGGGCCAGTGGATAAAGCAGGCCCCTCAATTATCATTACAATAATGCCTCCAGTGGGCGAGTTATCTTTCTCATTATCTTCATGGCATTTGTTGCCTTTCTGTTGGTTGTGAGATTCATCCAAAAAGCTCCCTAGATATCTCTTCTTGATAATTTGTTATATTTCAGCTTGTAAACTGAAACAATCTTCAATGGTGTGTCCTCTATTTCTACGAAAGGGACGGTACTTCTCTGATTTTTTTCTTACTTTTTCCTTCGTTGTGCGTGGGGATTATAGGTAGCCTTGTTATTCAACCACCACTAATACGTACGTCAAATGTTCATTGAAAGGGATGTTCTCTGGATATAAAAACTTGAAGTTGTCCGCTTCTCCTGTTCCTTTATTATTTCTTACTTCTTTTATTCTTTTTTCTTTCATGAAATGTATGATCCGACATACTCCTATATGTGTATATATTTTTTACCTTTTCAAGTAGTTCTTCTAGAACTCTTGGAGATTGTCCTGCTATTGACTTACTAAATCTTCTATGGAGAAGGTTTTGCTGCATTATTCTGGCTAACAAGTCATGGTTAACATGCGAAACATTGTGAACTTCTTGGGTGAACCACTACACATATTTTCTTAGACCTTCTCCTTCTTTTTGGATTATGGTGAACAAATATGCTTGTATATTTTGGTACTTTATATTGATAAAAAAAATTGATGAATAAATCGCTGAGTGAATTGCACCAAGATTCTTATAGTTTTGGGAGGTAGCTTGTCGAACCAAGAGAGAGCAAGACCTGAAAAATTAGTCTGAAAGATCTTAGAGTAAGCGACATCACTGATATCATACAGTTCGGTCGTTGTGTAAAACCCGTCGAGGTAATATTGTGAATCACTCATATTCCCATTGTACTCAAGCATATTCGCTATCTTCACTCACATGGGTGGTACTTCGGCCAAGATGGCAGGAGAGAAACTACTACGTCGACCTGGTAAAATTTCAATAGAGCTTTCCTCTCCTCTTGTAATACGAAGCTCTTTGAGGGGAGGTGGAGCATGGCTGTCAACCTCTTTCTCCTGAAGTGTTGTCCCCTTCCCATGATTGATGGTTGGCACATCATTAGTCCTGATCGCCTCTCTCTCTCTCTCTCTCTCTCATGAAATACTCTCGTTTTATGGTGTGAGCCTGTTATCGCTGCCATGTTTTTGGATGCTAGATAGTGAGTCACTTTTTCGATTGCGGCACGAGAGGTCGTCTGCTCCATCATCTCTTTCCGAGCCCTAGTTGTGATAAGGAACTCCTGCTATTGGTGAGGAGCGAGAGATGAACGCCTTGGATCATTGTTGATGTGATGAACTGTTTGTGATCGTGATCTGCATTCTCAGTGACTAGGTGACAGTTTCCCACAGTTGATGCCAAGATGATGTAGCCAAAAATAAAATTGCTCGGATTAAAGTAGGAAGATCCAAATGGTTTGTAAATGGTCTAGGTAGTCGGAGTTTCTAGATGATTACCTCATAGACCAATCAACGTAGTCATATGCGATTGGCCTAGACAACTGGCGTCGACGACTAGCTTTGAAGATTGGCATAGACAAATCCTTGTATCCATAGACCAGTAAACATCAAACTCCGTGGGTCGTCACACACGTCACGAAAAAACGTTAGAGGCGTTCGTGATTGCCTGATGTGGAACTCTGACGTTCATGTCAGTAAACATCACAGATATTCTCTAAAGTTGAAGAGCTCAAGTAGAAGAAAAAGAGATGGTGTACATTGGATAATGGGGTTCACTTCTATTTAAAAATTATTTGTGTGTATAGCGAGCTTGGATTTTTGTAGGCAATATGTTGGGCTTGATAAATGTCAGTGAGGTAATGACTAATGAATATTAGATTCATCCCCATTCGTTAAAAATGAAAATTTAAAGTGATTTATAAAAAGTTATAATGGACTTCTATAACAATTTGAACTAATCTTTTTCGTCAAGTATGGACGAATACATATATAGTCTTGTTTGTGCGGATTTAGGCTCGGTGTGTGACAATTATCATAAAATTTTGGCTTATTAATACTAGGTGCTCAAGGATGGACTTAGAAATCGGAACAATGAATGAGATGGACTAAGAAAGAACAATGTGGATGGCGAAAACTTTTCCCGGTGGGCCAATACTTAGAGCTATAATTCGGCGTCAATATAGCATCAACAATTTGGCCAGCCCAACCCAAGGCCCGTACTTCCACTTTTATGACGTCACGCCGAATATTTGAAAATTAAAAATAAATAAAACTAATCATCCAAGAGTAAGATTCAACACCGAGTCACTTTATTTATTTTATTATTAATTCTTTTTGAAATAAAATTATTTTATTGTGGACTTTCAAAGAGAACTTGTCATAATAAATTTTTATTTTTCATTATATGGTTGCGAGGAATTTTTCCTTTTATCATCTATGATGAAACTCAAATATATTTTCTACTGAGAGAGGTGTATGTCATTTATGATTGTGGTGGTTTTTTCAAGATCAATATAGTTTGATAAGAGTTTTTATGAAAAAGAAATCAGGATATTTTCTTACATGCATACAACTTAATTAGTTACTGAAATATGAAGATAATATTTAAATGAAGTGACATTCTTAAATGTTTTTGAAAAAATTATCTTCACTCCCATGTCGTTCTTATATCACACTCAAGTCTCAACCCAAACCTCGATCGTGATTTGACGAGCATTAAAGTTTGGGAACGTAAATAACATTTTAAACAACATCAAATATTTTCTTTTTTTAAATTCATGATCATTACCTTTAAAGAGCGGCGGAATGCCTCTACCCCGCTTTTGAGTTCACTACTAAACCACAAAAAAACAATAATTATTGTTTAAAATTTTTTTATTTTTGACCAACTGGGAAGAGTGGAAACCCGGCCAACTTCTATTAAGAATTAATTAGAAGGGAAAATAATTTATTAGGGGAAAAGGAAGTCTATAAGATATGTTTGATTTAGTGTAGTATGTAAGCATTTGATCAATAGTAAGGAGTTCGATTCATTAACCGATATTTTTTTTCTGACGATCCCGTCGCACATAATATGATATTTGCAGCTTACGTGGGTAGTGTGGTTTGCAAGATATTGCATTACTCCAAATATTTAATCAGTGCACGACGAAAAATAGCTACAGTAGGTTCCATGTCATTAAAAAAAATATGGATTAGTTTTTTAGATTTAGATTTTGTTACTACACACTAGAGACTTTACATATATTTATATGAAATAAAATTAATTATATTATATGGAATATAGTTGATCGAATACATATTTTTCAGTATCATAGCTCATCAAATTAAAAAAATCAGAAAGCACTACTTTATTTCCGAATTTTTACAAATTTAGTGGGAGATGGGGCACTTTCACTTTCACTTGTGTAAAGCCAACAATGTAATCTCAGGTGGAGCTAAAAACTTCCTTTTTTCTGATTTATAAAATGTGCAAGTAGTCCCCATTTTCTTATAATTGTGGGGTGTGTCGCCCACTATTTTAATTAATTTAATCTATGTGACTTTAAAACTTTATTTACTAAATTAATTGTTGACTAATTGTGGCTTCTCAAATCAAATATTAACGCCTCGAGTGCTTTTCCTTGTGCGTTTAGTTTGTTTACCAATTCCTTCACTTATATAATTAAATCCGGTAATTCGCATTTATCCGTCATATGAATTATTGTCGTTGGTTGACACCGGCGTTGCTCTCAAATTTACATTCGAAAACAACAAGCCTCAGAAGTACAAAATTCAGAAACCAGTCTTTTATTCATAATAATCATTGTCTGATACAAACTCAATGATAAATGTTTTACAGCGGAAATATAAAACCAGAATATACAATGTCTGAACAGATGCAGCGGAAAATAAATCAGAACTAAGAACAACGATCTTCATCACCAGCCCCAAAACTGAAGTTGCTCCTCTTCTTCTAACAACTCTTCATCGTTCTTATCTGAGATGAGTTTGGTGGGTGAGTGATATGATTGTCACTCAGTAAGCGGGGGCAGGAATAACTCCCAGTTTTCGAAATCATTTTCATACAGAAACAGTAATACGAATAATATACAGAAATTCTCATTTTCATAACAGAAATCAGTATTCAGTACTCGAAAATCAGAAATCAGTATTCAGAAATCAGGAATCAGAAGTTTAACAAGTAAGCACTAAGCACGTTCGTGAATTTCATGGTTAAACTGATATCAGTCCCCTATATGTTCTCTCCTCTAAGGGGTGAGGCCGGTAATCAGTAATCAGTAATGTTCAGAATATATATTCCTACCATTAGTTCACTAAGTTTCAGTGCTTCAAAATCAGATATCAGAAATCAAGAATATACTTTTGCTTTAAAACAGAAATCATCAAACGGATTTCAAGATATTTATACATAAGCCCACTTACTGTAATTTGCTAAAAGTGTTTCGTTTGAAGTCTGAAATCTGCTTCTTCTTGCTACTGATTTCTGCTGCTCAAAAATCAGCACTCTCTTAGCTCGAAAATTCAAGTGATAATCTCAAGATTTGTGTAACCCATTTCAGAGGTTTGAGAGTGTTATATATAGGCAAAATTCTGACTGTTAGCCTCCCAATTAATGGCCATAATCTGCCATTAACAATCTTTATTTCGTTTTAAATGCTTCAGTTACAAGTCATGGCTGAATTAGTAACTGTCTGCTGAAATTTCGTGCTGCTGCTGCTAGATTCTAATCTGCTGGAAAAATACCAGCTTCTGAAATATTAGCTTCTGCTGGAATTTTTAGCTTCTGCTAAAATTTGCTAGCTGCTGCTACTGCTGAAATTTCAGGTTCTCACAATTATCGAAAAAAACAACAAAAAATATCCTGCATAAAATTAAATATATTTTCAAATATTGTGTTTTTAAAAAGCAGTCACATTTTCAGGGGAATTTACGTCTAATTTTGAAAAAACACGGGGTTCTAAAAGGTCATTGATTTCACATAGAGGTTGTGTGCTTTTTTGAGTTTTTACATGAGATTTAAATGCAATTTTCCCTAATTAAGCTACGAGGCGTGAACACAAACTAATCAGTCATCTCAAATTTAAAATAAAAACATATATGATTATGTGTTTGGTCCCAATATAAATATTTTTCACGAAATTCATTCGTGATTTGATCCAGATTATATTAATTCTCAAATAATAGTTGGCAAATAATTTAATGTTTTGATATTCAGCAAATACTTGTAAAAAAGAAAATGTTTTTTTTTTTTAATTCTATCGGTGCTTTCTCCTTTGCTATATATGGTTTGGAAATATTTATTCTCTAGACAAAGTAATTTAATATTAATATTTATTATATGTTTTATTTTGAAAACAACTCATTGCTAATTATATTTCTACCTCGTATATGTTCAAATTCGCAGTTAATTTATAGATATATTATATTATAATAATAAAAAGTGGAAATATTTAATTCACGTAACGTCGAATTTTGTTAATATACAATTTTCGGTAAATTGCTTTCATGCATGATTTTGAATTGAACACGTCTTTGTCGAACAGATTCTTCAATTTCGCAAAACGATGCTTGATTTAACATAAAGTATCATTATGCTAATAAATAATAATAATAATAATAAGTAAATAAATATATAGCAGTATCGAACGTATAAATTGTTTGAATCTAGCAATTATTAGTGCGCACATAAATATCAAATTAAACATTATAATTAGTTAAATATTCACGATGATACTTTATATTTTCATTAAATATTCATAGAATATTATATTACAAAATATACATCAATCAAGCATCTCGAAAATTTACGTGACGAATAGGAATGTTTTTTTTCTCCTTCTAAAATATTACGTACCATAATTGTCAAACTTTATTGAAGCAGTACATATATATTAGCTATGATATAACTGATTACTTTAAGTAATATCATGTCATTCAAATGTGCATCACAGAAAATAAATTTTTTTTTTTTACTGAGGACTTCGCAATCGCTATATGTCGAACTCGTATTAAGTAAATCTTTGAGTTTAACGCGTATTTACACCATGTTAATTGCACATATTGTGGAAAAAAAGTTTGTCTTTTCTAGAGATTGCAGTTGACTAATATTTGAGGTGATGATATAACACTTTCGAAAATTTTTATGATTCGATATCATCAAGACGTTTCTTTCCTACTTTAGAGTATTTGAGCCGAATGTTATCATACGATAGGATGCCTTATATTTGATTAGCAGTATATATTGAACTCAAGATTATTATTTAATACGTTATAATTGGTTAATTTGAAAATTATATATTGGATAGGCAAAATAATTCAATTAAATTATATGAAAATTTTAACTTTTTTGTGCCTGTTTGTTTGTCATATTTAAACTTATTCAAGACAGGTCTACACGTAGCCTATAGACCTATAGCTGGACTAAATCTTCCCTCGAAAGTCGAAACTAGTTCCCAAGTGAGAGGAACACCACACAATTTTATATCCATATTTAGTAACATCTTTTTTATATACTAGAAATACACGTGCACAAATTTGTAACATAATTAATTTTATTTTAATTATTTTTAAATTTTTTATTATAATTGACAAACCACTTAGTTATTTTTAGAATTTAATTACTAACATAGGTTGTTGTAATAACTTTTTTTGGATAAAAGATGATTTATTTTTTTCTATTCAGTTAAATGATATAATATCTATGTATTATTATTATTATTATTATTATTATTATTATTATTATAGGTAAACAGAAAATATGTGTGATGCACACTATTTCATTAAATATCAAGTTTTAGAATTTAAAATTTGATCATTACACACACATACTCTCTCTCATGTATTCAATATAAAATATAGAACTACGTAAATTTATTCTAGTTGAATAGTTATTTACTTTATCTAATTATAAAAAATAATATCCAAATTTTGAATAAAAATCTCTATAATTTTTATACGAAATTAATTCAACACCGTAAATATCTATATATATATAAAAGCAGAGTTTTTGACAAAAATAATAAGTTCCCACCAAAATGTCATTTCTAAAAAAGGAAAGATATATATATCATGAATATTGAGATATATGTACTACAATAAATGATAATTTCATTTATTGTTTGCATTGATTATATCAATTCATTTAGTTCAAATTTGAATTTAATTCATTTTTATATTAATTCAAATATACTTTATGTATTATATGTCTTTTATTATTTTTTATTCAAAATGAAACTAAACTCTATTAAAAACATAAATCACATTAAAACTTTTGCATTGATTATATCAATCAATTTAATTTGTGATATGATTTGAAAAAAGTATTTCTCATTAGTTTTATTAAATTTGATTTAAATTATTTATTTATCAAATGTTAAAAAATAATAATATATATAATTTCTCAGAAATTTAAAAATTAAATATGTATTTAGGTTGGTGGTCGACATTAATATTTTAAACACGATAATAACCATGTCTGTAAGGCCCGAGAATTTGATTACCGTAATCTGACATGATTTGGGTATAATTACCGTAATCTGAGATTAAGCTGAAATGATTTATTGATTAATCAAGGTAATTATAGACGGAACAGAGTGGACCGGGAAAGACGAGAAAAGACGCAAAATGTATGTGCAAGGAGGTGTGCTCGCGCACATGCGTGACGTGATGCGCGAGTCTTGCGCGGAGTGGACAGAAGACCCCGCGCATATGCGCGGCGTGTGGGCGCGCATATGCGCGAGGTGTCCAGTAGCCAAGGAAATGCTCGGCGCATATGCGCGACGTGAACGGGCGCATATGCGCGAGCAGGGCAGTGGGTTCGGCGCACCTGCGCAACGGAAGGCGCGCATATGCGCGAGAGATGCCGAGACACACGCGCTGAGAAATTGTGTCTCGCGCATATGCGCCGAAAGATGTCGCGCATATGCGCGAGACGTGTTACTCGAGGGAGCAGGCCACTTGCCTTGCTGCATGCGTGGTATATATCTTCTTAAATTTCAGAAAGAGGAAACCGAAGGAAAATCGATTTTGGTGCTTCAAATTACAATCGTTCAAAATCCGTCTGTCCGAATTGTAATCTGACTTCAGTACTGTAATCCTATCAACGCAGGCTACAACTGGACGTAAGTTTTGTTACGTTTTGACATGTTCTGAAATTATGATGTTGTTGGAATTGAATACGCGTCATATATGATGTTCTTGACATGTTAGACATCATAGAATCGAAGTCAGATTAAGAAACGGACTGATTATGGAATTGTTATGATTTTTGGAATTGATTAACTGAGATTCGATATCAGATTGGTGTTGTTATTGAAATTATGAATTGCACCGATATTGATTATGAGTTCTGGTATTATATCTGTGGTGTTGGAATTGACGGGGTTACCGAGACTGTATTGTTATGCCGTCGAAACATCAGTTGATTGATATTGATCAGATTCGGTATTGATTGAGATGGTATTGTGGTATCGTATGTCGATTGGCATTGATCAGATTATGTTTTGATTTGAGTATTGATCAGAACAGGTTTTGAGCTGAGTTATATACTGATATTGTGTCTGTTCGGTATTGTTATTACCAGATTGAGAATGGACAGGATTGAAGGCAGGACTTCGTCTTCGTCAGAGCGAGAAGAGAAAGGTATAAATTAATGTTGAGTTGGGATTGCACAACTCGAGTGAGGTTTGGCTCGAGTTTCCCTAAATCACATACTTTACCTTATTGTATTGATTTGATTGATGTACTTGTTCTCTTGATTTATAGACAGCAGGTATTAGACGAGTAATCTTGTGACAAAAGTGCCTGATAGTGGTGGGATCGCCACGGGCACATTGCACGATGTCACAAGATAGTGTATTGGCGATAGTGCCAAAGTCTGTCACCGGATGATTGGCTATCGATGTGGATAGAAATGTGGCTTCTTCTATTACTGGTGATCAGTACTGTATCGATGTGGATAGAATGTAACTCTTCTATTACTGATGATCGATATCATATCGATGTGGATAGAATTGGAGTTTCTTCTATTACTGGTGATCGATACTATATCGATATGGATAGAATCAAAGCTTCTTCTATTACTGGTGATCGATACCCTATCGACGTGGATAGAATTGGAGTCTTTTCTATTACTGTTTGTCGATATGGGAATGCTAACTTCTGGAAATCGGGATCCCTAGACTAGGATTGAGTCTAGTCTTAAATGTGACGTCATGAGTCTAATTGATAGTGTATATTGAGTTATGTTGATTATGTTCCTGAATATGGTACATGATGTGTTATGTTCCTGATGATGGTACATGTTTAGAATAGGATTTATTCTTGATATGGATTTATATTCTGATCTGAATACATGTTAGACATATCTGTTATATGCTTTTATATTGTTTTTATGATTGCATGTATACATGATTTATACTGAGAATGTAATTCTCACCGGAGTTATCCGGCTGTTGTCTTGTCTGTATGTGTGCATGGCAACAGGTGGGATATGATCATGGTCAAGAAGAGAAAGAGGCTGGACTAGATAGCGTGGAGATCCGGGCTTCGAAGCAACTTAGGATTCAGCACTGAGATATAGTTGAACCTAGTTGAATTCTTGTAGATAATACAAGATTTGTATATTTATGTTTAATATGTAATTTGAATTGAATTACATTACGTTTCTGCTTTGTATTTTAAAAAAAATTTAGACCCTGTTTATTATAATTGTTTGAATTATTCCTAAAGACGATTAAGGAAGAAATTAGCGTCCGGGTCCCCACAATGTCAGTGCCTTAGGGTAACACAATTAGTCGACATACATTTATATTTAAGAATTTTTTTCAAAATTAGCGAAAAAATAGTTTCTTATTTTTATTTTTTTATAATTATATTATTTGTTTACAATTTAAATATCTATTATTTTTTATAATAATTAATTTTTAATAATATCATCCCGTGCATCGCACGGGTTAAATACGAAGACTACTTAATACACAGGATCAGCCATTCAGCCCTATGAATAAAATCATTAATATTTATGGATTAATGTGTCATCCAACATTAGTGCATTTATAACTTTATCATTATTATCCATGAAAGAAAATTTGGAATTTATTGCCCCTCTGTCTCATGGATTCCCCATAAGTCTAAAATAAAATATAATAAACTAAAATAAAATTTTAAAGTTGTTTTTTATCACGCGATTATTCAGTTTGATATCATTTTACTTTTGGAATTACAATTAAATAATATATCATTTTTTCATATCCATTGAAAATTTTATATCTTTATGCATAATCCTTATCTATTAAACAAGAATTATAATAATCGAACCCTTTAATTTAAATGTGTATTGAAACAAACTCATTCAAATATTAGCTTTTGATATAGCGGTAAATTGTTCGATAATTACCTCGACAAAATTTTTCCATCGATGATATTTTCAATGTTGGACCTAAACTCTCATGAATTTTTTGACTTTAGCCAAATGATATTTTTTCATCTTATTAACTTATGGTTTTCAACATGTATTTTCAATGTGGGATATTACTTGCATTCTCAGCTATCCTCTCTTCAAACAAAGATCCATCATTATTCTTATGGTCCGGACCTCAACTCATACCTATTCTTCCATCCTCTCGATTTTGGTGATCATACATTCAAATCAAGGTCACTCATATACATTGCGTTGGGAGTGCACATCTTATGTAAAATACATGAAGCTTCACCTCTCTCAAGAGTTCATGAATTTACTGGAAGCCCTCATCTCCTTCATTTAAGTATCCGAATATTCCAACCACTTGGCTCGATTTGGATCATAACTATGATACCACTTATTTTACAATGAAATACATATATCTCTACAATGGTATATTATATATTGTCCATTTTAGGTATAAACCCTTATGAATGCATTTTTGGCCATTATCTAAAAAAATCTAATTTCAATGAAATTATATTGTCATCTTATTAACAATTATAGAACTTTAGTTACATTCCCAACACTATGAATGCGAACTAATATTTCAATATTACATATAGGTGACATCTTAATAGTTTTGTACTCATTCTTTAATACTTTGAGCTGCCTAGTACACACTTTTTACTTACTTCTAAAAAATAATATCTGCTTCAATCATTTTTTTTATAGAATTTATTATGGTTGTTGAATAATGTACATGAAGTTGTAAAGTTCAATAAATAATTATATTCATCATAGAAAGGGCAGAACTATTATAAAACAAAACAAAAAAAACCTCGTGCATTAAAATTTGAATGCATTTAATTTGTTGTTTTTTCACAAATATGAGTTTCGAACTTTCGAACATAAAACATAACGTTGTTTTCTAGTAAAAAATAAAGACCAAAGTCAAAATTTGTCCCGGTTTGGATGTTCTCTTTTCTTTATTTCTTTTTCCCCCCTTGAATAATGGATGCAATTTTATTTTATTTTTTTGAAGAAATAATGGATGCAATTTAAAATATATGTAATTATAACCAAGCGATCCACCCTTTAAACATTTATGTAATTTTTATTTAAAAGGTGAATTACTGTCTTTGTTCATATACGTAAAAATAATAAAATTAGTTGTCTTAATTCTTAAAAAGTATTTTCTCGATAATACAACTTAGACGGGCAATATATAATTTTATTTTAAAATTAAAGAATAAGCAGTCCACAAGATATATCTCGCGACAGTAGGAAGTCACTCAGAAACCAATAAATTTAGTATCGGGGTAGAAGTTGAATTTTTTCATGAAACAAAATCATTATTTGTTTATTTCTCTCTCTCTTTATTTCGTTTTTTTTTTTAAAAATAATTTAAACCTGTCTATAAATGAATAATAATAGCAATATTGAATGATTGAATGAATGCTGATTGATAAGCCCCGTAGCCTTCGGTCCCACCTCCTGTTTTGTCTCTCGATTTGAAACTTACAAAAACCATTCTCTCAAGTGGACAAGAATTTCTCATAATCCATTCCTCTTCTTCAGGATTTCTCCTCGATCATACCGAGTCTTGGTAATATTGATATTATTTTGATTTATGATCAAAGGTGATATACATATATATACATACAAATTATATATGGATTTATCTCTATAATCCACGAACCATTTTCCGCATCAAATACACGTTGTTTTTACCACTTGTTTCCCGGCCGTATTTCACTCTTCTTCATTTACTGAATCTTTGAAGTGGTTGAACTGCGGAGTCCAAGATTCAGAAAATATTATATCTGCAGTTGGATAGATAAGATATCCAGTTATCAATATTCTCCTTTGTTTGTGGGTTTTTTTCTTTATCCAAGGCGCTGATTCTTGACTCTCATATTAGTGATTCTTGACTCATGGATGATTACATAAGAGAAATAACGGGGAAAACAGCCCATGATCCTTGTAAAGATATTGATCTTGGAAGCTTGAAATGGGTTCCTGGCCCTGTCATAGTCGGTGCCGGGCCTTCCGGCTTGGCGGCGGCCGCTTGTTTGAAGGAAAAAGGCGTTTCACCTCTAGTGCTCGAGAGATCCAACTGTATAGCATCTTTATGGCAGCTGAAAACCTACGATCGGCTCAAACTCCATTTACCTAAACAATTCTGCGAGCTACCACTCATGAATTTCCCTGAAGATTACCCCACTTACCCTACCAAACAGCAGTTCATCCAGTACTTGGAATCCTACGCGAAAAGGTTCGAAATCAGGCCTGTATTTAATCAGAAGGTGTTGAGTGCCGAGTTTGATAGTATTCTTGGATGTTGGAGGGTGAAAACAGCATCAGAAGGAGCAGGTTTGGAGTCTGAATACATCTGCCGGTGGCTAATAGTCGCGACAGGGGAGAATGCGGAAGTGGTGGTGCCGCCAATCGAAGGGGTGGCAGAGTTTTGCGGAGATTTGGTGCACACCAGCGGGTAGAAAAATGGAGGGGTTTACAGAGGGAAGAAAGTGCTTGTTGTTGGATGTGGGAATTCAGGAATGGAAGTTTGTTTGGATCTGTGCAACCATGGTGCCAGCCCTGCGCTTGTTGTCAGAGATAAAGTGAGAAATCCACACCTTTTAGTGCGTTTTTAATTTGTGCGAGTTTTTCTACCATGTTTTTAAAAAAAAAAAAACCATAATTGAAGATGACGAGCTCCATCGTGTGTTCATTATTTGAATAATGGAGGCAAAAACCTAGATTTCTTGTGAAATTAATTTTTTAAAAGATTTTCACCCTCTTTTCTCTCGGTACTTATTAAGTATAGTGAAGTCTGTCTGTGCACGGGAATTGACTGTATGATAATGGGAGTATATTTACTGTTTTTAGGGTATGTCTAAACTTTCGTTAAAATCAAAAGTTGTGATTTTTTTTAGAAAAGAAAATGAAACCCTAGGTCAAATGAAAATTGAAAAAAAAAATAGCTTTCATTTTAATTTAGTGTATTTTATTGGATTTTTTTGGGGAACATTTGTGGCTGGAGATTTACACAAATGAAGAAAGATCTAGGTTTTCAGTGCTTCCCAATTGTTTGAAATTTTAGTTAAATCGATATGATTTAAAGAATTAAAAAACCTTAATGTATTTTTCACTTTTTTGGGATACTCAAGCATGCGCAATTTTGCTTTGTAAAGTTTATTCTTTCGCAGGCTTACTAATTATGTATTCGATCTTTAAATATATTTAAATGTTTTTCTCCCCCACTATAAATATAAATGACCTCTAGCTTTAGCAAGACCAATGGAATTTAACCAAGAAATGACGTGAGTTAAAATATGCAACAGGATCACCTCCTCGTAACTATATTTACGTTCTTATATTTAAGTTTTATTTTTGTTTCTCTTAATGTTTATTTCTTATGTATTCTAACTTATTTTCTGGGTGAATGGCGTTAAATCTTGAATATGAATTTAGCTGCACATTCTACCGCAAGAAATGCTAGGAAGATCAACTTTTGGGCTGTCCACGTGGTTACTGAAGTGGTTTCCCCTAAACCTTGTCGACCTGTTTCTATTAATTGTTTCATGGCTCCTACTCGGTGATACCAGTCGGTTAGGGCTGGACCGGCCCCGGCTAGGTCCACTCGAGCTAAAGAACCTCTCCGGAAAGACGCCGGTGTTGGATGTTGGAACCCTTGACAAGATTAAAAGTGGAGACATTAAGGTACAATTCCTCGTTGCTATGTCTACATACAATATTCCCTTTCGCTAATTATTGCTAAATTCACATCAAACTTTTTAAAGTGTTTGTTGTAACCAATGATCTCAATTGCCTTTATCAATCATTGGGTTTCTTTTGCTTCTGTTAGATACATTTTTAGTGTGACAAAAATAATCTGTTTTAATCAAACAATTACTAAGGAAAAAAGGATCCTCTTTCGGTTGAAATTGAGATTCCACATTAATTTCTCTAGCAACTGGTTGGTATTTTCAAAAAAACACCATGTCATCTAGTGGTTTTCATCACGATTAGCTCCCAACTTAACACCATTGTAAAACAAAATTGTAAAGTAAAACATCAACTTTGACAAAGAAACCCTCGTGTATCATTGTGTACCTAAGTAGTTTTTCTTGCTTTAATTATGAAATTTCCCCGATTTGAAGGCAACGTACTTTCAAGGAGTGATATTGATATATATGGCATCATGCAAATTTTTTTTATTCTATATCATTTTATTTATTACTGAAACTTATTTTATTTTACAATTATAAAGGTGTACCCCGGCGTTCGGAGACTAAACAACAAATCAGTAGAATTTGTTGATGGAAGAATACAAAATTTTGATGCAATAATATTAGCTACTGGTTACAAAAGCAATGTACCATTTTGGCTAAAGGTACAACGACTTTTTGATTTTGCAATAAATCTCCAAATTTTCAGAGTGCATACGAGAGAACATGTTTGGCTCATCCGTGTTAATTTTTTTAAACCAGGGAATTGAGATGTTTTCGAATAAAGATGGCCTCCCAAAAAGGCCATTTCCAAATGGCTGGAAAGGCGAACATGGGCTATACTCGGTGGGATTCACCAAACGGGGCCTTCTAGGGGCATCCATGGATGCCAAAAACATAGCAAATGACATAGAAAATTGTTGGAGAGAAGGTGAAAAGAAACATTCACCCGTTTCTTGGCCCCATTCCTAGCAAAAAATGTATAAATTTGACTTGAAGAAAAGACTACTAATGGAGAATTTTTGGGTTAGCATCGACCAAGATGACGGCCTTCCGAAATCGGATCAACTTTTTGGCGAAATTCACGACGATCGATCTCCATTAACCATGCCCCCGAGAACTCGAAAAAAGGCCGATATATATCGATCTAAGTAGTAGTGCATACTTCTTGTACATTGACAACTCTCTTCCTAGCCATGAGATATTAACTTTTTAGTCACGGGGGTAAATTTCTTGCACGTATGTTTATTTCGATCACTTGATGTTTTATCACTGATATTAAAGGTGGTTGGACGTGTGTAACGCTTGTTGTAATTGAAAGTTATTAGTTAGGCTTGTGAAGTATAATTTTTGTGTTTGTTTATTTAGGGTTTAGTTGGCTGTGACGAGTGTCGTTGTAATGATATTTAAAACATGATGGGGAAACTTTTGTACCAAAATTCTAAATGACCACACCGGCTCATTTAGTGCAATTTTATTATTTCTTTCTGACCTGTGCCAGTTTATACGTGAAATAATTACATTCCCTACAAGTAGATATTGGATTTGGCCCACTAAAAATTCAATTTAAACGAATGTGCTAGATTGAGATTGTTGCTCTACGCTAAATTCTTAATCATGTGATTGGTTGTCAAAATTTTCCAATATTTGAAGCTTACTAATTTCGGTTTGCCAAATTTTGTGTGTGTTGTTGTTGTTCAATATATATAGTTTTGTAAACCTAGTTAGCTAAGACATAGAGGTGTGTATATATGCAATTTACAAGAGATACAAAAATACAAATTTCGGGATATAAGTCGATATGCAATAATTTTTTAGTTATATACGTTGTTAGCATTTGATTTTAGTTCAATAAATTGGTATTTGTTACATTATATATACACACACCCTTGATACCAAGGACGGACCTATGCTTGGCCCGTCCTAAGCTGTAGCACAGCCCAATTTTTTTTTACAAGGAGTTATAGAGATTCGAGCCAATTCAATTTTTTTTGTTGGTTTTCTAATTTGAGCTGCTCATTTTGCAATGCTAGGAGTTTCATCTCATAACTTTGTTGAAGTTCAGTGGATCCTTTTCGTAATACATTTATAAGATCGTGATGCCCTTCTTTCATTGTAGATATCAATTCCAACACATTGTCGTCTCTTTTTTTCTTTAGTTTAGATTTTTTAACACCAAGAGGTCACTGGGATGAAGTGCCGCCTGCATTTTCATCACTACTTAAATTAATTGAAAACGGAGGTAATCCAGGAGAACCTGATATTGGAGTATTTGGTGTCTGGCTATCTGACTGTGACGAGTCCAAACTTGTGACATGCATTCTTGCTGGTGCGCTCATTGAATTGATGTCACTCGAGAATTTCTCCATATCTTTCATAATATACCACACATGATCATATTTGAAGCCTTTACTAAAATCAGCATCTTGCATTAACAAATCTTTTGCTCGATTTAACTGTACGAAAATATCCAACTATTATCTTATAAGAAATTAAACTTGTAATTTAATAAATAGTTGAATAAGAAATACTTACAATATCCTCTTCTGATGCGCCACTTGGGCGGAGAGTTTCAATTTGATGAATGCATCCCCTTAGTTTTCCAACTTCACGGAGTATATTTCTCATTCGACATTGCAATGATCTTTTGTTACGTACTTGTAGATTGTTTGGTTTGCTGATGTTGTACGCTTCTTCGATACGAGTCCAAAACTGATCTTTGGATTGATTGATACCTATTATAGGATTTTGGGATATATCAAGATACATATGACATAAGACTTTGTTTTCTTCGACATTGTAAGAAGCAGTTATAGAATTTGAAGTCATTGAATTGCTTGGAATAAAGATTTGATTGGAATGAAAATTAAAGCTGTGATGATCTTATGAATCGGATATATTTTACTTATAGTAGAAAGAAGATAAGATTGTAATCTCATCCAACGGGCAAGATCAGATGTAATCTCATCCAACAGTCATAATACTGATAAGGTTGTAGATATCACAATCCAATCCAACGGCCATATTCTAGATAAGACAATCTCATCCAACTGTCAAGATGATGATAAGATTGTAATCTCATCCAAGAGGCAAGATTAGATGTAATCTCATCCAACGGACATAATACTGCTGAGGTTGTAGATAACACAATCTAATTCAACGGACAGATTGTAGATAAGGCAATCTCATCCAACGGTCATATTTTTTGATAAATTATTATATAATGCGACGAAATATCCTAGATTCTCACACCACATTCTACGCTCTCACAAACTTGAAAATGAATTCGCATTTCCAATTTCACGCATCATCCTCTAGTTCATCTTTATTGTCTGATAATGAAGATGAAACACCTATATTAATTGGATAGATGATTTTGAGAATTTGGATAATACACGAAATGCAATATTGAATATTGTAGCACAAGATCAATAGTTGATTGCTACCTACATTATCCACCAAGAGCAAGAAGTCCCACACGGAGGTTCAATACCAGGTCATATAGTAATTCACCATGATCGGGAAATTGCCGACCGTAATCTGTTCAACGATTACTTTGCCGATAACCCAAGATATAACGAAGCAATGTTCCGACGGAGATTTCGAATGTCTCGAAATCTTTTTCTTCGTATAGTTAATGAAGTAAAGAATCATGATATTTACTTCACACAAAGAAGTGATAGTGTGGGGCGTCTCGGGCTATCGACTATTCAAAAAACAACTGCTGCTTTACGAAATTTTAGCTTATGCATTACCCGCGGATGCTACGGATGAATATATCAAAATTGGAGAGTCCACTGCAATTCAATGCATGCAACGCTTTTGTCGAGCCGTGGTGGAAGTTTTTGCTGAGTGATACTTGAGATCTCCTACTGCCAATGATGTTGCCAGGTTACTTTATATTGGTAAACAACGCGGATTCTCTGGAATGTTGGGAAGTCTTGATTGCATGCATTGGAAGTGGAAAAATTGTCCAACGGCTTGGGCAGGTCAATATGCAGGTCGTAGTTGTGAAGCCCGGGGCCGAAGAGGGCGGGTGGTGATCGCCGGTGCCATAATGTTGCACGGACAATGAGCGGCTCCTGGCAGGCTTCTAGGTGGAGGGAACATGAATGAACCGATCCCACACCGGAATGAGAGGGGTTCCGAGACTGTTCAATGTAATGGACTGTACAGTTGAAGAGGGCTTAAAAGATTTGATTGGTACTACTCATATCACGAATGTGCATCTTCTTTTCGGTAGCTTATCACATAAGAACTCCAAAGTTAAGCGTGCTTGACTTGGGGTAATTTTGGGATGAGTGACCTCCTGGGAAGTTTCCTAGGGTGCGTGTGAGTGAGGACATAAGCATGCTGGAAAGACTCGTCTTGGTACAATGATGACAGTCGTCGAATCTGGGGCGTTACAGTTGGTATCAGAGCCGACCTCTCTTAGTACGGTGTGGTTCGGGGACGAACCAAGCGGAAGCTGGTGGGCATGTGAAGCCCGGGGCCGAAGAGGGCGGGTGGTGATCGCCGGTGCCATGAAGTTGCACTGACAATGAGCGGCTCCTGGCAGGCTTTTAGGTGGAGGGAACATGAATGAACCGATCCCACACCAGAATGAGAGGGGTTCCGAGACTGTTCAATGTAATGGACTGTACAGTTGAAGAGGGCTTAAAAGATTTGATCGGTACTACTCATATCACGAAGGTGCATCTTCTTTTCGGTAGCTCATCACATAAGAACTCCAAAGTTAAGCGTGCTTGACTTGGAGTAATTTTGGGATGGGTGACCTCCTGGGAAGTTTCCTAGGGTGCGTGTGAGTTAGGACATAAGCACGCTGGAAAGACTCGTCTTGGTACAGTGATGACAGTCGTCGAATCTGAGGCGTTACAGTAGTGGTTCTCCAATAATAATTTTAGAAGCAGTATCTGACTACGACCTTTGGATATTGCATGCATATTTTGGTATGCCCGGATCCAATAATGACATAAATGTTTTGGGATCGTCCAATCTATTTTCCAACATCGCACAAGGTATTGCCCCTCGAGCTCATTATACAATTGGAGGAAAAGAATATGATACATGATATTATTTGGCTGATGGTATTTATCCTAAATGGTCAACTATTGTAAAATCTATCCACGATCCACATGGTCCAAAAAAGAAATATTTTTGCAATGAAACAAGAGTCCTGTAGAAAAGACGTGGAGCGTGCATTTGGTGTTCTCCAATCTCGATTTGCGATTGTGGCATCTCCAGCACGTGCTTGGAAGAAACATCATTTACATGATATAATGAGAGCATGTATTATAATGCACAATATGATTATCGAAGATGAACGTGACCTTAGCACACCCATTGAAGATATGAGAGATGCACCAACTCCGGATGTAGAAATGGTTGTCGATGAGAATATCAGATTTCAAGAATTTCTCGCTCGATATAAAAAGATAAAAACAAAGATGCTCACTATGCACTACGAAATGCTTTAATTGATCATATGTGGGAGGAATATAGTTGTTCAGATGTTTGAATTTGGATTTATATTAAGTTCTAAAAATAAATTATCTGTATTAAAATTATGTCAATTTTAATAATGAAGCATTTGTATTAATTCGTATTATAAATATTAGAGTTAATATATATAAGAATCAAATAAATAAATTTAACTATTAATAAAAATAAAATTATAATTATAATACTAATGTTAACATTAATTATAATTATATTATTAAATTTATAAATAAATAGTAAACAAAAAGAATATTCTAGGAATATACTTTTTAGTGTAAGATTTAAAGTAAATGAGTTAGAGATAAATATTATATTTGATGCAGAAACTGCACTATTTTGGTGCAAAATAGATTTATGGGTTGAAGATGGCCTTAGTATTTAAATAATTTTAATGATATCTTGTCATGTTTTGGGTCTTTTTGGGCCTTTAATTCTTGTAATAAAGATATTTTTGGATATTGGCCCGTATCGTTTGGGTGGATTTCAATTAGTATTAAGATGGACATTATCGATAAAAAAAAAAAAAAAACTTGCTCTTACGGAAATTATTTGTGTAAATTGTAATTGGGCCTTCTCCGATCGATCAAAGGTCAGATATTTATATAGATTCGCCAATTAAGACTCTCATTTATCTGGGCTTGTCCGATATAAATGATAAAATTTTGGTGGCCTTTGATACAATTGCAAACTTTGAATTTCGGGATTAATTTGTTTAATATTATTAATTATCATATAATTTAAAATTATATTAATCAATTTGAAATAAATATTTTATACCCAGTTAAAAGATGTACACATAGGAAAACGCAAATATAGATTATGAATAAAAATATTATGAGCAATTTTAGGTGTAGCCTCACAGAGAGACGTCTAACTTGATTTGATAATGTAAAGAGGAGACCAAACATAACTTCAATCCGATATATATTAAAATGATATGTTAATAGAGGGGGTAGAATGAGGAGTAGCCTATTGAAAATTTGAAAAAATGTAGTTAAGAATGATATCTTAAATAATTTTAAGAAATGACATTTGTGATAATCGTTTTATTTAGAGAATTAATATATATGTAGCTGACCTTGCAAATAACAAAATATACAATGATGATTTTATATACATATAATTATATTAAAATAACATCGAATGCATTTTCAAAATTTGTCATAAGTTTCTGATTTTGTTAATTACAAATATGCTTGGCAAAGCACATTTTCTTAATTTCAACAATAAAGTTTCTAAAAAAGAGAATGAAGATTTTTTAAATTGTTTTGATATACATTAATTTTTTTTTAAAATTGAGTACTGATAAATCAATAATCAAGTAGTAACATCTATAAAATAAATAAATACAAAAAAAATCAAGTGACAGAAAAGGAGACGTGAGTGGGGTTTGAACTCTCAATTCTTTTCCCAAATCTTATCAGAATGCAGATCCATCGCTTCCAAGATCCAATTTTTTTTTGGTGGGTACATATTATGACTGAGGAATTCTCTTAATATTTCGGAAGCGTTGGTTCGAGCTTCAATCAATTGAATTTAAAGGATCGCGAACCGGTAATGGCGCCTCCAGCTCAATCTCAACGATCCCCTTCTCCGTCTCAGCCGTCCGGGTTCTCTTCTAATCCTTCATCCTTATCTCTCGATGTTATGGGTTTTTGTTTCACGTTCTGATGCCCGTGTGTGCGCGTATTGATACTTTAGGTGGACGGAAAGTCCCAGGCAGAGTATTTTAACAACTGACAACCTTTTTTTTTAGTTGAATGGGTGAATGGGTGTGAATCCTTGATATTTAGAAATATGGGAAGTTTTGTAATGGGGGTTTAAGTTTTACTAGATTGAGTTATTGTAACTTGAAATTCTACTGTATGAAGATATGCTTATATCGATTTTTGCAGATGGTTCAAGTCAGTCCTTTGTTGTGAACGAGAGAAAAAAACTATCAATTTAACTCATGTGCGCTGGACCATGTGTTTGTGGATATCTTTTCAGTGTGTGACCTGGGGGTTCGTTAAATGAAAATGGCAAAACGAATCCCGTTCATTGCTGAATTTATGTGTTATGGGATATTTGTGACCTGGTGTGTGTGATATGAGGGTATCATGTTAATTCATGGAGATTTGGGCACTCTGAAATGGAAAAATTAATTAGCATTTACTTCACTTTATCTCCTTCTCGAACTTCGAAAACGGATGGTAACATGCTACTTCAAATTCTAACCCTCCTTCTGCTTCGAGCAGGAAAGGGGAAGTTTCAGATCTGAAATCGCAGTTGCGCCAGCTTGCTGGTAGCCGAGCTCCTGGCACCGATGACACAAAACGGGACCTTTTTAAGAAGGTTATATCTTACATGACGATTGGAATTGATGTATCATCAGTTTTTAGTGAAATGGTGATGTGCTCAGCGACGTCGGATATTGTGCTTAAAAAGATGTGTTATTTGTATGTGGGGAATTATGCGAAGCACAATCCAGATCTTGCACTTTTGACAATTAACTTTCTCCAGAGGGACTGTAAGGATGAGGATCCAATGATTAGGGGTTTGGCATTGAGGAGTCTTTGTTCCCTTGGCGTGGCTAATTTGGTGGAATACTTAGTCGGGCCTTTAGGTAATGGATTGAAAGATGGGAATAGTTATGTTAGGATGGTTGCGGCTGTTGGAGTGCTCAAACTATACCATATTTCAGCATCGACTTGCGTGGATGCAGATTTTCCAGCTTTGCTCAAGCATTTGATGCTTAAAGACAAAGATGCTCAGGTCAACTTACTTTGTGCATCATTTTTTTGTTATATCTGTTTTTAGATGTAGATGTCACTTTTAACCTTCAGATCAATCTCTGCCTGTACTAACTTGGGTTTGATTTGGAGTTGAGATATGCATTCATTCTTGATAAATTGGTAAACAGTAAACTATTATTTTATTTATTAGATTTGCATAAATATGATCGAAATCTTCTTAATCTTAAATATCCCACTTATTTCATCATCATAACTATTCTTTGCAGACATCTTTGCTTTTCTTCTTTCAAAATCATTTTATCTACTGTTGTCAATCAGGTGGTCGCGAATTGTTTAAATTCTCTTCAAGAGATTTGGGGTCTGGAAGCAAGCACATCCGAGGAAGCAGCTAGGGAGAGAGAAGCATTGCTTAGCAAGCCAGTTGTATATTACTTTTTAAATAGGTATCTACCATAGTATTGGTGGTTCATTACCTGATTTTTTTTCTAGCTATTGAATTCCAATTAGTACTAGCTGCAAAGTCATCCGCATCATTTATTTATTTAGTTCGTTTGTTGTGCTCTCCTTTTATTGTAAATGATTTGTCACCATGACATAGTAGATCACAATTCATGATTCTGCATTCCTGACGTGGTAGACCTTGTTGTTTCCTCAGATTTATTCAGTGTCTCTCTTTTTTGATAACTTGTTTGAACTATTATGCTTGACAGTTAGTTTCACCATTATAGAAAAATGAAAGATTTTTTGTTTTTACTTTTCTAGATTCAGTATTTCTTGGTGATAAGCAGGTATGATTATTCTGCTCACATGTATCTTTTCTGATTCTTATCTCTTGTACGGAAATTATACCTCGTAGTTCTATCCGTATGTACCAAATTATGAGGATAAACAACCTGGAAAATCCAAAATGAACACGTAAACTGTCTTTGTTACTTTCTTACATGTGTTGAAAGTTAGGAAGTACCAAAGTCTGCATTTGATTACTGCAGGATCAAAGAATTTAGTGAATGGGCGCAATGTATTGTTTTGGAATTGGTTGCTAAATATGTTCCAACAGATAGCGAGGAGATCTTTGACATCATGAATCTTCTTGAAGATAGACTTCAGCATGCAAATGGTGCAGTTGTCTTGGCCACCATTAAGGTGTTTTTGCACATGACCTTATCCATGACTGATGTTCATCAACAGGTAATTGCTATTTTCCATTTAAAATCACTTTGTTGTTGCATAATTGATGATAATTGATGATTTGGCTTGATTTAATGCTTCTTCTAACATCCACTCACATAAGCTTCGATTCGCCAATTGGTTTCCAACTTTTATGTGTCACATTATTCTGGAATATGAAGTCCGGCAGGTTTCTGGTGCTGTTTGGTTGTAAGTCTTATATGCCTTGGCTCATGTTTCTGGCCCATTTCTGTATTTTTTCCTTTTACATAGCACTCATTTCAGACATCAACATGTAGCCACTTTTTTCTTACTGGTAGCACCTGGAGTAACTATCAAAAGCTTATTGCGAAATAATTTATTCTCAATTTGATTTCTGTACACGCAACTTCCTACTGTCATGGCCACATTTTCTTTAAAGATATCTCTCTTTTCTCTTCTGCTGGATTTGATTTCTGCAATCATTTTACCCATTTTACTCCACAAATCCCTCCTTAATTCCTGGGATGTACAAGTTTGTATTTCTCCAATGCCGTCCTTTCAGATTGAAAGTCCTTTATCATTTATGGTGAGTATAACATAATATAGATTCTTCTTTTTCTGCTGAATACACACAGTGTAAAACAACTTTTTGGTCTGACACTCCTAGTCAAATTGCTATTTAGATGCTTCAAAGCGATGCTTATACTATTAAGTTTTTAAGTTTAATTTATTAATACTCGGAGTCTTTTTAAGCTTTTTGGGACGTGCTTCTATGACTATCTTAGATTACCTTGCCAAGCACTGAATTACTTAAAATGTGTGTCTATAGGTGTATGAGCGGATTAAAGCTCCTCTGCTCACTTTGGTAAGCTCAGGAAGTCCAGAGCAATCATACGCTGTTCTAAGCCACCTTCATTTGCTGGTGATGCGTGCACCTTTCATTTTCTGTTCAGACTACAAGCATTTCTACTGCCAGTATAACGAGCCATTCTATGTCAAAAAATTGAAACTTGAGATGCTTACCGCTGTGGCAAATGAGAGTAATACTTATGAGATAGGTAAATATCATCCTATGCACTTGCTTAAACTTTGTTGAAAGTTTATTGCTTGCTTTTGTTCATCCTGCTGTCATTGGTTGATCGTTGGTGGTGGTTTCTTAACTTTTTGATGTAACTAATGTGGAATCTTTTGGCTTCATTTTAGTGACCGAACTTTGTGAATATGTTGCAAATGTTGATATTCCAATGGCAAGAGAATCAATTCGAGCTGTCGGGAAGATTGCATTGCAGCAGTATGATGTTAATGCCATTGTTGATCGTTTGCTTCAGTTTCTGGAAATGGAAAAAGAACATGTGACTGCTGAAACTCTTGTAAGTCTTTCTCTTTTCTTTCCTGGACAGTTGGATATGTTGATCACACAATGTTACCATGGAAAGTTACACGATGTAGTGGTATGATCTTATGAGCTAACTCTAGATTTTTCTTATTCTTTTTCTATGTAGGTTCTTGTGAAAGATCTTTTAAGAAAATATCCTCAATGGAGTCACGACTGCATTGCAGTTGTAGGGAATATTAGTAGCAAAAATGTTCAGGAACCAAAAGCCAAGGCAGCTCTTATTTGGATGCTGGGGGAATATGCCCAGGACATGCTGGATGCTCCTTATATTATAGAGAGTCTTATAGAGAACTGGGATGAGGAGCATTCTGCAGAGGTGATTAGATGGCATTCCTTCTCGTTTGACCCTTTCTATGCTTCCATCTCTGTTAACTTTATTCAATTATTGACAACTTATCTTTTTGTCTTGAAAGTTCCTACTTGCATACTCAATTTTGGTATAGTCTAGACTTTCTATAGAATTTTATCTCCACAAATCTTACTTGTGTAATATGCAGCGAATCTCATTTTTGGTTTAATTATTTGAAAATAAATCTAAAAGGATTAGTGATTATTGTAACTTACTGGGAGAATATCTCATTCTGCATCTATAAGTAGCTAAATTTCTCATCGGCTTGTGAAGAAATTGGAGATGCGAGTTCATTATACATCTTAGAATGAAACTTATAGGTAATTTTTTGATCCAACTATTAAAACTCTACGTGTCTGCAGTAATTAACCTTAAATGACATTTAAATGCCATTCCAGTAATTAGTTCTGTGTTATACAGGTTCGTTTACATCTTCTCACAGCAGTAATGAAGTGTTTCTTGAGAAGACCACCAGAGACTAGACAGGCCCTCGGAGCTGCTCTAGCTGCTGGTCTTGCCGATTTTCATCAGGTCAGCTTTGATCGAAAGTTGACTGAATATAATCTGAAGCTCGTGTATACTTTTGTCTAGCTTGTGGAAGAACAGTCTCTAAGTTATTACCTCTTGCAGGATGTCCATGATAGAGCATTATTCTACTATAGGCTTTTACAATACAATGTTTCAGTAGCAGAACGTGTTGTAAATCCTCCAAAACAAGCTGTCTCAGCCTTTGCAGACACACAAAGTAGTGAAACAAAAGATCGCATCTTTGATGAATTTAACAGTCTCTCTGTTGTGTACCAGAAGGTACTTCTACTTTTCTAACTTCATATTTCCTTAGATTCTGAATGGCCACTATTTTTATGCATTTCGGAATGCTGAATGATTGATGTAAATATTTGTGTAGCCCTCGTACATGTTCACTGATAAGGAATACAGAGGACCATTCGCTTTCTCGGAGGAACTTGGGAATCTGTCAATTGGCACAGATTCTGGGGATCATATAATTGCAGCTCAGGGAGTTGAGGCAAATGATAAAGACTTACTATTGAGTACTTCTGAAAAGGAAGATAATCAGGGTTACAGAAGCAATGGTTCAGCGTATAGTGCCCCTTCTTACGATAATTCTACGACTACAGGTGCTCTTGAGGCTCAGTTAGACCTTGTATCACTTGACAATCTATCTACGCAAACTTCTTCTAGTTTGGCGATAGAGGAACTGCTTGGTCTGGGAATGCCAACCGCACCTAGTCCTGCTCCTTCGCCTCCTGCTTTGAAGCTCAACGCTAAAGCTGTTCTAGATGCTAATGCTTTTCAGCAGAGATGGCGCCAATTGCCAGTGTCTATATCCCAGGTTTGTTGATCTAAGAACATCGTATGCATTGAATTCGCATGTCACCCCCACGAAAAGAAAAGAAAATTATATCAATAAAGTTAAGTTCTCGTCACCAACAAAAGAATTCGTCACCCCAGACTAAGTTCAAGAGTATCTTTTAGGGCAGTGCATTGAACAGACTCAAGATTTTTACGAGTGAATTTCTTCTTTCATTTCAGGAAATCTCTATAGATCCACGAGGAGTTGCGGCCATGACAACACCTCAGGCCCTTTCTCGACACATGCAAGGCCACTCGTTCCACTGCGTAGCTTCGGGCGGTCAATCTCCAAATTATAAGTTCTTTTTCTTTGCACGAAAAGAAGAAGAATCATCTGCATATCTTGTCGAGTGTATTATTAATTCGTCCACGTGTAAAGTGCAACTAAAGATCAAATCAGATGATCCAACTACGTCCCCGGTCTTCTTAGAAATGTTCCAGTCTGCCTTGTCCAAATTTGGATTGCCTTAGGAGCAGATAAATTAGTCGTTGCTTATACATGCCCATTCAAATTTGGTTTTGGTGAGTGACAGTAAACAAAGGAAACTGTCTTGTAAATTCAACTTAGACTAAAAAATGAAAAGGGCTTGTTTTGTTGTGTTCAGTTCGGCTTCCTCCGACCTTTTTACTCCAAAAAAGTATCTCATACCAATTGACTTGATCTTCTTATGTGACGATTGAATGACCAGAAAGAAGATTCTCACTCCCTGTAAAACTAATGCGAGGGTGTGTGTGCATCCATTACTTGAAATGTATTGTTTTAATATTTTAAAGTAATTTTGTGTACATTTTCTGATATTTGTATTGATGATTTTATTTTTTCAAGATAACATCAAATATACAATTTATTTCCTTCAAAAATATTTTCTCAAATCTCTATTCTCCAAAGCTCTCAAAAGACCAAAATGTAACATTGTTGTTTGTCACTGCATTTTAGCTCAACGTAACTTACAATGATGGTAATTTTCAAATAAAGTTAGCTAAAAAAAATGAGTTACGAGAAGTGTTAATAAACTTCAACGAGCCATTGCCCGTTCATTATCTGTATGGAACGTGGAATATCTATGCCACACAGAATCTTATTTTTTATTATTATATAAATATAAATATGATATGATTCTTGTAAAATTACAATCATGCTAATTAAATAAGAAGTCTTAAACACCAAATTTTTTTTAAAAAAGAAAATTTAGGGAAAATGTTGGTGATGTTGAAAAATATATTTAAAATGTGTGTATTGAATATTTGAATGTTGAATATTTGAATGTTGAAAATAAGAGTTGTAAATATTGAAAATTAGTGTGTGATGATGTAGGTAATGATGTATTTTATTTTTGGATTATTTGTAAAAATTTCCTATAAATAGATCTATCATTTGTGAAGAAAATCACAATTGAGTAGAGAGAAAAATATTATAAAGTGTGTAGTTTGGTAAATTTTGAGAGTTTGAGATTTTTACTTTTTACCATAAATTTTTACTTTTTCACAACACGTTATCAGCACGAAACTCTAAAAGTCCTCCATCCTTCCAAGCTCAAACAGAAGAAAAAGGTAACAAAAGTAATAATATTTATTTTACTGTTATTTATTTATTGTGTATATATTTAATATATAATATAATGTTATTATTAATAATAAAAATAAATTTTTCAAAAACTTGTTATAAATCCTGGGAGGATGTTAAGACGACATCCCACACTCCCGGTAAGGGATACGACAAGTATAAAAGCCTATAAGATTTTTAAATAAAATATCTTATGACACATCATTATAATAATATGATATGATATACATAATTATTTAAATATGTCTAATATTATATACACCATATTATTACCATAAAATTATACAAATACATACCTTTATTTTTTTATACACCAACGGTCATAAACGGTAACAAAACGGCTAGTTTTTGCCCTATAAATATGATCTCATAAACACATTCAATCACTCCAACTTTCTCTTCTTCTCTAAAAATTATTCTTCACTAAATTTTCGAAGAAAAAGAAGATGGCTTTCTCAAGGTTATTTTTAATTATTTTGGTTATCATACTCACGAGTCTTTTATTTATCGGAGACTATCCTCCTCGTGTGTTTTCTTTATTTTTACAAATGCTTGTACTTGTTGTTTATCTATTACTTTGTATTGCAATATTCATTAACTAATAAAATGCATCGTAATTTTTTTTAGTACCACCATGTCAAATTTGACAAAGCTCGAATTTGTTGCGCTCGACATCACGGGAAAAAATTATATGCCATGGACTCTCGATGTAGAAATGCATCTTGAGTCATTGAGTCTAAGTAAGACAATAAAAAAAAATGGCATATCGACATCACAAGAAAAGACAAAAGCCATTATATTTTTGCGTCGACATCTCGACGAGGGATTGAAATGTGAATATTTAATTGAAAAAGATCACATGGCTTTGTGGAAAGGATTGAAAGAAAGATTTGAACATATAAGGGAAGTTATACTTCCGACCGCCCGTGATGAATGAAATATGTTAAGATTCCAAGATTTTAAGAAAGTCAGCGATTATAATTCAGCGATGTATCGAATAATCTCGCAGCTAAAATTTTGTGGACATGAGGTCACAGAATCGGAAATGCTTGAAAAAACATTTTTCACGTTTCATGCATCAAATATTACTCTACAGCAACAATATAGAGTACGTGGATTTGCGAGATATTCTGAACTCATCGCCTGTCTACTTGTGGCGGAAAAAAACAACGAGCTATTAATGAGAAATCATCAGTCCCGACCCACTGGATCAACAGCATTTCCAGAAGTAAATGTTGTAAGTAAAAATGAATTTAAACCTGGAAACCAAAATCAAATTCAAAGAAAAGGTTTTGGTCGAGGTCGAGATCGAGGTCGTGGACGTGGAATTGGTCGTGGTCGTGGTCGAGGTCGTGGTTTTGAAAACAATAGAGATAGTTATTTTTATAATTCATCTCAAAAGAGCGTTCCAAACCATCCACAGAAAAGGCACCATGAGAATACAAGTGTTAATGAGAATCACTCAAAAAGATATGAAAATTCTTGTTTCAGGTGTGATACTCCAGGACATTGGTCCAAAATTTGTCGAGCCCCTGAACACCTTTGTAAACTTTATAAAGAATCATTAAAGGGGAAAGAAAAGGAGACCAACTTCACTGAACGCAGTGACCATTTGAGTGATTCAACTCATTTTGATGCTGGTGATTTTATGAATGATTTCTCTGGAAATGATCAATATGTTGGTGGGATAGAAATGAACAATATTGATGCTGCAGATTTTCTCAATGATTTCTCTGAAAATGAACAATATAGTGGTAGAATATAAATGTACAATAATTTATTTTTCATGTATCCATATAATGTTTTATTGTATAATTATGATATGTGTTATATTTAAATATATATTGCCAGTAATTTTATTTCATTGCATATTTTTTTGAAGTTCAAAAAATGGAAAATGCTATGAGCAAAGCTGAAGTTTGCATACCCGATAGTGGTACAACGCACACTATCCTCCGAGATAAAAGATATTTCTTGGAACTAAGACCAACAAAAACAACGGTAAATACAATATCAGGTCCTGTAGACTTGATTAAAGGATGTGGTAAAGCACAATTTTTGTTACCTAATGGTACAAAATTTTTGATCAATGATGCTTTATATTCACCACAATCGAAAAGAAATTTGTTGAGTTTTAATGATATATATTCCCATGGATATGATACTCAAACAATGAATGAAGGGAATGAGAAATATATGTGTCTTATCACATATAAATCAGGAAAGAAATATGTGATTGAAAAACTACCAATGCTCCCTACTGGATTGCATTATACACATATAAGTCCGATTGAATCAAACATGGTAGTTGATAATTCTTCAATATTAACCAATTGGCATGATCGATTGGGACATCCTGGTTCAACAATGATGCGAAGAATTATAGAAAATACACATGGTCATCCGCTGAAAGACCAGAAGATCTTTCAGAATAATAAGTTTCAATGTAAAGCATGTTCTCTTGGAAAACTTATTATAAGACCATCACCAGCCAAAATCCAAACTGAATCACCAATGTTTCTTGAACGTATTCAGGGTGATATTTGTGGACCAATCCATCCACCATGTGGACCATTCAGATACTTTATGGTATTGATTGATGCCTCCAGCATATGGTCACATGTATGTTTATTGTCAACTCGAAATGTTGCATTTGCAAGATTACTTGCTCAAATAATAAAATTGAGGAATCAATTTCCCGATTATACAATCAAGAAAATTAGACTTGATAATGCTGGTGAATTTACTTCCCAAACTTTCAATGATTATTGTATGTCTATGGGAATCATTGTTGAGCATCATGTTGCTCATGTACATACACAGAATGGATTTGCTGAATCATTGATTAAACGTCTGCAAATGATTGCTAGACCAATGATTATGAAAACAAAGCTCCCTATTTCTATATGGGGACATGCAATTTTACACGCTGCTTCATTAATTCGCATCAGACCAAGTGCATATCATAAATACTCCCCATTGCAGCTTGCATTTGGTAAAGAACCAGACATTTCTCATCTGAGAATTTTTGGATGTATGGTGTATGTGCCTATTGCACCACCGCAACGAAAGAAAATGGGACCAAAAAGAAAGGTTGGAATTTATATCGGTTATGATAGTCCATCAATCATTCGATATCTTGAACCTCAGACAGGCGACGTGTTCACAACACGTTTTGCTGATTGTCATTTTAATGAGAAAATCTTCCCAATGTTAGGGGGAGAACAGAAACATACCGAAAAGAAAATTACATGGCATGTATCATCATTGTTACATCTGGATCCAAGAACAAAACAATGTGAAAAAGATGTACAACAAATTGTACACTTGCAAAGAATAGCCAATCAAATACCAGATGCATTTGCTGACACAAAAGGGGTAACTAAATCATATATACATGCTGCAAATGCCCCTGCTCGAATTGAAATTCCAAAGAAACAAATTGAAGATACTCATGATGTTATTAAACGCCTGAAGCGTGGAAGGCCAGTCGGTTCCAAGGATAAAAATCCTCGAAAAAAAAAATTTATAGAGAAACACGATGATCACAAAATAAAGAATGATGTTCCTGAAGAAACACATGATGATCACAAAATAGAGAATGGTGTTCCTGAAGAAACACATGATGATGAAAATATTCTGTCAGAACCACAAACTGACGAGAATCATGAAATCTCTATCAATTACATTAATACTGGAAAAATATGGAATCGAAAAGATATAGAAGAAATTGATTATATATTTTCTTATAATGTGGCAATCGACATCATAAATGATAATGAAAATTATGAACCAAAATCTTTTGGTGAATGTAAAAATCGGCAGGATATGATAAAATGGAAAGAAGCCATCCAGGTTGAATTGGATTCGCTAAATAAACGTAATGTTTTTGGACCTATAGTCCTTACACCTGAAGGTGTAAAACCTGTTGGATACAAATGGGTTTTTATTCGAAAACGAAATGAGAAAAATGAAATAGTGAGATATAAAGCTCGACTTGTTGCACAAGGTTTTTCTCAAAGGCCTGGAATTGATTATGAAGAAACGTATTCTCCCGTGATGGATGCAATTACGTTTCGGTATTTGATTAGCTTGGCGGTATCTGAAAATTTAGAAATGCGTCTTATGGATGTTGTTACAGCTTACTTATATGGATCACTTGATAGTAATATATATATGAAAATTCATGAAGGATTTAAGATGCCTGAAGCACAAAGTTCAAAACCCAGAGAATGTTATTTGTGAAATTACAAAGATCATTATATGGGTTAAAGCAATCTGGTCGAATGTGGTATAATCGACTAAGTGATCACTTGATGAAAAAGGGATATGTAAATAATTCAATATGCCCTTGTGTTTTCATTAAGAAAACAACATCCGGATGCGTAATTATTGCTGTATATGTTGATGATTTAAACATCATTGGAACGAATAAGGAAATTCAAGAAGTTGTGTCATACTTGAAGGAAGAATTTGAAATGAAGGATCTTGGAAAAACCAAGTATTGTCTGAGTTTACAAATTGAACAAAAAGAATGTGAAATGTTTGTTCACCAGACAAATTATACAGAAAAGATCCTTAAACGTTTTAATATGGATAAATCAAATCCTTTAAGTACTCCAATGGTTGTTAGATCATTAAACATAGAAAAGGATCCATTCCGACCATGTGAAGAAGATGAAGATATTCTTGGTCCAGAAGTACCATATCTAAGTGCTATCGGTGCCCTTATGTATCTTACAAATTGTACAAGGCCTGATATATCTTTTGCCGTAAATTTGTTGGCAAGATTTAGCACATATCCAACAAAGAGACACTGGAACGGAATTAAACATATATTCCGTTATCTACGAGTAACGACAGACTTGGGACTTTTGTATTCAAAAGATGCCAATCCAAGTATAATTGGTTATGCCGATGCTGGATACTTATCTGATCCACACAAGCCACGTTCCCAAACTGGATATGTTTTTACTCGTGGAGGCACTGCAATTTCTTGGCGTTCACAGAAACAAACGCTCGTAACAACTTCATCAAATCATGCCGAGATTATTGCACTACATGAAGCAAGTCGTGAATGTGTGTGGTTAAAATCAATGACCCAACATATCCAAATCTCATGCGGATTATCATTCGACGAGAAGCCTGTGATACTATATGAAGATAATGTTGCATGTGTTGCTCAAATGAAAGAAGGATACATAAAAAGCGACAGAACTAAACATATTCCTCCTAAGTTCTTCGCATTCACCAAGGAGCTTGAGAAGAATAAATGTATTGATGTTCGTCACATTCAATCAAGTGAAAATTCATCAGATCTCTTCACAAAGGCGCTTCCTACGTCAATATTCAGAAAGCATATGTATAATATTGGGATGCGCAATCTACGAAATTTGTGAAGAATTGTTCGTGTCAACATGAGGGGGAGTTTACGTGACTGCACTCTTTTTCCCTTGCTATGGTTTTTATCCCAATGGGTTTTTCCTAGTAAGGTTTTTAACGAGCCAGTATAAAAACACGTAATGAAGACAATCATTATGATCATCATCACAAGGGGGAGTGTTGAAAAATATATTTAAAATGTGTGTATTGAATATTTGAATGTTGAAAATAAGAGTTGTAAATATTGAAAATTAGTGTGTGATGATGTAGGTAATGATGTATTTTATTTTTGGATTATTTGTAAAGATTTCCTATAAATAGATCTTTTATTTGTGAAGAAAATCACAATTGAGTAGAGAGAAAATTATTATAAAGTGTGTAGTTTGGTAAATTTTGAGAGTTTGAGATTTTTACTTTTTACCATAAATTTTTACTTTTTCACAACAGGTGAAATATTTAAGTATAAATACCTTCAAAATTGGGAATTCTAAGATCCAAAAAAATAGTTAATTAATAAACAATATAAGGGAAGAAAATGATGCCAAATATAGATAACATCACATTTGCCTTGTGGTGGTGGTGTGGTTCCTTCTACCTCGCATCTTGCCTTATCTCCACTGTATTTTCAGAAATTGTCACGTACAATATTCTACGATAAGTTCGTGGATAAGATTTTTTGTAAGGATTTTGTCGTGTGAACAACGGATTCCTCGAACAACTCTCTCCTAATTTCCTACATGTTATTGCATCATTAGGAATAACTAACCAACTGGGTTGTGTGTGTCTGGAGAGAGTGCAATGTGCATAAAGGTGCCAGCTTTATGTTCTTTTAACGGTTCAAGAACTCATTCATTCGTTAGTTTTCACAAACATTCTTTATCCCATCAAATTGTTTTTCACCTTTTTTGAAAGTAATGGTGTTAACTTTTTTAAAATTGGGCACTACCAATTTTCTTGGTATTGCAACATTTCAGTTGTCGGATTCGAGATTATGAGGTGACAGACAATTAGGTTTAATATTCTGTTTTTTCATGATTTTTATTTGTTTATTTTTAAGTTAATATTTGGGACGTTTGGTATTCTGGTTGAAAAAAGATATGTGATTGCTTGGCTTATATTGTCGTGGCTAGCGGCAAGATTAGTTGGATTCGAGCATGAAAAAAGAGTCATGAGAATTCGCAGATGGTTCAAAGAAGGGGGAGAACTTGGTGCACCTAGAGGGGTGAACTTACAGATTCCATAAAAATATGAATGAAATTTGTTTATTTTTTCCATTTTAAGTAGCGACTTGGTCAGCCCCTGCAGAGATTATTCTTATGGGTCGAACTGGTTTTCTGATGGTATACCTTGCTTCAGAATTTATGATAGCATGAGCAGCCGGGAATCCATGTGTTTAGTTTCCGTCTCCATACTTTGAATCTCTGACTCCGCCATTATAGAGCCTTTGTCAGCAAGTTTTTATTTGAATGGCTGTTGATATTCTTGGTTATTTTTGTTTTGCAGTGTACATACTGATGTGCAGGTCGTGGACATTTTGTTTTTACCAACTTCCTGAAGAGGACGCAGGTGTCCATGTGTACACCGATTATACTGTGAATAAGTCACTACAAGGAATTCAGATTGCTCGTAATATCCTTAAAGAATAACAATGGGCTACCTGGGGGATTTTGAAAAAGAAAGTGCAGATTCTGACATGACCATCAATAGTGGAGGGAACGCTTTGATCCTTAAAGAAAAGTGGGTTCAAGAATTTTCAATCAAGGTAATCTTTTATAGCCTGAAGTCCACCAGACTAACGGCAAAAATGGTGACGTCTTTCTCTCATTGCAGGAAAGGTCTCATAATGAGAAAATTCGACTTTATCCGATGCCGGCATCTACTCTATGTACTTTCTGCATGAATGGGGAGAGTTGTAAAGTGGTTCGCTCCCGAACAAAAATGATGAATATTCTATTGGAAAAGGGAAAACCTCAAGATGCTCAGTCTATTTTTAAAAATTTGATAGTTATAGGGCATAAGCCATCCCTAGTAACATACACAACTCTTTTAGCCTCTTTGACTGTTCAGAAACGCTTTGAATACATAAATCCAATTATTTCTCAAGTGCAAAAAAGTGGGATGAAGCCTGATTCTGTGTTCTTTAATGCGGTTGTCAATGCATTTGCTGAATGTGGGAACATGGAGGAAGCCATGAAAGCTTTCTTGAAGATGAAGGAGCATGGGATGAAACCAACAACCAGTACTTTTAATACATTGATTAAGGGGTATGGGTTAACTGGAAAGCCCGAGGAATCGTCAAGAATTATGGAGCTAATGTCCAGGGAAGAGAATGTGAAACCCAATCTGAGGACGTATAATGTACTTGTCAGGGCATGGTGTAACAAAATGAATGTAAGAGAGGCCTGGAATATGATGCATGAAATGGTATCTTCGGGATTGCAGCCAGATGCTGTTACTTACAACACGTTGGTGACTGCTTATGCTCAAAATGGGAAAACGGAAGAGGCAGAATCTGTGATTAAAGAGATGCAGAAAAACAATGTGCAGCCGAATGAAAGAACTTGTGGCATCGTAATCTCAGGATACTGCAAGGAAGGTCAAATAAGGGAGGCAATGAGATTTGTTTACATGATGAAGGAACTAGGAGTACATCCTAATCTCGTCGTTTTGAATTCATTGATCAAAGGATTCCTCAATTTATCTGATAGAGATGGTGTTGATGAGGTATGTCGAAGAGTTATGGTTTTTGAATAATTAGTTTTGCACCTTCTCTTACACTTCACATATTGTATCTGGATGAACCAAGGAGCCGTGGAAACATCACTTGATTGCTGGACATATAAAGAAGGAATAAAATAGAAGGGATCTAAATGTCATTAGTATATAGTTTTATTAAGTAACCTTTATTAAGGATTATTACCTCTGAGTATTATGGAATAATTGGCGATGCTAAGCACACAGAACTAGCCATGGCTTCTTTTTCTGCCCCTTGTTTCGGAGGGGGCAATAGGAATTATTGTTCCTGCCATTTTATCTGTGATATCAAGAAAAATGTTATGCATATTGCTAGATTCGAATTAGATACCCTGTTCTAAATTCTTGCATTGACGAAGGTGGTCTTGCTCTTTTTCGAAAATATAATTCACTCAAGCAATAGAGTAATTTATAAGGAACTGTTTAATTATTCCATGTTTTATATTATGTTATATCCATCCTCCAATGATGTTTACCAGTAATAGTACAAAATAATGGCTCTAATGATGTAATAGCCATTCGATGTTACCAGTTTTTGTGACTGCCAATTTTTTGCTGTGTAATGTTAAGATCTTGATACAGTTTAATTATACCAAGCTTTCTTCGAATCTTGGCCGTTGAGATATATAAGAATTGGAACTGATGCTCTCTTCCGTAGGTTCTGACCCTGATGGAAGAATTTGGACTAAAACCAGATGTGATTACCTTTAGCACCATCATGAATGGCTGGAGTGCTGCAGGTTATATGATCAAGTGTCTAGAAATTTTCGATGAGATGGTGGAAGCCGGCATCAAACCAGACACCCATGCGTATAGCATTTTGGCTAAAGGATATGTACGTGCCCAAGAACCAGAGAAGGCTGAGGAACTTTTAACCGCCATGAAGAATTCCGATCTTAGCCCAAATGTTGTGATCTTCACCACCATTATCAGCGGGTGGTGCAGCTCTGGTTCAATGGACTCTGCAATGAGGGTTTTTGGAAAGATGATAGAATGTGGAATATCACCAAATCTAAAGACATTTGAGACATTAATCAGCGGTTTTGCAGAATCTAAGAAGCCTTGGAAAGCAGAAGAAATGGTCCAACTCATGGAGGAGTTCAATGTTCGACCAGAGAAAAGCACGTTTCTGTTGGTTTCCGAAGCATGGCGGAGTGTCGGGTTAACGAAAGAAGCGAACCGAATTATGGGCACTTTCCGAAAAATTCAGCTAGAGATGATACCAGCGGAGAGCCTGGAGAAAATTTACAAGAGAGAAGCTGTAAATTTATCTTTTTCAAGACTACAGATACCTAATGTGGTCGTTAGTGATAAAAAAGGGTCATTTACTCCAACAAAAACAAAAGCCGTGAATTTTGGTTTGAGATTCGAGGAACGTGTTTCAGTTTTTAGTCGGAAGCAATATCAAGGGCAGCTCTATATGTCTGCTCATTTTTTTCCCTCGTGTACAGTCCTATTGTTGAACTAAAGGGCAAGGCCATACCCACCAGATGAAAGCTTGATTGCACTTGAAGCGGATACATACACCGACTGTTGTACATAAAAGGGATGGGGAGATGTAATTCATTAATCTTTTGGCTTATTTCGTCTTAAAGGATTTCGTGACAATGTAACTCATACATCTTGTTCGTCGCCATTTATTTGTGCTAAAAATTACTGCATGAGAACTTGATAACATGCTTATAAATGATCAGAATATAGTTTGATATCCTTTTTCGAGGGAAAATTTCTATGCAAAGGAAAAACAGCTTGTAAAACGTATTATCAATGACTAATCTTTTGAACATCATTTTAGCGCCAAGTTCAAAACAATACAGACTGATGGGGGAGGGGAATTTTGCCCTTTACACAATTATTTTCAATCTTCTGGTATTGTTCATCGCCTATCATGTCCTTACACCTCAAAACAAAACGGTGTAGTTGAATGTAAACATCGACAAATAGTTGAAATTGGAATATCCTTACTAGCTCATGCTTCTATGCCCTTCGAGTTTTGGGAAGTTGCTTTCTCTACAGCAGCCGTGTATCTTATCAATCGACTCCCTTCATCTACTCTTGCTGGTGATATTCCTCTTGCTCGATTATGCAACAAGGTTCCTGATTATACTTGTTTTAGAATATTTGGGTGCCTTTGCTTCCCCTGTCTTCGTCCATATAATCAGCACAAACTTTCCTTTCGTTCTACTCCTTGCACTTATCGGTTATAGCGAACATCATAAAGGCTACAAGTGTATCACCTCTGATCTGCGATTATATATTGATGAAACCATTTTTTCAACAGTTTTTTCATCTAATTTATCATCATCAGATAATTCTTCTAGTCACCTTCCTATTTTTCCACACCTCTCAATATTAATTCCTCTCCATCCTCGCATGTACCCTCGGAATTGATGTCTTCCTCTTCTTCACCTCCTATCCAGTCCAACAGCCATGGTTCCTCTGAGACACCGCTGCTCCATCTCTCTTGAACACTCATCACATGATTACTAGAGCTAAGGCGGTTGTCTTCAAACCGAAGGTTTACTTGTCTGATGCGCCTATATTTCAAGAGCCTTTGGCAGTGAAAGAAGCCAGACTTCATCCTCAGTTGTGTCAAGCAATGGAGACTGAATATAATGCCTTGATTGCTAACAATACACGGTCTCTTGTGCATGCTCCTGCTGATACACCACTTACTCGTTGCAAACGGGTATTTAAAATCAAAACCAATCCAGATGGTTCCATTGCTTGCTATAAGGCGCATCTTGTGGCCAAACTTCAAATGATGTTCACAAACTCAAAAGTCTTGACTACATTGAAACCTTTAGCCCTGTGGTCAAGCCTACCACTATCGGAATCGTGCTTGCAATTGCTGCTTCGAAGGGCTGGAACATCAAACAAATTGATGTTAATAATGATTTCCTACATGGTACTCTTAATGAAGTTGTATATATGCGTCAACTACCCAGCTTTGAAGTTCAGAATGGTGATTTGCCTCTGGTTTGTAGGCTTCATAAGGCCATTTATGGTCTCAAATAAGCTCCATGTGCTTGGTTTGAAAGACTTCGAATCACCCTTCAATCTGTTGGTTTTATTCCTTCTAAAGCATACACTTCATTATTTGTTAAATTTGGTGATACTTGCGTCATTTACATTTATGTGGTTGACATTTTAATGACAGGAAGTGATGATACTCAGATTGGCAACTTGATTAACCAACATAACAACGTTTTTCTCTTAAGGATTTTGGTGATGTTACTTATTTTGTGGGCATCGAAGTTTTTCGTTCAGCTGATAAATCCGTATTTCTCACCTAAACAAAGTATACTCGAGATCTCTTGTTTCGCACAAATATGAATAATGCAAATCCTCTGCCTACACCAATGTCGATTGGAGTAAAATTGTCTTCTGATGATGGTGATCCTTTTGACGACGTCCCTCTTTATCAGAGTACAGTGGGTGTACTTCAATACTTAACCATCACTAGACCAGATATTGCATATAACTTCAACATGGCTTTCTTTCTCCTGGGGTCTCCCAAGTTCGAGCTGTGATATCATGTCTTAAGTAAAAACAATATTATTGAGAATATCCGATCATATCATCTCAACTCATTGAGAATCAAATAACTTATGAAAAAACCATTTACAAAATTTCACATTTTTTCCAATCAATAATCACAATCCGTCGATCATAACCAATCATATAAACATCAATAAATCTGGACCAGATACATCATCCACTGGTCATTACTGATCATATCCACAAATGAAAAGTGAGATACACCATCCACCGACCAAAATCGGAAACAAGCCAGATATATCATCAACTGCCTAACACATTAATAACAAGTCAAGTCAGTCAATCTAACATACATGTAAATATACCACTTCAATTGTGAATTTTCTTATATGTCCTTGTTCATTTAAGTTGGCCAATTAAATTATTAGGTTATCTTAAGGGTTTTTTTTTAATTCATTGTCCATCTTAAATGAATATAGACATTAATACGCATTCCTCTTTATTTCTTAAATTTTATATCAAAAAAATTATTTTTTTACATTTCCTTGTTCATTTAAGTTAGCAAATTAAATTAATATGTTTTTTTAAGGGTTTTTTGTGATTCATTGTCCATCTTAGATAGATTTGGACATTAATTCACATTCTTCTTTATTTTCTAAATTTTATGTAAAAAAATTATTTATTTACATTTCTTAGTCAATTTTGTGATTCATTGTCCATCTTAGATATATTTGGACATTAATACACATTCTTCTTTTTTTTCCCTAAATCTATACATATTATAAAAGTGTGAATCAAGGTCAAAGTTTTTCTATTGTGTAATGTCAACTTTGTCCTTAGTTTGTACATACAGGAAAAATTTAGTAAGGATGTTTTTGTCAAATCAGTTATTATGATAATGACAAAATTGTCAAACTACATTTATGCTAGATAATGATCAAGTTGCCAAAAAAGCTGAAACTTTAAAATTCTTTGATTTTTATTTTCTTATAGATGAATTGAACAAACTTTTTTTCACAAAAAATATTAATTTGAAAAGATTAAAATACCAAAATATATTGGTTTTATTTGCTTATAGATGAAGTGAAAAAGAATTTTTTCACAAAAAACTTAATTTGTAGATTTTTTCACAAAAAAAGTTAATTTGTAGAAGATTAAAATAACAAAATTCTTTTGTTTTATTTTCTTGTAAATAAAGTGAAAATATTTTTTACACGAAAACTTAATTTGTATAACGATATGATGTTAAATATCTTTTATGAAGAATTAAACTAATGAAGCCAAATAATTAAACTAATTTTGTTTTTGTTTTAACAAGGTTGGTGTCATGAAGAAGGTTCAATATTTAATTACATTTACAAAATTATACAAGAATTATCAGATATAATCCTAATAAATATTTCATTGATATTTATTTTATCTATATTTCTTTATCAAAAAGAAAGTCAACTAATATTGTTCAAAGCCTTGGTTTATTTTATCTATATTTTTTTTCCACAAAATATTAATTTGAGAATATTGAAATACAAAAAATCATGGGTTTTATTTGTTTATATATGAAGCGAAAATAATTTTTTCCCAAAAAATTATACAAGAATTATCAGATATAATCCTAATAAATATTTCATTGATATTTATTTTATCTATATTTCTTTATCAAAAAGAAAGTCAACTAATATTGTTTAAAGCCTTGGTTTATTTTATCTATATTTTTTTCCACAAAATATTAATTTGAGAATATTGAAATACAAAAAATCATGGGTTTTATTTGTTTATAGATGAAGCGAAAATAATTTTTTCCCAAAAAATTATACAAGAATTATCAGATATAATCCTAATAAATATTTCATTGATATTTATTTTATCTATATTTCTTTATCAAAAAAAAAGTCAACTAATATTGTTTAAAGCCTTGGTTTATTTTATCTATATTTTTTCCACAAAATATTAATTTGAGAATATTGAAATACAAAAAATCATGGGTTTTATTTGTTTATAGATGAAGCGAAAATAATTTTTTCCCAAAAAATTATACAAGAATTATCAGATATAATCCTAATAAATATTTCATTGATATTTATTTTATCTATATTTCTTTATCAAAAAGAAAGTCAACTAATATTGTTCAAAGCCTTGGTTTATTTTATCTATATTTTTTTCCACAAAATATTAATTTGAGAATATTGAAATACAAAAAATCATGGGTTTTATTTGTTTATAGATGAAGCGAAAATAATTTTTTCCCAAAAAAATTAGTTTGTACAATATTGAAATACCAAAATTCTTTTGTTTTATTTGGTTGTAAATATAGTGAATTTTTTCCACAAAAAACATAATTTGTGTAAGGACATGATATTAATTATCCTCTATTATGAAATATAAAAAAAATGATATCGTAATTTTGAATTTTTGTATTTAAATAACATATTGCATAAAGATGTTATATCATTAAGAGTTGAACACTTTTTGATAAATATAATAAAATATTAATTAAATCATATTTTGTCAGTTGTCTAGAAGATAGAATAACCAAAATTCATTGATTTTATTTGCTTGTATATTAAGTTAAAATATTTACAAAAAATAAATATAATTTGTAGAATACTAAAATAACAAAATTATTTGGTTTTATTTGCTTGATGAAACAAACTTTTTTTTTCAACAAAACACTTAATTTGTGTGGAGATTTGTAGAGGCATCAAATAGATAAGAATATACATTTCTTCTCATAAGATTTGCTAATGAAGATGACGAGAATATTGTTTTTCACATAGAAGAAAAAACCGATGACAACAAAAAATCGTGAAAGCAATATAAATTGAAAATATAAAATAAGAAAACATTTGACGTAATAATTTAATTTAAGGTTTAGAATATATTATCTATGTTATATTTTTATTTTTCATAAATCAATAACACGTGGTGAAATAAGTGGTCAACGTTATGTATTATACTTTTTTATTCTCTCAAATTTAATTTTAATAACTATTGTAATATCAATTTTATATTATATTTTCTCCAATTTCTAATTTATACAAAATTATAATATTTATTACTACTATGTTTTTCAACAATTATTAATTTATTTAGATTGCGCTTGGATAAATTGATTTCAAATTTATGGATTAGAATTATAATTTTCTTGTTAACAATGAAACAATATATCAAATCTTGAATCAACGCATTACTTATTTACATATTATTATTTATATAAAGTAGAATAAATTTCAAATAACATTATTATTGGGTGGACTTGAAAAATATCATAATTAACATGAAATACTACTATATAAACATGAAATGAGTGGATTTGAAGTTTATATGTTACTTCTCTAGAATAACAAAAATACATTTGAATGTATTGAAATCCATGGATTTGAAATCCTTCCATTCAAGAATAACCTTAGATTTATAACACATAAAATTTTTAAACAAATATCTTTTGCACTCATTTTATAATAAATGTAGTACAAATTATATTACATTGAATTTCCTACGGATAATGCTAAAGGTACAACCAATATATCGTACTGCGATATTTACAACCATTATATGGAGAGATTTTGTTATTATTAATGTGATTTTATATTTAATTTATCATGAGATTTTGATAAATTAAATTTCTTTATTGATTTTTTTGAATTGTAAGAATTATTGTACAAATTTGGTTGTCGCGCCCGCGCGCACGCACAGCAGCGCCAGATGTGGCGCCACCGCGCGCACCGTGCTGCCTTTGTGCAGAATATCGCGCGCGGCTGCGCGAGTTCTCGTGCCACCGCGCGTACTGCCGTGTCAAACTTGCTAGACAACTTTTTTATGACTTTTTACACTACTTTTTCATTTTTATGTATTATATAATGATTGTATGAGACCATAAACGAATTATTGAAGATTGATAAAAATATTTTGAGGAGTTTCTCTCAAATTTGCAAGGCATCTTGCTTTGTTCAACACAAATCAAACTTATCAAAGATTGTATCTTTGTGGCGTTTGTCGATTGTTTTTCGCTCGGATTGTCAAAACAAGATCTTTGAAGGTTCGTTTGAAATTCAATTGTTTTATCGTTGATATTTGTTGCTAAGTTTTAATCGCTTAGAGGTGAATATCACAAATCATTACTTGTTTCAAAAGATCGGGACAACATAATCGATCCTTGTTTGTTATTGAGTTGATGGTGCGATTTCGATAATCGTGTTTGCTTCTCATTCGTACGAGGATTCTCATCAATGTTAATGTAATAAGTATAAGATCATTATTAAGAGTTAATAATAATTTTTATAGTATTTTCAAGAAAGAAAATACAATATGAGAGTTTTAAATAATGAAAATATAGAATTCTGATTCGAGGAGAATCTTGGTAAGAATGAAATATTGTGTTTATTAACTACACGATATCAAAGGGTTGTAAAATAAAAAATAAAAATTAGCACAACAAGAAAATCGAGTCAAAATTTTCTCTCACTTTTTCTTTCTCCCCTACGATACTCGACCACCACCATGTCCAAGGCTCACAACTAAGCATGACCAAAACACCACCGCAGTAGAGTGAAAAAGAATTTTTTTCACAAAAAACTTAATTTGTAGATTTTTTCACAAAAAAAAGTTAATTTGTGGAAGATTAAAATAACAAAATTCTTTTGTTTTATTTTCTTGTAAATAAAGTGAAAATATTTTTTCCACAAAAACTTAATTTGTATAACGATATGATGTTAAATATCTTTTATTTTACATTCATTAAGATTATTTTTTTTAGATAAAGAATTAAACTAATGAAGCCAAATAATTAAACTAATTTTGTTTTTGTTTTAACAAGGTTGGTGTCATGAAGAAGGTTCGATATTTAATTACATTTACAAAATTATAGAAGAATTATCAGATATAATCCTAATAAATATTTCATTGATATTTATTTTATCTATATTTCTTTATCAAAAAGAAAGTCAACTAATATTGTTCAAAGCCTTGGTTTATTTTATCTATATTTTTTTCCACAAAATATTAATTTGAGAATATTGAAATACAAAAAATCATGGGTTTTATTTGTTTATAGATGAAGCGAAAATAATTTTTTCCCAAAAAAATTAGTTTGTACAATATTGAAATACCAAAATTCTTTTGTTTTATTTGGTTGTAAATATAGTGAATTTTTTCCACAAAAAACATAATTTGTGTAAGGACATGATATAATTATCATCTATTTTGCATTAATTGAGAATAATTAATTTAAAACGACAAATTAAAATAATGAAGCCAAATAATTAAATCATGTGGGTTGGTGTTATGAAGAAGGTTCGACGGTTAATTACATTTTACAAAAATGATACAAAGCATTATTGGATATAGAAGAAAGATGACCTTATAAATATTTCGTGAGTATTTATTCTATTTATTTTTCTTTATAAAAAAATTCAACTAATATTTTTCAAAGCCTTAGTTGATTATTAAAATTTAACAATATATGATTGAATGCATACAGTTTTACTAATTTTAACTATTTTTCGTCTTTGTAAAGATAAGAAACTATAACAATTACTTATTTGATGATCTTGCAATTGACGAAAATGTATTTTTATAAAGGATGAATATAAGTAAATCAATTATAGATTTATGTAATCTGAAATGACATATCTTTTAAGGTAAATTTTTTAAATTATTATGAATAAATCTTTACAAAAATTATTCATTATTGCTCAATATTTCTCCTTATGAGTTATGATTGATAATAAGAAAGGTCAAATTTATTTGTTTTTATTTGCTTGTAGATGAAGTGAACATATATTTTTCACAAAATATTAAATTGAATATGATTTGTTTTATTTTGTAAATCTATAATCTTTTGAATGAGTTATATATGCAAGAAGTTTCTCAGAAAAAAAATTAATATATACAAATTTAATACTTCCAATAATATAGTATGAAATATAAAAAAAAATATGTTATCGTAATTTTGAATTTTTGTATTTAAATAACATATTGCATAAATATGTTATATCATTAAGAGTTGAACACTTTTTGATAAATATAATAAAATATTAATTAAATCATATTTTGTCAGTTGTCTAGAAGATAGAATAACCAAAATTTCATTGATTTTATTTGCTTGTAGATTAAGTTAAAATATTTACAAAAAATAAATATAATTTGTAGAATATTGAAATAACAAAATTCTTTGGTTTTATTTGCTTGATGAAACAAACTTTTTTTTTCAACAAAACACTTAATTTGTGTGGAGATTTGTAGAGGCATCAAATAGATAAGAATATACATTTCTTCTCATAAGATTTGCTAATGAAGATGGCGAGAATATTGTTTTTCACATAGAAGAAAAAACCGATGACAACAAAAAATCGTGAAAGCAATATAAATTGAAAATATAAAATAAGAAAACATTTGACGTAATAATTTAATTTAAGGTTTAGAATATATTATCTATGTTATATTTTTATTTTTCATAAATCAATAACACGTGGTGAAATAAGTGGTCAACGTTATGTATTATACTTTTTTATTCTCTCAAATTTAATATTAATAACTATTGTAATATCAATTTTATATTATATTTTCTCCAATGTCTAATTTATATAAAATTATAATATTTATTACTACTATGTTTTTCAACAATTATTAATTTATTTAGATTGCGCTTGGATAAATTGATTTCAAATTTATGGATTAGAATTATAATTTTCTTGTTAACAATGAAACAATATATCAAATCTTGAATCTACGCATTACTTATTTACATATTATTATTTATATAAAGTAAAATAAATTTCAAATAACATTGGCTGGACTTGAAAAATAGCATAATGAACATGAAATACTACTATATAAACATGAAATGAGTGTATTTGAAGTTTATGATGTTACTTCTCTAAATAACAAAAATACATTTGAATGTATTGAAATCCATGGATTTGAAATCCTTCCATTCAAGAATAACCTTAGATTTATAACACATAAAATTTTTAAACAAATATCTTTTGCACTCATTTTATAATAAATGTAGTACAAATTATATTACATTGAATTTCATACGGATAATGCTAAAGGTACAACCAATATATCGTACTGCGATATTTACAACCATTATACGGAGAGATTTTGTTATTATTAATGTGATTTTATATTTAATTTATCATGAGATTTTGATAAATTAAATTTCTGTATTGATTTTTTTGAATTGTAAGAATTATTGTACAAATTTGGTTGGACATGTAACATTACTAATTTTATATCGACTAATATAGCATGAAATCATTAATATATAATTTTTTGTAAATTAATCTCTTCGGATCTCATTTCTTTAACAACAATTATTGATAATAGAAATGTATTTTCACGTGCGTCGCACATGTCTTTTCCTAGTACTAATAAAAATATGTGATTCATTCAACTCCAATCACAATATAATCAATCTCACACATTCAAAAACATAAAACCATTTTATAACTATTCATCCACTTTTCCAGTACACCACTTTCAATAAATTGTTTATATATTAGTAATTTTCTACATTTACATCGAAAATGAACATATATGATTCATTCACAAAATATATTTATTGTTGCCCACGTGATTCCTGCTACCTTTATCTGATTTTGTTTTTAAATCAAAACAAGACAATATCTTCTCGTAAATATGACATTTATGGATCAACAAAATATCTATAACTTACAAGATATATTCATATATTAGTAATCTTCAACAATAATAGTCACTATAATACAATTTACACAATTCCTATACAACTCTTAAATCTAATAATAACAATGAACTAATAACCTCGTTAGATAAAATATCCGTGTAACTTCGAAAACAACTCAAAAACACCATTTTACGGTAGCTCAACTTCAAATTCAGCTCATGCTTCATAAACATATTATGACCATTTATCGCTCTCAGCCACTAGACATTTCATTTTAGAAACTAAACAGAGTGCTTTGTTCCAAAGCCCCAAAACCAGGGCCTAAAGCTGTTAAAGGCTTCAATTTTGGGCTGACTTCCATAGAAGTTGTCAAGATATCCAAGCATTCTTGGAAGGAAGGATTCATAGAAGGAACAACCCCTCAACTCCCTTTATCAGTCTTCAACCAAGTCATTGCTGTTTGCAAGTTGTCCACTGATCTTTTCCCAGATAAGGATGTTTCAGCAACATCGGTGTCGATGACCGTAGGGTTGATGAACTTGGTGGGATCCTGGTTAGGTGCCTTGTCATGTTGTCATGGGGCCGGAGGGCTAGCCGGGCAGTACAAGTTTGGTGGGAGGAGTGGGGGATGTGTGGCATTACATGGTTTGGCTAAGTCGGTTTTGGGATTGGTTTTAGGCAGTTCTTTGGTCAAGATTCTGGATCAATTCCCTGTTGGGGTTTTAGGGGTCCTCCTGTTGTTTACCGGTATCGAGCTAGCCATGTGTTCGAGGGATATGAACATGAAGGAAGAGTCACTTGTGATGCTCATTTACACGGGGGTTTCGCTCGTGGGCTCCAGTGCTGCACTTGGGTTCCTTTGTGGGATGTTTGTGCATTTGCTTCTCATGTTGGGAAAATCGGAAAAGGTCCAGTCTTGGGCTACATTTTGGCTTCATAGAAATCCATAGAAAACTGTATTTGAATAATAAGTCACAACTTGATGGTGTCTCTTTTTCCTCTTAAGTTGTGGTGGTGATGTGTTTGAGTACATAACTTAGCTGTTATGCCATATTTGTATTTTGCTTTGGATGATTTTGTTCCAAAAAATTAAAATGAGCGGTTCCGTTGTATTTGTTTTCTAACTTTCTCGGTATAGCATGAGGCATCTATGCATTTAGTTGGAAATTTTGCGAAAATTTTGAGATTTCGTATGGGAAACGACTGAAGATTGTTGGAGAATAATTCTATTGCTAAAATCGATAGTCGCCATATATAAATATTTAAGAATATCATCCCCGCAGTTACGAAACAAGAGGGGTTTAGCTTCACCCTTTAAAGGTACTATGAAAACATGGAAAAGAAACATAGTTGGCCAACTTCTCAAGAAAGATCATGGTAATCATGTTTTATTTCTTACACAAACCAAATGTGCATAGTTCTTATATCCAATACAAGAAATTTCTCTACTTCTTGCAGATATTAGAGCACTTTCCAAAGCAACCCTCCATTGCTGCACCATCTGCGAAGAGAAAATAAGAACATCCAGTGAACTATGTCACAATCTCAACTACTTTAGGAAGAAATTTAAAGAGAGAATTTAATTACCATTACTGACTGGAATGCAGCGTTTCAAAGAACAACCAATCTGACAGTAGTACTGAAAATCGGCAGCCGTACGGGGAATGCAACCATTGAGACACTTGTAATAACACGAAAATTTCTCGGATTGGTTTTGAACATTTGGATAGCACTGGTTATAGCAGCCACCCCAGCAAGAATATATGCTATCTGAAGTTACTCCACTATTTGCAAGCACGAAAATTAGAAAAATCCCCACTACCCTGCCAGTTCTGCTATTGATACTCCTCTCCATAGATACACTTCTCTTTGGTTCTAAGTGAGTGGACAGTTCGCGGCAAAGGATTTTGTGATTTATATACACAACTTAAATAACACTAAGTTTTCAGTTGATGATTAGTCAAAGGGGCATTTATGATTTGTTAGGTACTTCAACATTTATTCACCTGAAGAAAACAACTCTAAATATGCCACTCCAGAGTTTTAACATCAGCAATCTTGGTTTACTCGTGATTTCTGGTTTACATAGGTCACTGGAAAAAGTAAATGGATGAAAAGTTGTTGATCTTCCTAAGTCCCAAGTCTTACCATATCGTGATTTTCCAAAGCTCGTGCCCAGATATTTTGATTTATTAAAAGGGAAATGAAGGACTAATAAAGCATGAATTTCCTTATACATGAAAGCTATAAGTTATATATTTTTATTTTATCATTGAAGCCAAAAGACAACCAAGGTACTGATGTCATAAGTGGCTTTGCTTTTATTATGTCATGAATCCCTTTCCCAAAGCTGAAATAGCAATAAATCGGAAGTTCGGGAGAAAGTTTAATACTTTAATTATTCATGAAAAGTTGAGCAGCAGTTATGAATAAAATTTTGAATCCGCGGATCACAAATTTCATTTAATGTTCCAGCCATTTTGCATGGCAAGAAAAGTTTTAACTAGAGTACTCAACAGCTCGGTTCAACCCATGAAGATAATGAATAAGCCTTGGATCAGGGTAAATTTTAGCTAAAATTATCCGAATGGATTTACTCCACGTGAAGGAGTATGAGGTGCAGCTTGCCAGGATTCTTCTCTGTTCGCTTGATAGATTGGGTTGACCGATGCAAAGGGATCATTAGAGCCACCAGAAATTCCTTGTTCACTGCAGCAAAAAGCTTATACAGAGTAAATAATAAAATACATAAATATATCAAGAAAAAGAAACAGTATGTAGTCTATAATTTTAAAATTTTAACCGACTTCTAGAGAAGCCAAAGCGTACTATTACCTAGTAATACATGGCATGTTATTTGGTTGCTGTCTTAAATAAGCCCCTGAAAATATGGAATTACATGAATGGACAACAAATTAGCACATAACATTTATATGGATGATTATGAACGTTAAAAGTGATGAGAGAAAAAATGATATGTATTACCCTGAGGCAAGTTTATTGGATAAGGGGCAGCAAGTGGAGAAAATGATAGTGTGTATGGCGAGGGATGCTGCTGTAAAAATGTACCGGATGACATGTTTGGTAGAGCTCCTTGCAATGATAACATGGAAGGAAACTAAACCAAAAGACGAAGAAAGATAATACTCACAACTTCAGTGAAAATTAAAACCATAAACAAACTGTACGGTGTTAAATAAGTTGATTGTTTGGAAAACGAGTGGTATCTCTACGCACCACGGTTGCTTGAGCTTGAGGTCTTTCATTGCCAATATCGAAAGGATTGCTTGGTTTTGTGGCATTCAGAAAAGCAACAGTTGACTGTGAAAGAAAGGTCCATTTTCGGCAAGTGTCAATCCTCCGAAACTTTGATTTTAGATTGTCTAATAAAGAATACAGCGTTTTAGATGATACCTACCGTTGGAGGAGGTTGGGATTGCATTACATGAGGGGGGCACAATTGCCCACCAGAAACAGCTGGAGTGAATGCGGTGAAATCTGAAGCAAAGAGGTCCTGCAGAACACTTTTCAAAAGTTCATGAAAATTCTCGAACACAAAAAAGTCCTAAAGTTCGGATACGACAAGCATTACCGCCGGAAGTTCCTTTCTTTGATTAGGCATCGACCCATCTCCTGCTTCGTCAACTTGTGATGGTTTATCAAATGAAACATTTGAAACTGGTTTCGGATAACTTAACACGGGCGAAGAATTCTGCTGCTGGTGTAACTCGGTTATCTGTTCTGTAGGATCACTGCTATTGCTAGAAAATATGTTGTCATCATCCATTTTTGGAGCAGAAAGAGTTACAGAAGAATCAGAAATTTTAGTTGCATTTCTTGATCCATCATCAGTAGCCGCGGAACTGCTAATTAGGTCTTCCATTGCACCCGGTGAAGTTTCAACACCAGAAGGTGAAGTTACAGGAGCTGAATATTCAAATAATAAAGACTCCAATGTATTCACCTTTACAGCACTAGCCGTATCTTCATCAAACTTGTTTGAATCCAACTGCCCCTGAGGCCCAGGGTTGTCATCAAAATCGATCAAGCTACTGAGATTTACAATCCCCTTTTGTATTTTATTCCCATCTGTAGAATCTTGATTACTAGGATGGGCGTTGGGAGGCTCGCCTATTGTAAGAGGTGGAACTTTGTCGCCTAAAATATCTTTTACGGGGCGTATTTCAGGAACACTTGTCTCTCCTCGCTTCCGAGAACTAGGCGAACTGCTCTCTCCTCTGGATTCTCTTTGACCGTACCTGTCATAAAGCTTCACATTCCCATCATCTCGAAACCTGTCATCAACTATCTCAAACCGTGTGGAACGACTCCTTTGGCCACCTGGTCTGACATTTTCTTGGACATATAGAGGACGACTCCTTTCCTCCGTGTCCTTAAAATTTTTGCCATCAAATCTTGGAGCCGGACAAGATTTTTCAGTAGAACAATGTTCATAAGAGCCATCACCGCCACTTTTTCCACCTTTCTCAAATGAACGCCTCTCCAAATTGTAGTCCTTTCTGCCCCAGCTAGATTTTCCAGAAGAACGTGGCTCATGAGAATCTTTCCTCCGATCCTGAACTTTTACAGTTCGCATAAATGAAATTTTAAGCATAAATTCAATGAATATGCCTATATTATGTATTTACGACCAGGATTCTTACCTCAAATACTGATAGCCTATCAGATCTATTCCCACCAGCAAACTTCCGTTCAACGTACACATGTCTTACAAATTCTCGAAGCCGTTGCAGGTTACTGGATTACACAGAATAGCAATCGAATAAAAACATGCGTCCACCAGTTAAATGGTAACTACACAAAGTCACTCCATGAACATACTCCCATTACCTTCCATCGGGGTAAAAATTACGCTGTGGATCCCATATTTTAAAATAAATTTGCCTTGCACGCTGTAAAATGGTAGATCAGTTGGTCACAGGACCAAAATCAAGAAGCTACATTTACGTCTCAGGAAGAAAACAGAACCTCATTTCCTCCGGCTTGAAGAGCACTGACTTCTTCTGCATTAAACTTTGCCATTGACACTGATTTCACTCGATGCGTAAATTCCCGACTGTGATCAATCATCTCAATAATTTATTCCTTCCTCAAAAAGCGAGATTCAGAAAAAAAGATTCAATTTTATTTTATTTTTCTGTAAATATAAGTTCTTGAAGTCGTCCCCTCGTCAAAATTACTGGTTTCATATTCAGATTCATTATTGAAAAATACAACTTACTGTACTCCACTACAATTCGTGCATACAAATGTCCAGAAAGTTGTGCAAACATACTGAGGCCCCTGATATATGACAAACAGAGACAGATTAGATTTGGCAAATTTCTTTTAATCTTTAAATTTGAAGGCATACCAAACTGTTGCAGTTAATGCATCTCTTATTCTCCGGTTGCTTCAGAAGACCACGAATGATATTTTCGATCCTTTCTTCTTCCTTTATACGGGGAGGCATTTTCCCGTTGAACCTTTTTTTATCCAATTCAGCACCTCTACAAACAACAAAAATGCCCACAAAGAAAAAAAAAGAATTACTTTGAGAATAAGACAGAAATCTTGTCAAAATTTATATACATTCCATTTCCCTAAATAAAAAACCACAAATCAAAACAAAATTTAGCATGATTGCATCAGTTAAACGAATGACAGGTTATTAAACTAAAAGGTGGAAAATTCACCTGAAATTTTTTCTTCAGATTGGCATGATTAATGAAGTTTGTTGTTTTTTTCCCTGCAAAACTCTTTCCGCGGGAGAAGAAGCAGAGGTGAGGAGGGAGAACGGGCGGTTTTGGCGGTTATTCTGTTTTTTTTTTTTTTTTTGCGGTTATTCTGTTATTTATGTCTTTCCTATTCTACTTATATTTGTTAATTATGATTAAATCTGCTTTCACATCCACAAATTTCTTCATATGTTCAACTTTTTGTTATTTCTCAAAAGGTGTTATAAATTGTTTCGTCAAAAAATAAAAGTGTATAAATTGTTTATTTTTAGGCTTAAATAGATTATACAATCAAATGTGCTTCAAAAACAAACCAGATTCAGCCATCAGTTGTTTTCCTCAAAATTGGAAAATAAAGTGTTAGAAAATTGAGGAAAATTTTTAGCGTTTGTGAAATATATAAATCAAACCAAGGATAATTAAATTCATAAAGGTGAAGCAATATAAATATATAAATAAATCAAGCAAGTCCAATCATCATGACATTCTCAATCTTACTCTAGAGATATACAATAATATATCTAAAGTCAAAAGATAATGCTTAACATGATTTCAATCCATCAAAGTAAACAAATTATCATTTAGTCTATTCCACGTTTGAACAAGTCTCTTGTGAGACGATCTCACGAATCTTTATCTATGAGACAAATCAACCTTACCGATATTCACAATAAAAAATAATATTTTTTCATGGATGACCTAAATAAGAGATCCGTCTCACAAAATACGATTCGTTAGACCGTCTCACACTAGTTTTTTGACTCTACGTTTTATTCTCTCACTACAATAACTCTAACAATTAAACGCAGTTTTAAATTATCCAAGATATCTAGATTATGTGAAATGTAGACTTCTGTAGATCTCAAAGTTCATTGTTACATAGCTCTTCAAATTTGTCTTCAAGAACGCAGAACTTTATGATATTTCCGTGTTCAAAGTATGCACATACTCGGTAGTTACTGTTCGGAATGTTAAATTTAAGCTTACATAGATGATAGAACTCGATGAACGTTCTATAATCCGATAAAATTTACAAGCAACTCTCACTGGGATACAAAACAAAAGGTCAATTCAACCCACTAAACCACCTCGCAAGCCAAGCAATGAACTCTCCACGCTGCCAAAAATTGAATTATAGCCGATCCTTAAAACAAAATAACATAAGAGAAATCGCCAAGGAAAAGATGAACACACTTCTCATCAAGATGTCACGAAACAAACGAAACTTCTAGAAATTGAACATTTGAAGCAAAAAATCATATACGATTTGTTAATCATGATGAATCCCAAACAGAGTAAATACTCAAACCATGAGCTTTTCTCCAGTACCAAATAATGTAGTTGCTTGATAAAGCAAGTTCGTTGCTCCAAACCTTACACCCAAGTTTATAGAGGTAGTTGATTCCAAGAAATGTTTTGTACTATCAGGACTATCTACCACTGAAACTAGGGTTCAATGGTTAAACTGGAGAAAATAAATTATATACAATGATTGAAAACCAAAATTCGACACACCCCTTCTGCTAAAAGCATCATAAGAGTCAGCATTTGGATAGAAAAAGGAAGACACCTGCTACTGAGGGGGGGAATATGCACATATAAAAGCTGGAGCATCATGAACCAAAACTGCGCTCATAAAGACAATTAGGTGGCCTGGAAACCATTGTATCAGGCTAGGCACAAATATACTCGCCCTTCTAGTAACTCCCCAGCCATCATATGACATTAATAAAACATTATATTCAATGAACCAAGAGAGACGGCCGCATCTTTGGCATAGGCCACAGGGATTCTCAACTGAAACATGCAACTTGAAAATGCAGCATAACCTCAAGCTCACACACTAGCAGCTTCCAGCTGATGAGAGTAATTTTCACAAATAACAATAGCCCAAGGCTCATTCTAATTATCGCCATCAAAGTTCTCATTGGCAGCTCTGATTGCCTCGGCAGTCATTAGAGCAATCACAGCTTTGTGAATAGCAAATTCTGCTTTAGAAAACAATCTATGTGCATTTTCCCTCTTAAGCTTAGCCATTTTATGTGCATGTTGTGCAGCACGTGATGCATCACGTAACTGAAGCTCACAAAGATCTGAACCCTTCAGCAGCTCCACTCCTTGCCTCTGGGTTCCATCAAAAAGGTTGTGCTTTTGACCTGATAATTCAGGCAAATCCATGTTCCACTGGTGAGTTCCATTTCTATTTCCTATTGTCCTTTGGCTGTAGGACATCATCTGCTGGTTATTTAGAGAAAGATTCGTCGGATTGTACTTGTAAACCTTTTGGTTGCGATTCAACTCAGGCACATTAGTACTCAGTGAAAAAAATGCATCTCGTGGAGACCACAACCTAGTTGAAGCCTGAAGTGTTGGTGAAATATCAGAAGATTCATGTACAGTATTTGCATACAACACTTTCTCATCTCCAAAAGTGTGTCCATTTAGTCTCCTCCCTGCCACAGTCGTAAAAAATAAGTCATGAAAGTAGAAAGAAAAACATATTACTTGTATAAGAAAAGAAAGAAATGCATATTCCAAAGAGACACATGACAGGGACAAATACGGCTTTGAGAGGAGAGAAAACTCTACCAAAAGTGTGAAGACTGTCCTGATCCCCTGAAGTTGTATTATGGTGTCCAGAAACTGAAAATTTCCTATGAGACCGTTGTTTTGAACCCTTGTTAGGAACATCCAAGCCCCGTGGTTTAAGGCAGAAAGCAAACATGGATGGTTTTTCAAGGTGGGGAACAGGAAAGGAACCATTGCCCCTGGCAACAGTAAGCTCCCACTCCTTCAGCTGATGTCGATACTGGCCCCAAAGGGGAGGCTGGATACAAAGACAGTAAGTCAAGAGTACTCAGCAACTTCATATAATACTATTAAAAGATGCACACGCGTTTACATGTGTTATTATTATTTTAATTTGATCAAATAACACTAAACAATTAACACGTGATTATTTTCAATTTAGAAGAGTAGTTCGATTTAAAAGGGAAGTTTTAGTTGGGTAAGAAAGACAATTATAAAATTAAATATTTTGATGTCCTATAAAGTAGTTACTCTAAGGGTCTCACATTTAATAATTTAGTATAAATATAATAACAAGCAATAGTATCAGTATTGAAAGATGAAGCTAAAACAAATATCCCATCAGACGCAATATGCTGCTGTGGACACCCTAAAGTGACAGTTGTTCTATATCTTTTTTTTTTATCAGAAACTATGACGGTTGTTCTATATCAGTATGCTCTGGACTAGATTCGATATCTCCTGCTATAAATAAATAATCAAAATGGTTAAATCAATAAATGTTAAATTTTGGAGCTTGATAAGTGAAAACCAGCGCCGTATGTGCATTGACACATAAAATAACTGACAGAAGAAATGAAACTTAAGGAAAGGGGGGTGGGTTCAAACCAGGCACTGTGGTCTGTGTTGGAATGTCAACAAGATCTACAACGTTTGGCTGGCAAATACACATCATTATCTGGGATGATGGATTCAGATGCAAACAAGTGATGGTGCAGATACGCCATCATACATGACAAAAGATAAGGAGCTCAACCCAATCTTGGATTGAGACCAAGAGGTTAAAACATGGAGTACGCATTATCCCATTAAGCATATCATCATTTGGAAAAGTTTGGTAGTTACATATTTAATTTTACACTTTTATTCCACAGGATTAACCATATTTCTGACTCGGGTATCACTTCTAAAAGAAATTCATCATGTTCTTTCACAAGAAAACAACAAAGAATAATAAAAGTCCCACTCAGTCATCCACGGAATAATACATACATATTGGCATGCAAATTATTTAAGCTTTTAAAAGAAAGTCTAGCACTTTGTACCTGTAAATGTCTTATCAAAGGCATGCCTTTTCTATCCCTTTTCTGTCGCCAATATTCGTAAACGACTTTTGCTGATTCCAAGTAACCTATTCCCATTACAAGCTCCTCAATTTCAGTATCTGTGAAGTTGTCACGGCACTGAATATATGCACCTTTTTCAAACATGTCTATTGTTTGCTCCATAAATTCATCAGACATCTCTTCACATAGATGTTTGTCGGTACATTTCTTTTTTGCCTCCAACCACTGCTCATCCTCGCTATCCAAGTCATATAAAACACGAGACGGGTCCATCGCCATTTCAACATCAGTTTGAACCTGTCGGAAATACTTCGCATGATTACGGACAAAAGGGACTTCGGTTCCACCATCGTTTCTCTCCTCAACCAGCCACACTCCAGGGATAGGGATATGTTTCACTGAAGCAGCACGAATATTCCGATTGTAACACTCCTCATGCATCTCCTTGAAAAGCGCCCACTGGCTCCTGTCAGAAAACTCCAGTACCCAGTCATTTCCCCCCCTCCACATCATAGCATGTGAGAAACGGTTAGTGGAGCCAGGCTGCAAAATATGAGTGACTTTATATGAATATTTTGTAATTCCAGAAAATTTGACGGCCAGTCTCCATTCATTGTGATCCGCGACTTCTAAGAAAATATGCGCTCCACTTTCTCTCCATCCTTTGTCTCCCTGGGTGACCAAAACATTTGCACCACATTCTAGCAACTCCAAATATTTCTGGCTACCCTTAGAACCATCAGGTATCCGCTTCTGGCTAGCTCTCCTTATTCGTTTGCAAGGTAAAGCTTTGTTGTTTAGCATTTTTTGCTTAGAATTGAGATCAAAACCTGAAGAAGGCAACGTATATTGAACCTGAGTGCGTGGCCTCTTTGGTCCATTGCTGAACCCATTGTGAATGAAGTTCATCTTCCCATCAGGCCACAAGGGAGAGAGATCGCCAAGTGGAGAAGAAATCGAGCTGCTTCTACCATGTTTCCATGAACGCGTAGAACCAATAGGGTTTGCGCTGAGAACAGAGGCATCGCGTACATTACAAAACACACCAGAGTTCTGTCTAAAAGCCATGTCAGTTTGGTCGAAACATGGAATGTCTACTAAAATACCAGCTGATCTGTTATCAAACCTAGAATCGGAGGCAGAAGATATAATGAAAGTGGGTGGAGAAGGGACCTTCTGATGATTCTCAGAAAAATAGACTTTCTCAACGACGTTTCTCCCCAAAGCATCTGTTCCTAAATCTTGCTCACAATTTGGCAAACCCCAGAAAGCAGGGGCTTCTGTCTCCAGTGTCTGCAATTTGTCTCCCGTAGTTATATCTTCAACATTAATGGGAGTAAACTCCTCCACCTAACCACCATAACAAACAAACACAAAAGAAAATGAATGAGATAGAAACATAATCCCATGGATCTGAAAGAAGCATGCAAATAACTAAATTCTCCCACCCTCAACAAATAAACGGCAAGGCTCGAATTAGCTAGAGGTATTGCAAAAATATAATTAGAAAATGATTTTAGGTATTACATCACAGTTCAGGAAAAAAGAGATAATCAACAGACATCCCAAAAAAAAAATAATGGATTCATTTGCCTGAAAAAGGAAATAATAACGAGTGTCGTATTAAAACATAAATTAAAAACAGCAAAATGGTACAAACGATAAAATACCATTAATTGAAAATGTATTGATATGGTATACCTCTAATGACGAGATCTCTAAACCTAAATGAGGCTTGCACTGCTGAAAAGTCACACATTCAAGTTGCTTAATGTCATCATGTGAGGATTCTGAGACTGGTAATTGCTTGACAAGACGAAAATGCTGCATAAGCTTGGAATCTAAGTAAAGCCACTTTAAAAGTCGAAGTCCAGAGAAGCTATAAGAAGCAAAGGCATGCTTCTTGTTTACATCTTGAACGCTAAAAAGTTTGAACCTTACTGACCTCACTGGTAATAACATATCATCATTCCATTGTTCGTCCTGTTCACCACACGCTATGAGGATTAAAAAGACAAAGGTTAAAGCCTGCTTCAGGCAACCTTCAAATAACAGAAACCTTAACCCAAGGTTACTATCAACGAAAAGCATCTCCAGGACAACAGCAGGAGAGGCAGCCACAACTGATCCATAACGAAGCATCGGTATGTTATGAAGCAGCCAAATATCTTGTGTTCCAAGAGAATAAAGAAAAGGTAACAAAGGTATGCAAATCTGGACTCTGATTTGTTGAAGCATCAGTGGCACCATATCAATTCCCAACTCACCATGGGCCTCAACCAGTCTCAACTTCCTGTCCCAATCCACATATCCAGTACAAGATTCCTTTTTAACAGCTGGTAAAGTAACCATAATAGGGTCAACCGTGACAGTCCCTGGGGAACTACCATGTGATTTGACAGCCGTACACAAAGAACTACCTCTTTTACATCGCATGTCATATTTCCGCCTCACATAAACTACATTTTGAGAACTGCTGGTAGTTCCCACCAGACATTGACCTAGACTTCCATGACCAGGTATTTTATCTGTTGAAGTAGACATGCAATCTGGCTCATTTCCGGATCTTTTTGAGCCAGAAAATTCACTGTTCAAATCAATTTTCGCACATGATAATGAAGAGCCCATGTTCATCTGTGACTGCTCGAAACTTCCACCACCAAGTGCTTTATCCACGGATGCAGACTCACATTCTGGCCCATCATCAACTCCCTTTGAATTGGCAAGTTTGCTATTTGATTCATCGGTTTTCTCGGATGAAAATGGAGAGCCGAGAGGCTGATGAACTTGTGAATTCTTCTGCCTTTTCAAAGATTTAGGTAAAGAACGAGCAAGCCATGATGAAATGGGCTCTGAATCAAGATAGTTTTCCATGCCGATGTCATCATTTAATGGGGGAACACTTTTTCCTTTGTGCACATTTTTATTGCCTTCAGAATTTTTCCTTGATTTTTGTTTGCCAGGAACTTCGCTTGGGAGAAGCAAAACTTTGAATTTCTCTTCGTGAAGGTCAACCCATTCCTCATCACGATCATCATACTTTACGTGATGAAGCTTACATTCTGTGTGATAGTCATTGACAAGGCCGTGATACCAACTTTCATCCAATGGCCAAAAGACTTTAATTCTCCGGTTTATAAACCAGCATGCATCCAGGCTATTGGGAATAATGTCATAAAAATGACGGCGTTTCCTGGGCATTCCCTTGCCTTTATCTTCGCTTCTTGGTCTAAGAGCTCTACTCTTTCCATCAAGTGATGCAGACTCCATAGCACCAACTGAGTTATCCTGCAGAGTAAATGAATCATGACCAGGTGAAACAGGAAAAGAAAATCCATCGGCGGTCCGTGAAACAGAAGATTCTTTTTTTGAAGGGAAACCTGTACAGCTAGGATCAAATCTAGATGAGAGCATCCTTGCTGCATTTTGTTCAAGGTTCTCTTCATCGTCGTCATCATCTTGGAAAGAAACAAACTGACTATCTGATTTTGAACTACCAGCTGAAGGTTCAGACTTTTTTATTGAGGCCTTACCACCATCTCGACCAGCTATGGTATCCTTTTTTTTCCTACTGTTGTGTCGCTGCTTTTTATAAGATACGTCACCATTGTCCACTACTGGACTAACTTCTTCCTCGGTGTGCACAACTGAACTGGGATTATCTTTCCTGGCTTCCTTAGCTTCATCAGCAACTGGCTTCCGCTTTAATTTTGAAGTCGAATTACCGACATTGCCCGTTGATTTACAATTCACCTTCTTCTTGGGTTTCAATTTTGAACCACCACAGGTATCAACGGCAGATTTAATGTTTGAGCTACCATCATTAACCTCATAAACAGAATCTGACCTACCTAATCGGTCTTTTGGACCAGGCGAATTACTAGAATTTGCATTAAATATTTTCACACAATCTTCGGAATTGGTAAGATCCAACGGTTCAGACACTTGACCACTTCTCAACTTTTTCCGCCTCGCCAAACCACGAGGTCGTTTGGGGATATTAAAAGCATTTCCATTTTTACCCAGAGCAAATGTAACGCCATGCAAAAGTTTACTCCCACCACTAGATTCATGACTAAAATCTGGTTCAGATTTCACACCATTCGCACCCTCCTTCCTACTTTTCTTAGCATCAAGCTCTATACAACTAAAAGAAGCTCCCTTTCCATTCTTCCTCTTCTTTTTTTTAACATACCCGTGATTGTTTCCTTCCGAAACTTTCTTACTCGCTCCAACATCAGAAACCCTAGAGCTGTAGAGGCTCTTCAGATCCAAGGATTTTCTATCAGGACTATCAACACCACCAGCCTTCTTTACACTATTTTCCATCAAAAATTCCTTGACTCAATCACCCCAACACGGTAAATCTTATTATCGTTTCCCATTCAGATCTGCCAGTACAAGTCCACATTAAAAAAATAACAATCAACAACAAAAAAAGAGCACGGAATCATCAGCAATCATGCCAACAACTACTAACTTCTAAAAAAAAGTCGATCAAATAAAAATAACCATTACGAATCACATAAAAACAACGTGCATACACATAAATTAGACATGCAAAATGTTTTCTGATTATATACCCAAATAAATAATACCTGTGATTGGAATTGCGGTAAACTCCTCGCGGTGGAGTGGAGATCGAGCATTGGAACTGTTCAGATTTGAGTTAAATATTGGGAAAACGATGCGCAAAATTCAGTTTTGATTTCAATCCCCTTAATTGAATTTTACTGATTATATTTTGATTTTTTTTCTTAGAGAGAGAAAATTTCTAGGGTTTGATTTTGATTCTTAATTTCCGTGAAGGCGAGGATTAACAAGGATTTCAGTCGGAAAATGTTAATTCAAAAGGCCAAATAACCGTGCCACGTGGCATACTCGGTAGGCGTTGGATATTGGTCTCGATTGGGGTTTGTTTCAACCTCCTCTGCAGCAATGAACGGCCCGGATCACTTCACATGAGTGATCCGGGCCCACCTCCCTGTAAAAAAAAAAAAATTGACTCGAAAAAATCCGAGACCGCAGAGGTATGGTCGACCGAACCCTCGATTTGGTATCGATAGCCGGAGCTCACCGCAAGAAGTAAAAATCGAGTGCTTTGATCGCAACAGACGATCTCGATTGAACAAGAGGCGTACACGTGGACGGCCACATCTTTCGATATTGTTCAATTTTTAGATTAATCGAGGAAATTCTTGTGCAGATTTTTAGAAAGGGGTTTTTCCTTTTTATATTTGTAATTGTAATGAACACTAAAAGCGTGTTTGTCGAGTCGAGTGTGTAGGGTATTGGGGTATAATTTGTATAACATTGAATCGAGTAAGATCTTATGTTAACTAGTAGAATCATACATAATTGGCAATTTGTGATCAGAATTAAGTGTTGTGCGAAATGTTACGACATTTCAGACAACAGCGAAATATAAAAATTTATGACACAAATTAATTTTAAATAAATAAATGGACCATAATGAATTTTGCAAAAGTATTTATACTTGTGCGTGTGCGGTACCTCAGGGCAAAAATAATCACTAGAAAACTAACGAGTTTACACGAAAACCAACACTAGCGATCTTAATCAAAAATCAATTTTCTCAACGCGTTGAGAAAATAAAATGCTTTCTAAAACAATCAACAACACTAAAACACAATTAAAAAAAACAAAAATATAATGCCAAAAACTGAAGCAAACAAAATCTTCAGCCAACTTCTTCACATATGTGGTCTGCAGATGTCTTCAACAATCACGGCAACATGTGAAACATCACTCTTCAAAACCGCAACGTCCTTGTAGAATGTTTTTCTCTGGAATCCACGACGTGCAAAGTTAACACGATATGCAGCCACAAAAACTTCCAAATGAAGAGTGAAAAACAAAACGGTCTTGAAAGCAATAGAATTTAAGCACCAAAAGGAACGACCACTCTCTTTCCTTAACTTGCTTGTTTTATTTATAATTGTCTCATTTTCTAAGATTCATCTTCAAAGAAATCTACAAGATATGAAAATCGAGAATACTATTAGAAACAATATATTTTTAAATCAATAATATCATATCTTAAAAATCATTTTCATAAATATCGTATCTAGACAAGAAAAATCATTATTCAATATCTCATCAAATATTATCTATAAGAAAGTTAATTTTAAAAATTATTTCGATTGAAAAATTATATCTTGTAATTTAAGATAATTTTTCCTTTCAAAGTGTTAACAACTATTTATGCACGTGGAACATATATATATATATATATATATATATTCAAGTCATAAAAGAAAGTTTGAATTGATTGTTAAAGAAAAGTAGGTCATGAAAAAAGCTCGTTAATATCGAGAAATGTAACGTCTCTCTTCGTTCCTTGTAGCAAAAGTTAGCACCAAGTTATCGTCTTGAAATTAATTGCAAAAATAATTTTTGGGATCATAATAATAATCGTAATATTTTGCCCTCATTTGATAAAATTACATGCCAAAAATATTGAAAATATATTTTTAACTAATTAGATTAAAGATTCCAAATGATTTGCAAATTTGAATATGGTATAAGATCTTATACTCTAATATATCGTGTTTTTACTCTTTCAATTGACCAAATGATTTACAAATTTGGATTCTATTTTTATCAATAAATTTTGAGTTGAAACTTCCGACAAAACCATTGAGATTATGCAAAAATGCTTGTAAGAAGTAATTTTGTTTGAGTCAACACATGACATTAACAGTTACGTTTATTAATTATTAGATAAATATTTCATGAAATATTGTTTAATTAAAGTGGTCACTTCATATACACACACACAAAGACAAATGATTCTATATTAGTACACATTGTTTATTTATTTCATAAATATTTCATGAAATATTGTTTAATTAAAGTGGTTGCACCCCAAACCTACACAATGGAATATTTACGACAATTAATTTTTATCGTTATCTATTTACGAAAATGATATAAAAAACTCATTATAATTTGTAACCCATTACGAGCTTTCTTAAATTTTATTTAAGGATATGCATTATATAAAGAGTAGGTCTTTTATGAGACGATATCACTTATCTTTATCTGTGAGACATGTCAACTCTACCGATATTCACAATAAAAAGTAATACTCTTAGCATAACTTTATTGATTCTCACTGAAAATTTAGGGTTCGATTCCAGCAGGTGATACTAGTCCGAGTGTAGACCTCGAATTTACTATAGGCCCGAAATCACAAAGATGACCATTAGAAGGGGGCCGTGAGGGTGTCCAGACGTAGCCCTGCCGACGCGCAAGTCTCAATGAGAGAGCAGCTAAGGGTGCTGTTAAAAATCAATATAATGAATGAATGAATTGAACATTCAAACTTGGTATTTACAGGAACGTACATGAGATCAATCATCGGCTACTTACCTAGGTTAGGAATGAGCCGCGAGTCCAAACTCTTGTTTGGGCTTGATCTTGATGGGCGCAGTCATAATGTATCACTTATATATCTGAATAAGATCAAAATTTATCCAAATGGACTAGTTCACAATTAATTTTTAGAATTATTATTTTATTTAAATACTAAGATGATTTATATTTTAGAATATGTCAAGGTTATGAATGAAAAAAATTAAAAAATGTTATAAATAAAAATAAACTAAAATTGCATAAAGGAGCTGCGAAGACTGCAAACTCGACCCGGATGCAAAATGACAATTTTGCCCCTGAAAATCCTAATTGACCATTTTACCCTCGGACCTTAAATTTCGACCTGAAGCCAACCATACTCCTTAAAACACCTCAAAACATATTTATAATCATTTCATATACGTAACATCGAGCTCGTCCCGTAACTTTTACAATTCGTTTTAAAACTTAGACTGGGTCCCGGTTTTAACAAGAATCAACTCGAAACTTAGCAAAGCTTTCCCAAATTTTAACCACAACTTATTCACACCCTGCCAGCCCCTAAAAAACTTAAATCAGACCAATTAGGATCCTCTTAAGCCGCTGAAACCTTTCTGGAATTTTATGCGCTTTGCAACCTACAAACCCTAATGCACTAAACTCTCAAACTTTCGACCCTAGGCCTAACCAACTCGAACTAGACTTGAACCAATGTTACTTAGGACCAATACCAAGCCATGGAACCCCTATTGGACCAACCCTACTCATGCCTACTGCCCGTGCACTTGACCATGCGTGAATCCCCGAGGACAAGCCAAAACTCTACCCTACTCGACTCTGTGCCTCGATCCACTCCTAGGCCCCGACTAGTCATGCATGGACCTCCCTAGACTATGGAATGGACCCATCAAGGTCCGCACCACGGCTTGATTCAGCTCTACATGGCCTTATCTTCCTTCTTTCCCTTACCCAATCATCCAAAACCCTATATCTCCAATATCCGATCGGCCCTCTCCCTAGCCACGACTCGACGTGCACTTGGCCTCTTTTCCTCCTAGATCTAGACGTGTTTAGTCCCTTGGAACTTAGATCTAGTAGCCCCTTGCACAAAACACAGAAAACGTGAAGTACATTGTATGACCGAGCGCTTGCCGCTTTACCAAAAGCTATAGCTAGTAGTAATAGTGCAACTCAAATCTTTTAAACCGCACAGCAGCTCAAGCACCACGGTTCGATCGCTCTACCAAGCAGGGAAAATTATTGCACTCAACAATCTCGCTCCCAATAATTGCACTCCTTGCAATCAATGGAAATCGAACCCGTGAAATTGGCTCTGATATTAATTGTAGAACCGAGAGCTTGCCGCTTTACCAAAAGCTATAACTAGTAGTAATGGTGCAAATCAAATCTTTTAAACCTCACAGCAGCTCAAACACCACGGTTCGATCACTCTACCAAGCATGAACAATTATTGCACTCAACATACATGTATAGAAATATGCATATTTCATGACAAAACCTTGCAAAAACGAAGCAACAAAATAGATATAATAATTTCTCATGCATAAACACACAAATCAGCATATAATTACGTGAATGATGAGAAAAATGAGAATCTGGGCGTGCCTTTGCTTATATATGCTCGAAACCTTAGAGATATTCGTGTAGAACTTGCACCGGAAAGACGAGAAATGATTTCTTTGCAAAACTTGGGAGAATTTCGAAGGTGAGAAGCTGCTGGAATCCGAAAAAGGCTGTTGGAGGACGATGAAGGGGGCGGCCGAAAAAATGAAGTGTAAGTTTAGGATTTAATTGTAGGGTTAAGTCATAATATTAAGTGCTAATGAGCCCTTAATTAAAAAAAAAGAGATTAAAAAGATTTTAGGCTCATTAAGCAATAAAGTAATCTCATTAAGCCCAAAAACACTTCCGAAAAATATTTTATTTAGGTACGTTTTTGAAAACATTGCATGAATTCTCAAAAAGTCCCCCGACTAGCTAAATTTTGCATACCGGTTAAAGATATAATTCGAAAAGTAAAAATACCCTACCAAGACCTATTTCCGAAAATCACCTTTAATTACAACCTATATTAAATAATTAAAAATAATTATTTAGTAAAAATATTTTTCCTTAATTATCTTCGGTCTCCATTTCTCGTTCGAGTGCGAAATACTACTAAATGTTCTAATACGTGAAACTTTAATAAACAATACAATAAACCACATATCCCTGTAATAATCATGCATTCAATGATTTAAAATAATTAAACACATATTTTAGTAAAACCCTGAATTGCATGTAGTTAGGACGTAGTTCGAATTTTCTAGACTTTACAATATAAATTGTAAAATTATGGATAAATTATTTGAGTAGAATGTATAATAATATTGACTAAGTAATAATATATTTGATTTAACTGATGAAATTTTGGATAATATGATTAATAAATTTTGTCATTTTTAATGATTAATAAATATAAATGAAATAAAATATAATATCAACCCAATCTAACGTAACACTACAGAGTAATAAAATAATATCATGAAAACGAAAATGTTTTATTGAAAATTACGAGTGGAACTTAAAAGCAACTTGTTAAGCCAGAGTGATCCAATTCCACTCCATAAGATTATCAGTACAGTAACTTGGATCAATCAACTAAGAAATAAAGATTTTTTTTAATATTTTGATAATAAGATTAAAAAAACAACTAAATTGATTGTGGTTCATGAACGCTTCAGTTCAAAGATGATATGATATATGTTATATAATAATATATGAATAGCAAATCTACATATACATATAAACTAGTACATTAAAATGGATGAATTCAAGAATATATTTTACAATAAGTAGGTCTATTTTGAAACGATCTCACATATTTTTATTGTAAGACAGGTCAACCATGTTCATATTTACAATAAAAAAATAATATTTTTTTATAGATAACTAAAAAAAACTCGTCTCTTGATTTACGAGACCGTCTTACAATAATTTTTTTGTTTTTGACAATTGATGAAATCCAACTCAAATTTTTAATAAAATTAATTTTTTTAAAAAAGTTTCTATATCATCGTTGCAAATCCCATAAAATCAAATATTCAGGGGTTCAATGAACAAATACGAAAATTCAGAAGGGCTCTGTTGAAAAAGCTGCGTATATAAGTAAGACTCTCCTGCTCTGCAAATCTCTGCCTTCGTTTTCAGCGTCTCGATCTCTATTCAACAAACAAACCCATTTATCATCCTATACATACGTCTTTGGCTGTATCTATGCATCACGCCTTCACACACGCACAAAATCAACACAGCTGCTCTTTTTAATTTACATATCCAAGCCCCATTTCTTCTCCCTATCCGAAGCCCTAAGTCTCTGTTAACCCTAATTTCTGTCCAGCTTTCCGATTCCATCGAAAGATTGTAATTAAGAGTTTATTCTGATATCATCTGGATATCGGACTTTAGGTGTTAATTCACGCAAGTTGTGTCTTTTGGAGTTTTGGAAAATGTTAATCTATTTTTAGATTATTTTTGAAATTCAAATTTGCATATCGATTGATCATTTATTTGTTTTTCTTGTCGCTTTTGAACAGTGTTAAGCATCTGTAATATTTGATTCACGAATCAAATTATTGATACCATCGGAAGTTACTACGTCTGAGCTTTGCCTGAATACCAATTTTGCCCCTTGTTTCTCTAGGTTTTTTGTATCTTTGAAAAAAGCTCCGAGAAAAATGGCAGGAGGCGGAAACAGGAGAAACGAGGGATCATTCACAGCTAGCAACACCAATGTTTTTGCTGCACTTGATAGTTTGAGGAAGAAGAAGAAATCTGACAAAGAGAAGAGCTCTTCGAAGGGTCTTGCAAAAGCTGCTTCTGGGAAATTGAAGGATGCTGGAGACAAGCCGCAGGTGTACTGGGCTCCGACACCATTGACAGTGAAGTCGTGGGCTGATGTGGATGATGAGGATGATGATGATTACTACGCGACCACCGCTCCTCCCCAGGCGATATGGGCTGGTTCTGGTCCGAATAAAGCTGAAGAAATGCAGCAACTTGACCCTGTGGAGGTATAGGCAACAAAGGATTTTTTTTTTTATAATATGGAGTTCGTTTTCTTTGTGCAATGTTGTGGTTGAATAGATGTGTTTGCTAGTCATGTTATTCTTCATGCTGAAATATGGTTAGTTCTTGTTAAATGTCATACCGCTGGAAATTATGCATGTGTACTTTTTATTTAACCACTTGTGGTGTATAACAAATTAACGCTAGCTATATCTTGATTTTATATTCTTAGAAGGTTTTTTATGCATGAATCTCTAGCGTCTGTTGTTCTGTCATTAAATTTGTACATGTGTGAAAAGTATTTTACTTGTCTGTGATCTTAAAACATGTTCTTTTATTGCATCAACTGCTGAATTGTCTTGTTATGGTTTGCATGGTTACGTGTCTCAAACAATAACTGCCACAACTTAACATTTAGCAGGATTTTCTTTCTCCTGCAACGCTTTTATGTCACTTTTGTACTAGTGTCTGAGTAAGTTGTCAATTATTGAGTTCTTATTCCTCATACAAGCGTATGATTTGCTTGAGTCAGTGACAGCACGGGTTTTACCCTTTTCCTTGCTAGTGTTTAATGTTGATGTTACCGGATTTTTTTGATGATTTTTTTAATCTATGTTATTTGTACAAATTGGAATTATCGTGTCATTACAAGTTCATTACCACTTATCTTTTCGTTCTTTTATCAAATACGAAAATTAAAAAATGTGTATCATTAGTGATTGTGATTCTCTGTCATACAATCTTTTCATGTGAGCTAATACAGTGTAATGACGATATTAACGAATTGATAATGTCAGAAGAGAGAAATACTTATCTGGTATGAGTGGTATGTACTCTGGGCCTTTTCCCTTGAGTTGTGCAGTTCTCAATAATTTTATTTATGATTAATTTGTTAATTTAAAATAAGGATCCTACATTGTACGGGAATAAAATGCTTTATTCAACACTAACTGCTACAATATTGATAGCGTATTCCATATTGATGTAAAGAAATCAAATATGAAAATTTTTTCAATCTCATATCAAAAGTACGTCCTATAGCCCTTCTTTTCCCAAGTCTTTTATCGGTTTTGTGAATTGTGATTAAGACTTCCACATCTTTAATTACGACTTTTGATCGCATGCAAAGCACTGATTGCGAATATATTTGTCCCGATCACTGTGACTTTCTGCTGAGATCGTAACGGCTCTTTTATGCTTCTTGACTGAAGAAATATCAGAGTATAGCATTTAGAAAAAGCCCTATCATATCCAAGAAACATTTACTCTAATAGTCCTTGTTGTTTGCTAATTATTTGAATCATGAATTATATGTTGGTTTGAAATGCATGAATTGTATTTGTTACTTGCTAAGATTTTTCAACCAAATTTCAGGAAAGCGAAAGTGAAGATGAACTTCTTGTTGAAGGCGACGATGATGTGGAAGAGGAGCCTGAAAATGAAGCAGAGGTGCTAGCTCAGCCCGAGCTAATGGACAAAAAGCCTGTTGAACTTTCTCTAGCACCTAAGGAGGCAGAAAGGCAGCTTTCTAAGAAGGAGATGAAGAAAAAGGAGCTTGCCGAACTGGATGCTCTATTGGCTGATTTTGGAATTAACCAGAAAGAGAAAGCCGAAGATGAGCTAGCTGGTGACTACATCTCTTGGATTCTTTTAAAAAAAATTTACTGCTTATCTCATCATGGTCATGATAATTTATGATAAATTCATTAGTTCTGTGGTCTAACTATAAATCCTACGACTCTTTTTATGCCATCTGCGGCCTTAAGAACTTTTTGGTCGTTCTGATTTATTCATGGTACCTGTTTTTATAGAACTGAATTGAAGAAGCAGGTTTCTCTATTCACCAATCCTTTTATCTAAAAATTTCTAATTGGTACTGGTTTGGTACGTTTGTATTGTGGTCTATATAATGATGAAAATACAAGGTTATACGAGCCTTTCAAACCACCAAATACCTTTGCCAACACTGTGGAGCTTAAGCTGGATTTCTCTTTCTTAATCCATACGCAGATGCCTCCAATGAAAAGGACGGACAGTTGAATGAAGGTGCAGAGAAGGACAATGGCCCTGCTGAATCAAAAAGCGCAAAGAAGAAGAAAAAGAAGGATAAGACTGCAAAAGAGCTGAAGGAACCTCAGGATCGGCCCCAGCCCGATGGCTCGGATTTTTCTAATGGACAAGGAAAAAACGCTGCAGCTGAAGAAGTGGAGGAAGATGCGTCTGCTGTTGATTTGAAAGAGCGGCTCAAAAAGGTGGCATCTTCCAAGAAAAAGAAATCCAATAAAGATGTTGATGCTGCTGCGAGAGCTGCTTCCGCTGAGGCTGCAGCAAGGAGTGCAAGACTCGCAGCTGCGAAGAAGAAAGAGAGAAGCCATTACAACCAGCAGCCAATTCGGTAAGAAAAGATTATCACGGCTACTTATAAATGGAGCTGAATTTTTCATTGTTGGCTAATAAACTCAAATCTCCTGTCCGGTTTATTGGTAGATAAACTTCACTATGATGTTACATTTCCCTGACCGTATTGGTTACTGATCTTGTTATCTTCTAGTACTTTGGACGTAATAGATCAGTTTGTAACATACTAGTTCTTCTGTATCTATCCTCATCTTTTATTGAATGTCATTAGTTCATGGGGTGAATTTTTTTATTTATTTATCTCGACTTACCATTTAAATTTGAACCAATATATTTATCGGAAAAAAATTATTTAAAAAGTTTGAATTTTATCGGTACTACATGTTCGATAATCCAGCCTTCTGACTGCCCTACTCTAATAACAATGTATTTCTTTTATTTCACGAACTAGTTAATTAAGACAAACTTGTGGATCTTTAAAGAAATCCAAATCATATATATTTTATATAAGATTCTCAATTCATCCCAAATTTGAAGAAGGTCCCAGTTTCTGTTTTCAGAAAACCACATGGACAAATTCAGAAGTTTCGTTGAGCGGAGGAATCAATAACTATATATATCAAATGAGAAGTACCGCAAAAAATGCGGGGAACGGAGGCTTGTACCTTCCACTGAAAATAAATTATGATCTAATATATAATACACATGTTTTTTTATTCTTTTGTTTTTTGCTCTTTTGACTCTTCGTCGATCAAAGCACAATTCAAAAACTCCGATGCCCCAAGAGAAGGGAAGGTCATCCTTTTGAAATTATTCATTCAATTAAGAATCAAAGGTTCAGAATATTGGAAGAAATCTTCATTTAATTTTCATGTATTCAGTGAATGCGTATGAAGGAGGGAAAATTCGAGAAAAAGATTATCTGAAAGAAAAAAATGCGGATTACCCTTCAAGATTTTCGAATTTAAGATGCTGATGGTTCCAACAGATAATTTTCTCGTATTTAAGAGGTTCAACAAAGATTTGCTTTGATAATCTGAGAACATAATCCATAATGGGTGTGGATTATTACAATATACTGAAACTGGAGAGGGGTGCAACCGAGGATGATCTGAAGAAATCTTACAGAAGATTGGCCATGAAATGGCATCCAGACAAGAATCCCAACAACAAGAAGGAAGCCGAGGCCAGATTTAAGCAAATTTCAGAGGCCTATGAAGTATGTAATTTCTTTATTTTACCTTAAAAAACATACACGAACACAGACAAATGGATCTTGATCCTGCCCATGTTTTATGTTAAACCATGGAATAATTGTTCGTTATATTCAAGACGCATCAGAAACTGTTTCTTCGGTGAGATTCTTTTTTTGTTGCTCTTATTTGATTGAAGCCAACGAGGCGTGCAACACCTTCAACTGGATTTTTTTTTTTTTTGCAAAATTTTATGTAGAAACTTGGGTTTCTATCCGAACAATAAATGCGAGAATGAGAGTGTTTGAACTTTTTTCCTCTTTCTTTTCACGCTTTCACTTAAACAACATTCTTAGGTCTTGAGTGATCCTCAGAAAAGGCAAATCTATGATCAGCACGGTGAAGAAGGTCTAAAAGACATGCCACCACCCGGTTCAGCAGAAAACCGAAACGGTTTCAATCCTCGAGATGCAGAAGATATTTTTGCTGAATTTTTTGGGAGTAGCCCATTTGGATTTGGATCAGCGGGAGCCAGTAGGTCGATGCGGTTTTCGTGCGATGGAGGGACGTTTGGAGGATACGGTGGAAATGATAACATCTTTAGAAACTATAGCGATGGAAATGTAGTGAACATGCTAAAGAAACCACCACCCGTGGAGAGTAAATTGCCTTGCAGCCTTGAGGATCTCTACACTGGATCAACAAGAAAAATGAAGATATCTAGACAGGTGGTGCAAGCAAACGGGTAGGTATAATCTTTTTTATTGCATGAAACCTATTATAACATGGTATTTAGATCAACAAAGTCACGAGTTCAAAACATTTGGTGCATAATCTTGTTTATGTTTGGCTTTTGGGGGCTGACTTCTTAAATTTTATCATAACATATCCGATCAGACCTAAATAAACACGTGCTATTTGGATATTGATTTTGGGAAGATATTTGTTGTTTTCTGACTCATATGTTTGGCATATATGGAAATGTAAAACTATAATTGCTCAATCTTCATGAATTCGAAATTTTTACAAAACGTGGTTCCTAAACTTTTGGAATTACGTCTGGTTCTTCATATTCATGACGAGAACACGCAAAACACTTATAGCGAGTGCTTATAAATCGTTGAAAATTGAAAAAACAACCTTAAAGAATGCTTCAATGGATCCTGTTTGCAGGAGGTTGGTGCAAGAAACCGAGATATTAACAATTGATATAAAACCTGGATGGAAAAAGGGAACAAAGATAACTTTTCAAGACAAAGGAAATGAGCAACTGAACCAGCTCCCTGCAGACCTTGTGTTTGTCATCGATGAAAAGCCACACGAAATATTCAGGAGAGATGGCAATGACTTACTCATGAATTATAACGTAACGTTGGCAGAAGCGATCGGAGGTCTAACTGTGGAGGCCAAAACATTAGATAATCGAGGTTTGGTGATCCCGGTGAATGAAATCATCAGCCCTGGTTATGAAGTGTTGGTTCCGGGTGAGGGTATGCCTATTGCGAAGGAGCCTGGGAATCGGGGTGATTTGAAAATTCGGTTCGATATTAAGTTCCCCACAAGATTGACTACAGAGCAACGAGCTGCACTCAAACGGGCTCTGGAAGGTTGACAGTTGTATTTTTCTGGCGAACGGACGGCGTTCCTTCGAATCCGTTGCACATAGTCATGATGAGTTAATTCTTGTTTTTTTCTAGCGATTCCCGCAAATTAATCACGTGTTTTCTTTTCATTTTTCTTAGAACGGAAAGGTCATCCAAAAACATTTTAGAAGTGATTAACTTTACATTATATACGATATATACAAAGACGAATACAATGTAGTCCAACCACTAGAGACTCATTCGTTCTGGACAGCTTCAGAGCCCAATTTCCTAGAAATGGAGTCATCTCAGCACCGTTTTCTTATTCAGCGAGGGTCGAGCCTGTCGACCAGAGAACCCAACTTGGACTGTGTAGTGAAAAAGAAAATGGATCCGACACGTATGAATTTCATATATTTCATACTCATACTACACAATTATATGGCATTATTCTCCGAAGTAGTGGTGACAAGTACACAGCAATTTCCTCATATCATTGTATGACCTAAAAACTGCTGCAATCTTTTTATCGCATACAAAATAAAACAACAGTACACATTTAAAATCATGGAATGCAAATAACATTATACCCATTAAACTACAAACAGTAGAGCCCCATCAGTTATGAGCATTTGGGCATCAACTCAACCATACACAAGAATATACCCTCCATCAATAGGGAAATATTGTGCTGAATAATATTCACTGAGTTTTATTACATAGTTTGGTCTCGCAGCCTGGCGGTTGCTTGAGTCAGGGAACTCAAAATGGTCTCGCCAACATCAGTTTTGCAGAAAGGACACGAAGCGTTGATTTTCAGCCATTTATCAACACAATCCTTGTGAAAGAAATGGGAACAAGGCAACTCTCTGAGCTCATCATTGTGAGCATATTTCGCCAAGCAAATACAGCATACCTGTGGAGCAGAATGACCAACCATATAATTCCTAGTCAGAACTATTGGGGATCATAAGAGCTTGTAAATTTATGCATCAAATAAATTGAGCAAGGTTGCGTGCAAATTTTTTCTGAAGGTTGAAAAACCACAAGAATGGGGTCAAATTTGGAGAGAGTCAATTCAACAAAACAGTACAGAAACATCTAGAACTTACATTAAAGTTGGGTTAGGTATTTGCTATATTGAGTAAGTTCAATTTATTTAACATAGATGGTTGTGATGTACGGACTAAGAGACTCAACATTGCACAGATAAATCTAACAGTCTATGCTGCATATGGTGCTTTGACAAATTTACTTCCTATAAGGCAACAAGCACCTAGAGATATAATCTCAATTTATAGCTAGATCATACTTCAATGTCCTTTACACTCGCCCTTCCATAGACAAAACTAACAAAAAAAGAATTTAGGAGAACAAAGTAGTCAAATCATTCAAATAAATCTATATATAATGAAAAACTTGGGCAATTCGAGCATGAGATAACCAAAGCTTACCGCATCTTCTTCTGATATTAAACGCTCTTTTTCCGTTCCAGCAGCCACTATGCCACCTTCACCCTCACCCGAGCTACTTTCCTTGTTATTGCTACTCTTATTTTTCCTTGCTTTGAATTTATAAGTTGGCAAAGAACTGATAGACTCTTGAGTAGCTCCTCTGTTTGGAGATGAGTCTTCTCTGAATCTCAGGACTGAAAATATACAAGGGAGGCAGCAGCAAATCGTTGCACAGAGGATAAAAGGCATTGCATATCCAATACAACTGAAGGTGAGAAACACTATACACAACCTGTATGTGAAGAAAATTCGAAAAGTTGAGCACAAGAAACCAAATAAATCATTATCTATGGGACTTGTTTGTGCGTAAAGAATATGTATTACAGAATTAACCTGTACAAATTGGGAGCCTCAGTAGAAGATGAGTGCCCTCCAAAAATCCAAACATTACCAACCACAAACCAAACGGCAAAAAAGCAATCCAAAGCCATCTTGAAATATTCAACCAACACCTTAAGCCTGCAAGAATAAGCCCAAAACATTAAGCTCCCGTCAAAGTACTCAGCTTTATTTATGATAACAAGACAAAAGAGGTCTGCAATAAATGGTGGTATGAAGAACAATACCATCAATAATTTATCAAATGTTGAATCACCTTTTCAAATGGTATCATTGTTAACTCATTTTTTCAAATCGCTAACTGAAACAAAGTTAAACTATAACTACTTAACATTCATATGATATATCTCCATAGAAAGAATCAGGTCAAAGCAACACTTCATGAATCTCACTAAAAAATATGATCTTCCTAAAGATAAATGCCCGTCAGTACCCAAAACATAAGTCTGCACGAGTTCTTGGCAGAAAGAAAATTGTGGGGAAATAAGGTAAACTCGGGAAGGAAACAGTTTTCCCATATATTAATATGCAAAGAAGAAAAAAGCAGATTGTTTAGACCAAAAATGTTATTCTAAGGTCATCAGCCATTACAATACTATCAATGAGTTCACTCATATATATATATGGGAATATCTTGCTGCCACATCAAAATTCCTTCTTTTTTATTCAGTTTTGATCAAGCCATTCTAAAGCAGATTGTACACAGAGAGGGCACCTACATTATAAGTTTTAAAAAATTTGATTACCTTGGATTTGGCATTCCATTACTTGCGCCTCTAGTTGTTGTTGCAGTTGTCCAGCGATCTTCCGCCCCCGTAACTCTGCCAGTCAAAGAACCTGAACTATTGTTCCCTTGAGAGATCTCTTGACTTTGTTGAGATGAAACCTGTTCAGATACCTGGTTTCGATATTTAAAACGCCAATATAGAAGAGGAAGAATCGCCAAACAGCCAGATGCATAACCAACAATCCATGTTCTCAAAGGAGCTCCTGGTTTCTCATGATTCGAGAGAGATAAAACAATAATAGCAGCAATAAGTTGGCTAACTGTCAGCACTAGCTCAATGGATATCCATAACCCCGAATTTAATGGACTCCTTTGCCTCCCTCGACTATTTCCTCTTCGTATTAGTGATGAGTTCCTTGAGTTTGAGCCATTCAGTGGATACAGAGGAGCCCTTGAACTAGTAGACGGCTGATCTTCCCTATGTTGCTGCTCCAGGCCACTTGATGCCCTCTCATGGGAGGAGCCCGATGAAGCATCACTACTACTAGCAATTTCAATAACATGTTCATTCTCATAACGATTATCTGCTCGCTCCATTAACAACGGGACTTTGTGTGTTTGGCTTTTACGCTGAAGTCCAAGTAAGGGCAAAGCCATGCAAGTCCACGAAGCGGACAAAGAAAGCAGATAACATGGAATAACACTTCAAAACCCTTCCAATGTATCCAAAAAGTTAAACCTGTGATATAATTTGGTCACAGCAGAATGTGGTGGAATTTTCCTTTACACCAGCCTGAGCGTTTAAAACTTTGTTCCTGATCAAATAACAGGAGGCAGGATGAACCACTAAGAGTAGAATGAACAGTAATCATGCTAACAAACTATTACACCTCTTCAATAAAAACTAAACCATCAAATTAAAAGCATGAAAGTATGAAGTTCAATTAATCATCCAGCCATCCAAACTATCTTAACTTAGAATATTGCGATCAAACAAACAATGATCAGCATAAACTCATCAAAACCACAAAGATATTCCGAAGCTAAAACACACAGTAAAAGGTGACAAGAAAATCCTTCACTGATGCAAATTCCACAATCTCAGTAAATTCAGTGCTAAAATCGAAATCCCAATTAGCAAATTAAAGGCGTTTAATCGTTTAACCATAATCCACGGACTACTTCGACGGGCCAAAATAATACAAACCCCAGAGTGGCAAGAATTTCAGAAACAAAATCAATCAAACAGATTAAGCAAAAGGAAAAAAATGATACCGACGAGTGTTTCAATTTACCGACGAGTGTTTCAATTTAGCGAGCCTCGGAGCCATAACCAGGTAAAGATTTCCACGAGAAGCTTTGAATCGCTTAATTTGATGGTTTTTGGATCATTACTCCTCGAAATTGTAGAAAATCTATCTACCGACCTATCACAATAAATTAAAGAGTTCGTATTTAATCGTCTTTCGGTGTCCTTTATTTTTACCTGCCTTGACAGAGTCATCCGAGAATATTCTATTCACTCCACTCTAGTTAATTGCTTTCTAATTAATATAATTTTTTTGAGAAGAAATAAGAATTAGATTGTAAATTTTTAAAATTCATTTCAATCATTATTATTTTATGAGTTGAAGTGAGATATTTTTTTGGTTTTTATTTATTTTTATTTTATGTAAGTTCGAACATAATATATGTCTCTTGTCGGTTCAAAGATTTCATCTAAAATTAAGTGGCATACAAGAGACATAAATAACCATTTACAGGAAAGAAGAAAACAGAGTCCAAATCTCATGCAATCCATCGGCTTACAGGGAAAAAAAAGTACAACCATCATTTATTTTCTTTCCTTTTTCCTGTCTTCTCAGCGCAAGCAAGCAAGCAGACAAACAATTAACAACTCAATTGAAATTATTGAAGTTGATCCTTCTCTTTTCAAAAAATCCATCCATCACTGCCAAGGTTTCATCATTATCATTAAAGAAACACACTCACATGACTCTCTCCACCGCCTGGAAACGTTTGGTTGTCGAAGATCCAACTTTTTCCTTGTAATCTGCGTGTGTTGGTGGGTTTTTTTTTTTCCGCCCAAGAATCGTGGTGGCCCTGTTTATTTCAAAATCTCAAGCGCCTTTAAACCGTTTATTTAAGTTATTTCTCCTTTTGTTCGAAGATCACAATTCATGCAGTAAGTTACATCTATTGGATTTTCTCAATTTAAGGTTTTTTTCACCAGATCCCCAATTTTTAACATCTATGCATTATTCTCTGGGCTAGATTTTCATCCATCGCCTCTACTTTAAATGACTTTAATTTGAAAACTCTAAAGCAAAGCTTCGGTCCAGATTTTTTAAGCAAAGTTTCAGTCTTTTATCCAATTGAAAGAGGAACTGGAAAACCCAGAATGTGGAAGCTAATTCTTAACAAACTCCCTCGAAAATCCCAGAAGCCGGATCATGATTCGCAGAGAAACCCTAGTTCAGGCCCTAAGGCACCAAGTCAGGTTGCGGCCCGGACCAATGTAGCCAACCCTTCTGTCAAACGGGCTTCAGCCGCGGTCTTTCCAGCCAGTGTGATTGCAGGAATTGAGCCGTTGCAAGCATTCAAGGATGTTCCGAGTTCAGGAAAAATGAATCTTTTCATCAGTAAGTTAAGTCTTTGCTGTGTAGTATTTGATTTCACTGATCCGACCAAAAATATCCAAGAAAAGGAGCTTAAGCGAGCTACACTGCTCGAGCTTCTTGACTTTGTATCACAGAGCCCTCAAAAATTCTCGGAGCCTGCGATTTTGGCATCGTGCAAAATGTGCTCCATAAATTTGTTCCGTGTTTTCCCACCTAGTCATCGGCAGAGTAACAAAAATGGGGGTGAAAATGATAATGATGATGAGCCAACGTTCGATCCTGCATGGTCTCACTTGCAGATAGTTTATGATTTCTTGCTGAAGTTTGTGACTTCCACTTCTTTGGAGGTGAAAGTTGCTAAGAAATATATTGACCATTCCTTCATTTTGAAAATAATCGGCTTGTTTGATTCGAAAGATCCCAGGGAACGGGACTGTCTTAAGGCGATTCTGCATAGGATTTATGGGAAGTTTATGGTCCACAGACCATTTTTAAGAAAGCGCATAAGCAATGTGTTCTACAGATTTGTGTTCGAGACAGAGAAGCATAATGGTATAGCTGAGTTGTTGGAGGTTTTTGGGAGTGTTATTACTGGTTTTGCTATACCTTTAAAAGAGGAGCATAAGATATTTCTTTGGAAAGCATTGGTTCCGCTACACAAGCCCAAGTCGTTGGGGATTTACTTTCAGCAGCTGTCTTATTGCGTGACTCAGTTTATTGAGAAGGAGCCTAAATTGGCCAGCGTTGTGATTGATGGGCTATTGAAATATTGGCCAATTACGAATAGCCAGAAGGAAGTGATGTTTTTAGGTGAGTTAGAGGAGATTCTCGAAGTGATCAATATGGCTGAGTTCCAAAAGATCATGGTTCCGTTATTCCGGAGAATCAGAAACTGCATAAATAGTTACCATTTTCAGGTAACCATTCGATTCTACAGTAGCATTAATTTTTATTAGATGTATGTACAATATTTTTATTGGTTTTTGTATAATCTAATATATTCATCACCATAAGTTGGCTGCCGGAAAGAGGTTGTAATATGGCATTAAGTAGGAATAAAAATCAACATTGCACTTTTTGTAAAAAATTGCTACACGTGCATTTCATCGACAAAAGTTTGTCCTCAACCGTCACTAAATTGCGTAGGATCCCCTACGCCCATAACAAATGTTATTTCCCTAGGTTGTTATCCCGAATCTTGCAATTTATTTAAGAATCAGAGGTGTAAGGGGTCAGATCAAGGCTTTGCTGAAACTCCTCAAAAGGGATTAAGATCATCAAATGAGAGCAACTGGGATCCGCAATTTCAGAAACATTATAAAATGGTCTTGATAGCCAATTAAAATTTAATGCAGGTGAACCATCCGAGAATATTTAGTACTCGGGTTCGAAAATATTAGGCTGCGAGAATAATCTGCCCGACACCACAGGAAGGCATTATGCTTGATTGGATAGACTTGAGAGGAGGTAATATTATTGATTTGAAGTTGGTTTTATAGTTGGAAATGATAGCTTTTTTAATACGGAGAAATTAATCAAGAGAGTGTTTAATGATATGTTTAGGTATATTAAATGGCAATATGTCCGTACTTTTTTTGGAGATGCATAACCGAATTTATCAAATATTGTATTGTTTCCCACATGGTTTTACTATCAAGGGATCTTAGCCTTTTCTTCCCCATTCGATATATGTTATTTTGACCAATCATATATATAATTCTGTGTCTACTGCATTTCTTCTACGTTAAAGTTTTACCAATCTTTCCACTTTTAGTCTTGCGAGATCTCCTGTGGCATGTGAAATTTTGTCTCTGAACCAACGCATTTTGACAGATGAATCAATTCCAGTTTATTACAATTTCCTGCTGCCCCATTGCAGGTAGCTGAAAGGGCTCTGTTTTTGTGGAACAATGACCAAATTGTCAATCTAATCGCATACAACCGCCAAATTATACTGCCCATAGTATTCCTGGCTCTAGAAACCAACGCACAAAACCACTGGAACCATACTGTCCTGAACTTGACTTTAAACGTGAGAAAAATGCTCGCAGAAATGGACGATGCTCTGGTTTTAACTTGCATCTCCAATTGTCGAGAGGAGCAAGAGAAAATGAATTTGGTCATGGAAAAGCGAAAGGAAACTTGGGAGCGTTTGGAAAATAGGGCCAGTCTTCAGCCAGTATCTGGAAACACTGCTGTTATGGTAACTTATTAACCTCCTTTTTCCCTATTAAGGCAAGACCTTGTTGGCCTTTGTTCATCCATCCCAGAATCGTTTTGTAATGGATTTGTTGCTGTTTAAATATTTTGTGTTCCCCAACAAAGGGTAGGGGAAGTGTAACTCTTTAGCTGTATTGTTTGTAAGGTGAGTTGTGACTGCTTCCATGTGTGCCTTGATATTTGTAGTTGCTATATTTTTTTTAGATCTCTGTCTTACCTTTTATTGTTGATGAACTGTTAGTTGACTTTTAGGTAAATTTTATGAATGAAAAATGCGCGTTTGGGTTCTGAGTCCGACGAGGAGAAAAAGTATGGGGTTCTCCACTAGAAAGGATGATGCATGATCAGTTTTCATGAAGCGTTGTTTGACATAAATCTGAGTCTCTAAATTGTCTGATGATGGTCACATAGACAATCACCAGTCTTTCATCTTACACACTGTGTTCTACTTGAATCGAAACCATGGTCATCTTCTTCGAATCAAAATCCAAATGGGTAATTACTTGTTTTCGGTTCAAAAATCAAGACAGAACTTGGTCACAAATTACTTAAAGTTAGCCCAAGTTCTCATCCCACTAAACTATGAACAAAATAATACATGAATGTGATAATTGTTGCGTAAAGCAATAATAATAATAATAATTGTATTTATAGATGTGAAAAAAGGAGCAGAAAATCAAGAGACGAGGAGGAGAATTATCAAGTCAAACATATGTAGTTACAGTAACTTTTTTTCTTTTGGTACGTAGTTAGTCCTGGTCCCTAATTTATATTACATCAACAGGATCGATCGGATGCTCTCTCGTATTATTGATAGGCAACATATTTTTCTCTTCTTGTTAAATCTTTGAAGTTTCAAATTCCAATTCTCGTCTTCTAAGAATTTATACAATCTGTTCAAGACAAGAAGTTAACAAGTTAATTTATTTAGTAGTCCAATTTTTTTTTGTATTTTTCTATAGTAACAAGAAATGGGATATATGTCATATAATAGAAAAATACATGGCCAAGTCATGGGTGAGTGCCAAACTTTCTTTCATGCTGTTTCAATTTTGTCTTCGTTGAACACAACAAAATTACAACCTACATCCAACGTTCATGCACCGAGCCATTACAGGCCTTTCCTTGGTTAAACTTACTACATGAGATTACTGCCTATTAAGGATCACAGGCTATAATTTTCCCCTTCAAGAGTTGTGCAGAACTATCCCCACAAGTGAGTATATATAATTATATCCCCAAAATCAGTACTTAAAGACAGCACTCGGTCCATAAAGCCGTCCAGCGACGTGTAAAACACATGGAAATCATTATTCCTACCTTGTATATAATTTTCTGTATCTCACCTAACCTTTTGGTCAGTCCAAAACTTATGTCAAACAAAAATGAGCTCATTTCTCAATTCTCAAACATAGTACCACGCAAAAATCCTTAATGGCAACAACTCTTTCAGAAGCCTATGGGGACAGTCCTCTCCAACTTAAACACATCATCCCTCTCGATTTCGACTCGATTCACGACCTGCCTGACTCACATGTGTGGACCGAATCCGTCGATCTTTTATCGGGAAAACATATATGTCAGGCACATGTGGACGAGTCGGATGTACCCATTGTTGACCTGACGGCTCCAAATGCTGTGGAAGTACTGGGCAATGCCTGCCGAAAATGGGGAATGTTCCAAGTGACGAACCATGGGGTGCCCTCGAGTTTGCTCGGGAATGCGGAGTCATATGTTCGACGGTTGTTTGCTCTCCCTGCTGAGCAGAAACGGAAGGCGTTGCGTTCTCCAGGTGGAGCCACCGGATATGGGGTAGCTCGGATTTCTCCCTTTTTCTCCAAGTTAATGTGGCATGAGGGCTTCACCATTATGGGTTCTGCGGTCGAGCATGCTAAACTACTTTGGCCTCAGGACTATGAAAAATTTTGGTAAGCCGCCCGTGCATATCTAGGTTATGTATAACTACTTATAACATGAAGAAAATCCCTATCATACGCGCTTGGATTGAATATTTGGAGCCGTGAATTTCAAATCAAATTCATTTGATTGTTTGATGAATTTATTTCAAATTCATTCTTCTAATCACTCTTCCAAAATCAATCCTTGCCATCTAAATGTAATATCCTTTTCAAAAAATGTTCTCTTTCCTTATCACTCTGGAAACAACTTTTAACCTAATTACTTAAAGCTATTGCAATATGCTGTATGCAGTACTGTATACAAAAACTTGAAATTATGTAAGGGAAAATAATCCATAATCCCACATTAAATGTTTTAATATAATATTATGTCCATCACAGTATGTATATATCTAAAGTTTAATGTTTATATAAAATAAAATTGAAATAGATGGATAACATAATTATTTTTAATTTGTGAAACCCGAGTCAATCCTCGGATAAACAAGAATGCGAACTCGATCTCATCAAATTCAGCACTTTTGACTGATCAGCCTATTGTAGCACTAGCTAGTACATAATATTAAACTTAAAATTTATTGATAAATAAATACTAACTAACTGATTAATTTTTCAGCAATGCAATGGACAGTTATCAAAAGCAGATGAAATCATTAGCCCACAAAATCTTGGTTCTCATGCTCAAGTCCTTGGAGGCAAAAGATCAAGAAACCCTACTTTCTACAGCTTCTGTCCACCAATCTGAAGGCGCCTTGCAGCTAAATTCTTACCCTTGTTGCCCCAACCACAAGCAAGCCATTGGCTTAGCTCCACACACAGATTCCCTACTTCTAACAATTCTTCATCAAAATGACACAGAGGGTCTTCAAGTTTTTCGAGAAAACACGGGATGGATAACTGCTCCTCCAGTTTCAGGAGCCCTAGTCGTCAACATAGGTGATCTTTTGCACATCGTGTCAAACGGGCTGTTTCCGACGGTGTATCATCGTGTGATTCCAAACGAAATGAGGCATAGGTTTTCGATGGCCTTCTTCTACGGCCCTCAAAGTGATTCTGTGGTAGCTCCCCTATCGAATCTCGGTTTTCCCCGGTATCGTTCAGTTACGGTTAAAGAGTATCTCAGTATCAAGAATAAGCATCTCGACAAGGCAATTCCGATTCTTAAAACAGTGTAGATGTGCTCATTTTCATAATTGTTCAACTAGGTCTAGAATTCTTGAACTGCCTTGGAATAGATAAATATTCTGGGGACATATTTTTTTTATTTCCAAATGATGCGAGGAGATTGTATTAATTATTATGGATGATAATGCGAGTAAATAAAGAATGTTAAATTAATCATATCTCACGACTCTCTGAAATATTAGGGTTTTCCTTCGGAAAGACTGCAAACGCAAAATAGAACTTCTAAAATAGATAAATAATGAAAATAATTGATCACTTCTATTAAGCTGTCATAAATAATGATTTTTCTACGTTAACATATTACGAGGAGTTTGGGATTTAGCAATAGCTGGTATCGACAATATATACAAATTTTTATGAGAGTGACTCACGGATTAATTCTGTGAGACGAATCTCTTACTCAATCTGGCTAGTGAAAATGTTATTTTTATATGTTCAAAGTATTATATTTTGCATCGAATATGAAGTGAGTCGACCCGTCCCATTAATATAAATCTGCGGGACCTTCTCACATTACCTCATATATCCCAACACACACACACACACATATATATATAACATAATCATGTTGATTGATTTGATGAGATTATAGTTTTAAATAAAACAAATCTATAGCTATCATATTACATTAGCTTCCCTTTATTTAATTCATTTTTGGCATAGAAACAAAATCGAATATGTTTATTTTAAAATTAAGCATCTTGAATCACGTACGTAGAGACAGGCATAAAGAGACATGCATAGTGATCACAAGCTAAGCTTGCAAATTAATTAATTAATTTTACACCAAATTTAATTAACTAATTAAAACTTGGTGATAAGGCTTAATTTGTCTGCCTTTATGTATTATTAGTCTACGGGGGAACATTTGTTCAATAAACACACGCACCAAAATAAATTACTATTTCACCACGAACCAATTTATCTTATAATTAAATTTAATATTTGAAATTGAACCATTAATTGTATTAATGCAAATAACATATTCATAATTAAATTTTTTTTATACATATTAAGCAACATATGGCAATATTTGAAATAAATTGAGTGGTTACGTACTGAAATTGAGTTAAATGATCACGTCTCGTCGTGATTAAAAAGTCCAAGAAAATCACTTTAGCTTTTGTCGTCTTCACTATACTAAGATTAAATTTTTCCATAGGCGTGACCAAATGTAATGGAAATTTTTCCACATGTACCTAATTAATCAGTCAGCGTGAAAACAGGCACAAATCACAAATTTTTTTTAATATAAAAAATTATATTGTACGAGATAAGATAATATATATATAATTTAGCACTAGTTAAAATTATTACTTATGTTTTTAAATTCTCATGAGAATAATACGACACTAATTTGTGTGTATATGTTGCATGCATGTGTGTCATCATGTGTACACATATGTAATTGTGTGTTTGTGCACACAAATACAGTGTTCTTGCAGGAGGGCTTGTTAACCCAAATCAAGCAGCAAAGAATCTTTTTACGTTTAATTTGCATGGATGAATTTGAAATTTATAAATTTCGATTATATGTTATTATTAAAATTTTAAATCCATACGTTATTTATTTACACAAAGTAGAATGCATTTTAAATATCTCTATTATTTGCTGAATTTGAAATAAATATTCATTAACGTCGTAAAATATATATAAATATATAGGTGATGGATTTGAAATGTGGATGTAACTTTTCTAAAACTACAAAAATACATTTGAAATTCATGTTCATCAATCCAAATACAACCTTAATTAGTTACAAAATTTCAGTGTTTTTGGACTGTTTTAACATTAATTATTAATTAATTTTAATAAAAAGACGTGATTACAACATTATAACTATAAAATATATATATTCAACCTCGAAATGCGTCAATAGTTTGTTTTATTAAGAATAATGACACACTATAAATCAAAATTTAAATAGTCAAATGTATTCCTTGACCAGTGATGAATTTGCATTTTTCACACACATATTATATATATATATATATATATAAATCAAAATTGAAATAGTAAAAATCGCAAATAAAGATTATTAAAAAAATTACAAAATAAAGAGTACGTTAGGCTGGGAGCAAAGCCCAACATAGAACGATGCAATAATTGATTCTAGGTTCCTAGATGTGTGTGGGCCCATTTGTTCATTTGAGCCCAATAAAGTTCATAAATGAAATTATCTACATATACTTTAGAACCTTAAAAGTTAATATTCATGATTTGAAACTTAGATTACATTTTCACATGGTCCTATATTTGTTTCTCTAAATAAGTATAAAGTTCTCCGTCTCACCCGGTTCGGTTTGCTTAATTTTGGACAATAAATGATCATCTATCGATAGTATATGAAAGAAAAAATTGCAAATTATATATAGATGAACACATTGAAAATAGCGAAAACCATTACTAATTTCACAAAAAAATATTGCATGTGCCCGATCACCAGGCGCCAGGAGGAGGTCATATAGGAGACGGTTTCACATATTTATATATGTCGACACAATCTATATACGGAGTAAAAAATAATATTTTTTTAATAAATCGGGTAAGATCAAAAATGTGTATCTTATAATTATACAATAAGATGGTACCCGTGGAGAAATTGGTAGGTAGGTGACCATTCTAAGAGTTGTCTCTCCTCCAAATGACACAGAAAATACCGATGCACGGACGCCACTCCAATTCGCACCTCAATTCAAAAGCGACATCATATTCCATACTCAACTTCACAAAAGGAATTTCAATTAAATATAAAATTAAAATTTTGGTAGAATCCAATTGGATATATAAAACAAATAATTGATTCCCGGACTTTAAAAAATAAAAATTAAAAATAAAAATTACTACATCGCATTTGTCTGGGGGTGAGTCGGGCGAATGTTGCATGCATGGCAAAATGGCACGCAGGACACTGATTTTGATTGGTACCTATGCACGCCATGTCATGCCAATATATCCTTGTGTACTCCCTAACCTAAATTGCGTGGCATTTTAATTAATTATATCGTCCAGCTACCCAATCCTATATCGGACATTTCCTATATATGGTCGTATAATCTTGGTATATGCTCATTGCAAACAAATACAAAATAGATGTTTTGAAGATAATGATAGAAAAATTATCTGAAATATATACTTTTTAAGGATCTTTATCTAGTCCACATTTGTCTTTTTATTATTATATTTGATTCATATATTTTTCGATAGTTTTTATACGAGTTAAATCTACGTTACATCGGGAATATTACTTCCTCTATTATGATGTTATTAAACAATTGAGTAACTAACTTTTTATGAAAATTAACATATATATTGATAATATATGGATTATCATAAAGAGAAAACATAAAATAATCCTTCTTTTATTACCCTGATCAATGCATAGTATTAGGTGATTTGTTATGTAAAGTAGGGAAAGGTTATGTCCCGCCGGGTTTCACTCGATGGATAATAACCCTTATATACATAGATCTCACACGATCAAACAATGAACCTATAAATTATGAGAAGTGCCCTTCAGAAATTAAAATAATTCTTTGATTTCTAACAAGGACAATATTTACAACAAACCCCTCCAACATAAATTGTAATTTCGAACATGCTCATACAAACTTTATAATTTACAACTCACCCCCTAAAATCAAAGAGAAATCCGAAACACAATTGACATTGTCCTCCCCCAAAATTTTCCCTGTCCCCTTCACATTATACATAAAAGTTATTTCAGTATCTTTTTTTTTTCCAAATAAATATATGGGCAAGATGTGTTGAGCTTAATTGCATTTTAGCCCCTTAACTATCCTCCATTGGTCAGTTAAAAATCCTTTGCAATGTTGACAGCGCCCGTCTGATGAAATACCGAGGAGTCCTCTTCTCGTTCGATGTGATATCGAATCATTCATGTTATCTTAGCCTAAAAGCCTGCCACGAACCGATCATTGTCCATGCAACCTCATGACATCGACGATTAACCCCCGTCCTCTTCGGCCCCGAGCGTCACATGACCACCAACTTCGGCTTGGTTCGTCTCCGAACCACACCGTACTAGGAGAGGTCTACTCTCACCAATTGCCGCGTCCCAAATTCTACGATTATCACCACTGTATCAAAACGAGTCTTTCCAGTGTTCTTATGTCCTTACCCAGAGGGTCACTCGTCTCGTAATTGTCCCAAATCAAACACACTTAACTTTAGAGTTCTTATGTGATGAATTCCCGAGAAGCAGATGAACCTTATTGATATGAGTAATACACATTAAGTCTTTTAAGCTCTCTTCTAAACTACACGGTCTAATATCTGAACAATTTTGTAATCTCTCATTCGGTGTGAGATCGGTTCATTCATGTTACCTTCGCCTAAAAGCATGTCAAGAGCTGCTCATTGTATGTGCAACCTCATAACACCGACGATCACCCCGACTTCTTCAGCCTCAGGCATCACAATCACTCATTTCTGATACTTTTTTTGTGCAATATATATCGGCTCTTGGCATGTCATTGTCCATACAACTTCATGACATCGACGATCAACCTCATGCTTTTTTCAGTCATTTTTGTGTGAGGTAGAGAACGATGTATGCCTGTGAATCGAGGAAAAAAAAACTAAAAAGAGAATGCAATGTCACCAAAAAAAAAAAAAAAAAGAAAATAATCCGTACGTCCAAACAATGTTTCCATTCCCTAGCTAACTTCGAGCATTGTTTGAGTTCATGTGTGGAATCATTCAACTCAAGCCTTGTCAAACACATTCGAGTATTGTTCAGTTATACCGAAGGCCACTAATTTAAATCAGAAATCCCATAAATATTCAAATAAAATGATTTATAACATGTTCAAAATAAGTACGCCATATAAAATTATGTTAAAAATATTGTCTTATTTTGATCATTAAAATTTATTCGACACACAATCTCAATATTTTCTGTACTTTCGATTACACACCTCGAGCCAACCAGGCACATTGTTCCAGTATCCAGTTGCCAAGATTATTGAATCAAATTCCTTCTCCTGACCATCCACGAATCTTGCCCCGTTCTGTGTTCTCCTTCACTCCTTCCATCACCTACAACATTGATATTTGCAAAAGAAAATAATGATACAAGATAGTCAAATGTTAAGCAATGCAGGCCTCTGATCATATGTATCGCTAACGAGTTCATTTATTATGTGCAATTTACCTTAATTTTACAGGATTTGATCGGAGAAAGGGCTCCAGCATCGAGTACCCGTGTTTTCCCAGTGGCGTTTTTAAGCTCGAGTGGGCCGGTTTCCGGTCGCCGGAGATTTAATCCATCACCGTTGCCTAAGGTGAGGTTAGCCACCAGCAAGAGGAACTTGTCAACAAGTTTTAATGGCAAAAATTTCAGAAGTGCCACTGCGATTGTAAATGTTGAGATCCCAAACATTTCTCTCGGTAAAATATGGACCTGGATGATCAAAAAATACATTTAGTTTTATCAAATTTGTTAACAAAAGGATAATGGGATTATTATAAGTAATTTGAAAAGTGTTACTTACAGAGTTTCTGACCACCATGTGAGGGTTTGCATTGTGCCTACAGAGATCTAAGCTTACTTCCATACCAGAATTTCCACAGCCCACGACCAAAACTCTTTGATTCTGAAACTCGGAGCCCGATTTATAAACATTGGTATGCATGACGGGCCCCTTGGAATTTATCCATATATCCCTTGAATTTCTGGTAAAAGGGCCGGGGTTCGGCATTTTCACCTGTGGCTACTATCAGCCACTTCGAGAAGTATTGGAAATCTTGAGTTTGGACCCTCCAAAATCCAGTGACAGAATCAAGTTCCACTCTGGAAACAGACTGATTGAATATTGGCTCAATATCAAAAGTGTTTCGCGTAAGACTCCATGCACGAAACGAACTGATGTTTAGTGGGGTACTTGGGGAAATTTTCAGGGAAACTAAGTAATGAGAGTTGGCAAAATTGCTTGGGGAGATGGAGTTTGAGGCGATCGTAGGTTCTTTTTTGCCATAAAGAAGCTATGAAATCGGTCCTTTCGAGAATTACAGAAGAAACGCCATTTTCTTGAAGGCATGCTGCTACTGCTAGGCCCGAGCGCCCTGCGCCTACGATAATAGGACCGGGGGAAAACAAACTTTTCGTTTTACCATTTCCATCTTCTTGTTTACAGGCACCCATTTAGAAAAATGAGCCAAGAAAATGGTGGAGAGTTCAAGAAATGAATCAGTAGAAAAGAGAAGACTATTTAAATTACTAATTAGGGTGAAGTTTCTGTTGTTTCACCTGAGAAAGAAGCATTCAAAGAAGAGCAGGATGCGCGATAATGAACATATAGAAGAACAGGGGTCAAAACAGTGTTTTTTCAATTTATATGCGTGCTTTTTCGATGCATATGTGTTGAAATAAAGCGGAGTTGTGGCGTGAAGGTGAAGGAAACCCCGTTTTTCCTGTATCTCAAGGCATTTTCTTCTCGACTTTATGGTTGCAGATGTCTGAGTTACAGAAAAGTGGTGAGAAGAGATATATATATTTTCTGATCAAATACAACATTACCCATCTTGTTAGTATATATGTGTGTTTTACTTATAATTACCCTTTGTGGAATTTTTAATAATTACATAATTGGACCAAGTAAGGTAATATGTGGCTCCATCTTGTCAATTCTGATCAAGAAAACACTGACATTTTTATGTAATATAATAATAAGTAATATTAATGTGTAATATTTTTATATTGTTATTTGGAAAAAAAATTTGAAATTCACACGTGAGCTCGATCATACTTATTATGTGTGCACTTTAATTAAACATGCACAACAGCAATAAAATATTATTTAGTCAGCATGGTTGATATTTTTTTTCCCACATATTGCTGATGATGTATAGGTATAATAATGGGCCTTTCTTTTTCTTTTTTTTACCGGAAACTACTTGGGCCTATATTTTAGGTGAAACGTAGATTTTGTGTAATTTGATTGGATTCTGGACGAATGAGTCTCATTTACCGGGATCTAGCTTTTAATTTTGTATGAATATATTATATTGTTTCCTCGGTTAAAAATTGTACTTAACGATAATTTCTAAATAAAAAAAATTTCAAAATCGACCAGAAATTCCAAATCGATCAATAGAAAATTAAAATAAGTTCAAACAGGAAATAATTTCTTCAGATAATAATTTTATTATATTTTAGATATTATGGAACTAGTTTTCTTCGAGAAAAAAATTAAAATATGGAACTAGTTTATTATTGGGCTGCAAAGCTACACAGTTTTATATAGCTTATATACGACATTACAGCAAAGGCGTTTGTAGTCCAACGGTTAGGATAATTGCCTTCCAAGCAATAGACCCGGGTTCTTCGACTCCCGGCGAACGCATCTTTTTGCCTTGAATTATGAAATTCTTAGGGATTATATACATTACGATGGGGTAATTTACTTCAATTTTTATCGCAACATTTTTCAAGAAATACCTTCTTGACATAATTTAGAATCAACCTACTTGACTGTTACAAATTTGATTAAGAACACCACATTAACAGTTTTTCTCAAGCATCATCTCATCGCCCACACTTCACTTTTCTTCAACAATTTCATAAAAGTCGAGAATTCTTCACTATCAAAGATATAGCAGCACTTCCGTGATCCTCAATGAGCATACACTAAAATCATGAAAGAGCCAACCTACTGTTACATTAATATGGGTGGAATATCGTCGAAATAAGGTATGTTGTCACGCCCCGAGACCGGGGTTAGTCGACACCGACGTTGCTCAACAATCACATAATCGTCAAACAATAAGCCTCGCAGTATAATATATACCACAACCAGTTTATTTCTCATAATCAACAAAAGAATCGTCTTTACAACTCCAATACCAAAATTTCTGGAATAGATTAAGCCTTAAAACTTCTGGAATAACTCGAGATTTTCTACCATCCCAAAAATTGTTTTTGCTCCTCTTTATCCATTCGTTCTTATCTGGGTGGGGAGGAAGTAAAGGGTGAGTATTTTGGTAAATACTCAGCAAGTGGGGACCGTTCGAGACATGACAAAAACTTACTAACAAAAACCCATTTAACTTGAATAATTTGAAAAAATGAGAACTGGTGATGGTAGGATTTCAAAATTGAGCCTGGATCTGGACTGTTGCAGAGCTTCGATACTCGGCACACTAAGAGAGCAAAGTCTCTAAAATTCCTAGGGAGAACTAGAGAAGAAATTTCGAAAATGTGGAGGTGTGAATTTTTAATGGCATGACTCTCTTATTTGATTTGTTTCATCCTACCCGTGCAGGCCCGGATCACTCCACATGAGTGATCCGGGCCCACCTCCATGTAAAGAAAAAAAAAAAATTGGCTCGAAAAAATCCGAGCCGTTGGATCGACCCCTGCAGGCAGTGCCCGCAGGGGTAGGGTCGACCGAACCCTCTTATTTATAGGGGTTGGGTGAAACCTGATAGTGTTTTATCCTCGCGTTTGAAATTTGAATCAAACTGTAAATCTAGGATAATTACCATATCTTATCCATGATACTGGATAATTTCGAAATCTATATATCCATTCCTTTGATATATTTTCGAAATATTCTCTTATCCAAGCATGCAAAATTTCGAATTTTGTGTCTAATTCCCAATATTCGGTAGATATTTATTTTTCAGTACAATTAAATCTTTTATCTTAAATCCCAAAAATCTCCTTTAGTAATTTCAAATTTGTGGTAAATTATCCCAAAAATAATATTATTGATTTTCCTTAAAATTCTGGTAGGCGAACTTTTAAATTTTCCCATGCCTGTATTTTTTTATCGTGCAGAATTTTTCCTATCACCATAATTTCGAAAATCCTAATTAAATACTCCAATATTTCGAAATTTAAGGATCATATTATCCTTAAATTTTATATCTTTATCTGGTATCAATATCGTATCAAATTTTAGATTTTTATCTAGTATTAATATCATATCAAATTTTATATCTTTATCTGGTATCAATATCATATCAAATCTTGGTTTATTTATCCCAAAATTAGGCTGATTATCAAAATTTTTATCTGAAAAATCGGGGTTTCACCTATGTTCCTCAGCTGCGGCACCCTTCATTCTTCTTCGCTTTCTGTCATCGGATCAAACACATCTCGATCAGACACTGCTGACCGCTGCTTTAACCGCCCGTGCTCTTTGTTGACGGGCATCCTAATAGACTGCTATTCTTCAAGAGCTGAATCCAAGTCCACGAGCCCTCATCAAAAATCGACATGTTGGTGCTTCTTGCACCATGGGGACTTATCAGATGAGCTGCCTCTCCTGTCAAAACCACGTTATCTCAGAAGTATTGTTCCAGAGGTTCGCTGTCATATATTGCATTCAAGAAATGTTCCTTTGTTTGCCTCATTACTTTCACCAGTTCTGGAATCCAGACGTATTCTCAATCTTTTAAATCTGGACGAAAGATTGATTTCTTCTAAGTTGAGCTTGAGCAGTGTTTTTGCAGAAATTTCACCTACATGATCATTGGAGAGCGGTAAGAAGATAGCTGAATTAGTTCGGGTTGTTAGATCCAAGACTCGAGAAGTTTCTGAGACAACACAACTGATCGAGCCCAAGTCCTGCACCGGTCGCACGGCCAGTTCGAGGTGAGCTTGTTTTCTCCAGCACCACCACATCCCAACCAGCTGCAATCAGAGCGTGAGCTCATGAAAGTTCAGCTATGCTGCCGCCCACCACCATTGCCTTGGCCTTACTTATTGCTTCCTTCATCTCCACTTGGTTGAGATCTCAGGGGAATATCGAAAAGTCTAAGAGGACAATAAAATGAAGAAATAATAATGATTGGAGTATCTGCATAACTCTGCAAATCTTAAAAATTAAACTCATGGTTTAATATGATTAGTTTGGCGTTATACTATGCTTAAAATCCGAAAGGTACCAATAATATCATATCCATTAATATATCTGTTTTACCTGTCGTTTGGTTGTAGAAATATGGACTACTTTTCCTGTTTTCTTGCGCGGTGAGACCGACATTCAGATTCTTGTAGCTCAATAAAAGTGAAATAAAAGCAATAATTTGTCATTCCATACAGATGCTACTTCAGTTTATAAACTATATCTCCAACATATAGCTTTTGCTTAGAATTTCCATCATCCCCTCTTGTATACATTTCAAATTGCCAAAGCGAGCCTAATCTGGTAATCGAACAGATGAAAAATTACAGCAATACAGAAGGGATGTCAAAGAAGAAAGGCATGGTCCTTTGCTGCAACTCTTCGCAATCTTCTTCACTAGCTGTAATCGGATCAAAGGGCTGGTGATGAGGAAGGACTAAACCTTGTTTGATGCATCCCAATCTTCGAGAAAATAGAACCTGCTTTGAGGTGACTGGTAGACGAATCGACTGATATTCTTGGAGAGCTATGCTCGTATTCTCAACCCTCTGTTTTTCGAGACATTTCCCCAAGACAGCAGCATCCAGTATAGACATGTTTGTACTTCTCAGACCAGTGAGGAGTAGTTGGGTGAGCTGCGTCTCCGACCAAAACCACATTATCCCAGACAATTTGTTCTAGAGGCTCGCTGTCATATATGACGTTCATGAATGGCTGGTTTGTTTCTCGTATTAGTTTCACAAGTTCCGGTAGCCAAATCTTCTCTGCTGATTCATGCATCTGTTCAATCATTTCGCTGCTAACTTTCATGGTAACTGAGTTTCCCTAACAAATATTACATTAAATTTTAGTAACATTTTCAAAGTTATAATGATGCGAAACAGGCCCATCAAAACCGACAGCATTTTGGTCATGTCTTATACCTCAAGTACCGGCTCTGGTTGATTAACATAGCAAATCCAATTGATCCTTTTGTTCAACAGCTCATATAACGCAATATGAGTTCCTGATCCAATGTTAAAATATAAACATCTCCCAAGGTCGGGAAAGGCCTTTTTCAGACCCAAAATGGTTTCTGATTTTTCATTATCCGAGAAATCAAGGACCCCTCTCCATGCACAATAACCTGAATATCTAGTAAACTGAATAGATTAATCCATGAAGCTAATTGCCAGTTCTCAACATTGAAAGATACCATGAGAATATCATCTGCTGTTCAAACCCACAAACCTCAATTTATGGTCAGGAAAGAAGGTCTGACGTATCGAAGAGAGACACCCGTCTGCTGCAATAAGTAAATCAGCAACAATGTCGATTATCTCACCCCTTTGAAGAACTTTACTCTTAGCTTTCACACAAGTCTTGTCATCAGAAACACTAAATGAGAGGAACATATGCCCCCACCAAACAACACCCAATGGCAACGCCTTGTATAAAAGTCTATGAAGGTCAGCCCAGTATGCTGCTCTATAATTGAAGTTCTCATCTCTGGCCAGCACCCAGCTCGTTTTCTGGCCCCCATCTGTTGCTTGGTTCTATAATTCCGGGCAAAAAGCTAGTAAGCCTATTAACATAGAAATTTGGAAAAACTAAGCCAAAAGCCGGTCATGCAGCCGTGTTGATCTCAGATACGGTAAAAAAAAAGCTATTAAATTACGTCAGATATAATGGCCCTCACTCCGGAATAAGGCTCCTCACTGATATGAATTCATGTGGAGATCTGCTTTATAGTGACTGGCAATCCTATCCAACCTCCTCGTAGATTTTCAGAAAAAGGATTTGTCTTTTAAAAAAAATAAAATAAAAAGGATTCATCTTTTTTAGAAACAAGAACAAGTGACAATAATCAGGACAAATGAGATATCAATGAACCTTGCAATAATACGGGTACAAATCAAGATGACACAAGTCAATCAATCAACCTGAGAACAATTTACAAGAACGCCAAGCAAACACATTTCAATCTCCAGGACTGATTTTTCATTTTGAGTGGATTATTGCAATAAAAGCATCGCTAGAATTTCCCGGTTAATGTTTTAAGCAAACTCTTGAAATTACGGTTCACTTACTTGATCAATTGTGAGGGGTAAGGTGTTGAGTTGGAGCATGTGGGGTTGTTTGATCCACGAGTCGATGAGTTTTTGAGACAAAGGGTCAAGTCCTAATCCAGCACCGGTGGCGCAACTCGTCGGAGGAGAGCGTGTTTTCTCCAGCACCACCACATCCCACCCGGCGGCTATCAATGCGTGAGCACAGGAAATTCCCGCTATACTGCCACCCACCACCACCGCCTTGGCCTTCCTCTTTGATTCTTTCATCTTTGGACTTGAATTTCTTGGACGTGGAAGCTAGTGGGCAAGGCCACAAAGCAAGGAGAACGCTTTGAAGAGTGCTCCAGAATTATCAATTATGGATTAGAATCACCCCTCTTTCCAGTTCACAACCAGTTCAATGGTTTAAAAGCTAGATTATTCACTGTTCCAATATATAGACATCTCGCCAATTTAACCTTTCACGTGAAGTTTGGAATACATTTAGACCAAAACTTTCCGATACAGTCTCACTGTATTCATGATACATATCTTTTATTTGAGTTATTTATGAAAAAATATCACTTTTTATCCTAAAAATATTACTTTTTATCGTGAATATCGGTAAGGTTGACCCGTCTCACATATAAAGATTCATGAGACCGTCTCATAAGAAACTTCTCTATGTATAGTTGGGGGTTTGCAAAAATTTAATTTGAGTTTTAATATCAAGATCATGGATTTACATTTAATCGTAATTTTCCATTATAATCAATCAAAGTTATGGTTATGTTTTGATCCTTCATTAAAAAAAAAGTTACAAATATTGTTAAAAAAATGAGAAAAATCGTAGAAAGTATTCAATGTCTTTTTAGCCATAAATTAATAAAAAAAAATATAAGCAAACAAAATTGAACTATAAATTTTAATACGTGTAGTGTGTGTTTTATATAGTCACATAGAATAATATTAGTATCGAAAAAGGGTTTTGGGTGAATAAACAATAATACTTTGATGAGTTATGTGACTATATTCTCTGAAAATTAAGGAATGTTTTTTTATATAGTAAATTTAAGGGCTATTTTTATTATATTTATTCTATTTTATTAAAGTGATGAACATAATAATAACCACTTAAAAAGAGTACTAACTTTTTCTTCCAATTTTACTCTTATATAATACTAATATTACACTTCTGTTTTTTGTTTTATTTTTTAAAAATTTCAAAACACACTTTTATTTTTATTTTTTTATTTCAACAATTCAAATATTCATTTAGTCTCTTTATATTTTGTCAAATTTCATTTTAGTCTATCAATAATAATAAAAAAATTATATACACAGGTATCGCGTGCGAATAAGCATATGAAATAATAGCGATGGTGGGTTCACTTTAATAATTGAAATTATCAAGTCTCAGGGTTAAACTGTAATTATTATCAAGTCTCGGGGTTAAACTGTCATTTCATACGAGCATATGGAAGAATAAGCAATAATAACGTCGCCGAGTTTATTACCGGTTTGTTTCAACCTACCCGTGCAAGCAGTGCCTGCACGGGCAATGAACGGCCCGGATCACTCCACTGCCTGCACGGGCAATGAACGGCCCGGATCACTCCACATGAGTGATCCGAGCACACCTCCCTGTAAAAAAAAAAAAAAAATTGACTCGAAAAAATCCGAGCCGTTGGATCGACCCTGCAGGCTGTGCCCGCAGGGGTAGGGTCGACCGAACCGAGTTTACCTTTCACCCCGCAGCCTCGGTTTTCATAGTTTGCGGCCGCCCTCTGCTTCATTCCTCAAGCCTTCCTCAGCTCCTTCTTTCCCTGCAATGTACTTTTTCTGTCTGATCTCCACGATATTTGACTACGTACGCTCTGAAGATTAAGCTCTCTTGTTTTCACTTCGTTACGCAGATAACTTATCTGAGACGAGAGAGATTACCAAGTGATAATGGGGGTAGGAGGGCGAGAAGTTTCGATTTCATTAGACGGTGTCAGGGACAAGAATCTGATGCAATTGAAGAAGCTCAACACTGCTCTTTTCCCCGTTCGATACAACGATAAGTATTATGCCGATGCCCTCAGCTCCGGTGAATTTACCAAATTAGGTTTGTGATTGCTTATGGGTTTCTTTTTTGTGATTGGATTAGTTTAATTTCCAATTGAGCTAACTGGGTTTTCAATTGCTGTGTCATATCTTGTGTAAGCAGTCGGAAATCGTGTTTCTGTGTCGCTATGATTGGGAAAACTGAAAAGTCTGTTTTATTAGTTCAATTTATTTAACTTACTGTTCTTTATTCTGCCTTGAAACGATAAATACATAGTTTTTGCTGTTGTTTTCTTGAGTACGGCATGATTTATATGACAAGTGGGGGACACTTGTTAGTTTTCACCGTTTTGGTTGCTTTTCGGCAAATCTTTTGACATAGGATTTTTTTTAAGATCGTTATATCTATGAGTGTGTGGTTCTAGTTTTTTCCATTCATGTATGAACTTTGAAGTCGAAAGTGTTTTGCATAGGGGTGTGATGCATTCTTAATCGGATGGGAACCCATATTATGTGAAATAAAAATATATAGTATCATTGTATGTTCTTGTCTCGAAACAAAACATGTGGTGATAGTTAAAGGATGCATTATATTCCAACTATATATGTCTTATTATCATTGATGTATATCATTTCCTTATCAGTAAAAAAGGATAAAAGATTTTTGGTCTATGATCATGACAAAATATGAATACATGTGCTTATATTTTAAATTTGATGCTTTTCTGCTATTTCCGAACCCTGACGTATATGCTTCAACTATATATGTGGAATGTATTTCTCTTTTTATCACATAGCTCAAGTATTCCATTAATTCCATACCCCTGAGACCCACATAAAGGATATCCTTCGAGCATAACCACCATGGTTACCTAGTCGTCTCACTTACATGAGTCATGATCCATCTAGTGTAATTCCATGCAGCAATGAACTTTTTAGTCGATTTCTTTCCATCACCCCTAGAATCTGAACTAGTGTAGGAGCAGTTTGTCTTCAAGTTTATGTATTATGAAACATTGTGTGGCAAGAGGATAGGAAAATTCCTATAAAACTTGGCCATTTGTGACAAAAAAGAATGAAATTTGGCATAATGGAGGAGACACTTGGTTGGTGTATGGGTTCATGGAGGAGGGCAAATTTTTTCTTCCCGTGGCACCTTTACTTAGATTGTTAATTGGTAACTAGGAACATATCAAGCATACCAAGACTGTAAGTTGCCGTATGTGATTAAAAGAAATGCTAATTTGTGCTAAAAAGGTAATTGTAGGGGTAGAAATGAATGCATCGGAAACTCAGGGTGCAAGGTTAAAGTTACCTAAGCAAATAGAACCATTGATTAGAAGTACTCCAACTTTGTCCCAGTATGGTATCTGATAAAAGGATTATTGGAAAATTTAATGCGTATTTTGTGGCAACACTACAACATATTAATGCTTAGACTTGAAAATACTGGCAAATGTGTTGCTTAAAAATTGAAGTCATACTTGAACAGGCATGATAATTAGTGTGTGAGAGATTTTTCTTGTGTTTCTGACTGTGAAGTTTCTTTTTTTTCCAGCCTATTACAGTGACATATGTGTGGGATCTATTGCATGCCGTCTTGAGAAGAAAGACAGTGGTGCTATTCGTGTATACATAATGACATTGGGTGTATTGGCTCCGTACCGTGGATTGGGTGTTGGTGAGCATTTTAATCCTCTTCCATTTTATTTTACTTCTAAAAAGTTTGTATTAACGTCTTGTCTGGACTGAACTGATGAAAAGAGGCATACAGACAGTGCTGATGTTTAGTCAAAATGGATTTGTGTACACTTTGTTTTATCATATGGGCGCAAAAGCGGAGCGGAGAATTTGATGTTAACCTTGATCACTCCATTTCATAATTTGTCTTCATCAAATAGCGTAACCGGTTGTTACTACAAAATCTATAGAAGTTGCAGAATTTTAGGATATCTTAAATCACAAGACAAAGCTATATTTTTTTATTGTTATCAAGTAAAGTCCTTTTTCCTAATATGCAATAATGTTATTTTGGAATCAGGTGTGAATTTATTGAGTTTCTGGTATATTCTTTGATATGATTTCATTGTGATTTAGTTTCGGAGAGATATTTTGTCAATTTTATATTAATATATATTCACCTATATAAACAAACAGGTGATGATGGCAATCTAAATTAAGTAAGATTAATAAAAGTTTTAGACCCTAGTTACTGTAGAATGGACGTAGGTCTACAGGTCAAATGGAGTAAATTTTGTGTTCAGTTATGCTGTTTCTTTCTTAATTCTTCTATTTCCACTGTTTGTAATCCAATTCTGAATAGTACCCACTTCTTTTGTAGCATCTGAAGTATCATTTTCGGGGAAAAAAAAGCTTTTTATGTCCTGACTTCATTCATTGATGTGGCGTAGGTTCGAGGTTGTTGAATCATGTGCTTGATCTTTGCGTGAAGCAGAACATTGGTGAGGTTTATTTGCATGTGCAAACGAATAATGAGGATGCGATCAAATTCTACAAGAAATTTGGTTTTGAAATCACGGAAACAATCCACAACTATTATACAAACATCACTCCTCCAGACTGCTATGTGGTTTCCAAGTTCATTAGCGAATCTCAAACAAAGAACTAACTACTTGGATCCAGTTTCTTGATGATTATCATGCTAAATCGATGGACAATTGAAACTTTATTCAATTTTGGGTTCTGAAAATTGTTTGACTTTCATCATTACACATTTGGTTATGGTAGAAATGAGTCGAAAGAATTGAAATGGCCTGCTATTGCGGAGTGTGCAAGTCTAATTAACTTGCTTCAGTTTTCCAGTAGAAGACAGCAGTTGCAGTTCAAAAATAGATAATTTATACTTAATTACATTTTTAGATGTTTTTATTTATTAATTCTCTGTACATCTTTTATGACACTGGCCAACTCAAAGGGTATGTTGGAACTCCGTGTCGTGTGCTTGTGCATGCATGCCCATATACAACCAATGACTCGAGCATCATTGGATTATACTTTAAAAAAAAAAAAATTCCATATTGATTTTTGATAACATAGTTATTATTTCGAGGTTAGCAATAGATTAACTACCAACGATTTCTGCTGGTTGGTTCATCTGAAATACCAAAATTCGTAAGATATTGAGCACAATAATGAGTGGGATGAAAGGATTGTGTGCTGTTGAACTAATTATTTTTGCGCTTTGACTTTAATCCGATAAATAAATTCCGATTTTTGCAAGATTGGGAACTTGTGTTCTTCACTCTCATCACTGAAATCCTTTTGAGCAGCACGGTGAAAATATACGTATTTAAAGACCGATAAATTATAAATGAATGACCGTTTCACAGGGTATTGGAGCGAAATTTATGCCTCTTAAAAAGTCCAGCATGTGGATTTACGGTTGACTTTTCAAAAAAATTTGTAATATTATTGTATTTAGATCCCTTTTTTTTTTCGTGGATCGGTTTTTGTGTACGTTATAATTCCACATGCAAAATAGGAATCTGGAAGTTTTTATTGAAATATTCGATAAACATTTTAGATAACCTCTTTGTGGCATCATTCCAGCCAGAATCGACTAAGCATTTCCCGTGTAGCCATCAAAAAATAAGGTTAAAATAAAAGAAGTGTCCATGTGACAACCATGCAACCTAGCTCACTCTTTGTCCATCACCCACACAACAGAATAAAAAGATAATGCCAATCTAACCGCTGGGCTAAGTTGGGCAAATTTTAGAAACATTGGGCACTGTTTTGGGTCATTAATGATATTCATTAAATTTAATAAATTCCAACTAAATGTATTGCCTATTATGACGTTACACTGTACACTAGATACAACTATTAAAAACATCTAAACGCATCATTTGAAATAAATTGATTTTCTCATTAACGAAAGGAACAGGCGAATATGAGTTTATGACACGGTTTTATTCAAATTCCGCAAACCTATATATACACTCATCTTAAGGCTTGTGTTGTTGTAAGGTATATTCTTGGGATTAATAGCTTAACCCGATAGACTTATTGAACTCTTTTAGATCCAGGAAAAGTTCCAATATTAGGAGGTAAAAATTGTAAGCAAGTACCAGAAAATGGAACTAATTTCACATTTTAAAGAAAAAATAACGCATGAAATTTTAAATTTTTGGGTCTGAGGTTGGTGGATTGAGCTTGATTTGTTCCAAATTCTTAATGATTTTATGTATCTGAGACCTGACACATTTTGTTATTCCAGAGTGGTTGAAGAGAGGTTATGAAACATGAGTGAATTGAAAACAAGCACACCCTTGATTCCGACTCTTCTTCGAGGAACCTCCCTGATTTTAAACAATCTGTAAAATAGAAATATGTGAAGCTCGGTTAGCATTACCTAATAACCCATGGAATGTTCATATTTTTGCTCAACTCTCGACTTTTTCTCTCCGAGACGTCTATGTTCTCTAGGACCATCTCAGATTCAATCTCATTTCCGTGATAATGTGCTCAACTTTATTAGTTTTTTCTGTCAACCGTGTATTTCCTCACACGTCCTCGTCCTGTGTATCTTGTGAACTTCTCATGTTATAAACCGGACGAGGATAGGAAATGCACGAGGAAGATTTTCATCAAGAGATCGGGGTTGACTGGTTCGTTTACTGATTCGAGTCTTCAGTTTCAACGGAAAATTCTGGAGAGATCAGGACTCGGTGAGCCTACTTATCTGCCTGAGGCTGTGTTACGGGTGCTACCAAATCCATGTATAGCTGAAGCAAGAAAAGAAGCTGAAACCGTGATGTTTGGTGCTATAAATGAGCTTCTTGCCAAGACTTCACTCAAGCCGAAGGACATTGGAATTTTGATAGTGAATTGCAGTCTTTTTAACCCGACGCCTTCTTTATCTGCTATGATTATTAACCATTACAGGCTCAGGGGAAATATAATAAGCTACAATCTTGGTGGAATGGGGTTGATGTTGCTGAAATTCGGGAGGGTAGTTGCGAGGTCGCATCTTCACTTGGAGAGCTCGGATCGGACCTTCGAAATATGGAAGCACAAACAAGAACAGAACATTAGAAGAGGACCGAAGTTGTTCCGGCGTAGCCCCTCCGACACTCAAGTCAGAGAACAGAAAACTGAGAGAGTAATGTGTGTGCTGAGAGAACGTGAATATATGAATGAATAAACAATAAATGAAACCTGGTATTTATAGGATAAAAGGATAGTCCTGATTTGGTAGATTTAGATCCTCAGAATCTTGTGCAAGATTTTGTTAGATCTTTAATGGACCTTACTCTTTTGGGCTTGATTTCCGTGAGTTGCCCGTTGAAATCCGAATAGAGGCTCTTTGGGGCATGAGCCCGGCTAGAATCTGGGTCCTAATGGATTTCGGCTCGGGAGCTCGGCAATAACACTTTCAATCGACCCGATTCCACGATAAGGGAGGTCGGCTCAGAAACTATTTGGAGGTCGGCATGGGAGGTTGGCCATTGCTCTGATTCGACTAGATTGTGGATATGGGAGGTCGGCTGGGATGACCTCCTAGAAGCTTCAGACTAAGATGAGGTGACCTTACGTTGTGCTGCGTCGTGAATCTGACCCCCTGGTTTTTTCGAATGTTGGGCCACTAATTGTCTGGGCTACCGAAAGTGGGGCGGACCCACCCTCGGTCCGGGGGTATCAGGGGTGTAGTGCACGTTTGATCTCTATCGATCTTGCTGAAGATCTTTTACAGGCGCATTCCAATACTCATGCTCTAGTTATCAGCATGGAGAATATTACCCTGAATTGGTATTTTGGGAACGAAAGATCCATGCTCGTTTCAAACTGCTTATTTCGTATGGGGGGTGCGGCGGTTTTACTGTGGAACAGAAGATCTGACCGCTGGAAATCCAAGAATCGATTAGTCATACAGTTAGAACCCACAAAGGCCCTGACGACAAGTGTTTTTCCTGTGTAACACAGATGGAGGATCCCAATGGGAAAGTCGGAGTTGCACTGTCAAAAGACCTGATGGCAGTGGCTGGTGATGCCTTAAAGACGAACATAACAACTTTAGGTCCTCTTGTTCTCCCCATGTCCGAACAGTTGCTTTTCTTTGCAACTTTGGTAGGTAAAAAGGTGTTGAAGATGAAACTGAAGCCATATATACCTGATTACAAATTGGCTTTCGAACATTTCTGCATCCACGCTGGAGGAAGGGCGGTTCTTGATGAAATGGAGAAGAATCTTCAGCTATCTGATTGGCATATGGAGCCTTCGAGGATGACTCTGTGTCGGTTTGGTAACACCTCAAGTAGTTCTCTGTGGTATGAATTGGCATATGCAGAAGCTAAAGGAAGGATTAAGAGAGGCGACAGGACCTGGTAGACATCCTTCGGATCTGGCTTCAAATGCAACAGTGCTGTGTGGAAGGCTCTAAGAACAATACATCCAGCGAAGGAGAAGAATCCACGGGTCGATGAAATTCATGAATTTCCTGTCGAGGTTCCCAAGGTTTCGGCTGTGTAATCGGTAATGTAATAAGCTCTTCATAGGATAACTGTTTTTGAATTGCATCTAGAGTTTACGTTCGTTTTCTATACATTTCTGGTCCAGGCTGCTAGTTGACTGTGAGGCTGCATATGTTAAGTTGAATGAGGAACTTACCATTTGTAGTTGCTAGGGAATCATGGCAAATCTAATTGGAGTATGTAGATGAAAATATCTCAGTAAGTTGTAAGTTTTCCAAATTGTTGGGGACTCTCAACGAGGGATTTTATTCTGAATGTATTTCGATTTGAATTATTTGATGAACAAACCAAACGAAAATAAGCAATATTATTATTATTATTTAAAAAAGGATAAACCGAACAAATCGAATTAATTTGGACCGAAGGTTTGCTAATAACCCTGCAATCCAACAAACAAAAAGTAACAATATGAAATGCAATATTACACATGAAATTGATAACTCAAATTGTCACCAAAATCACACATTACAGAAAACAAACGCTACCCACAATGTCCAAAGTATTTCCCTAAAGTTCTAAACTCGACAAAGAAACATAAGCCATAAACTCCAACTTCATAACATGAGAGCATAAACTAACATATAAACATGTCGAAGTCCTATGCTCAAATCTTGAATTGCACCTGGTACTGTTAATCCTGTTTACTCAAGAATATTGAATTCTACTCCTTGGCGGACTTATTGATGAGTGACTTGTGGATATGTGGTATCACACCACCACCAGCTATCGTTCCTTTGATAAGAGTATCAAGTTCCTCATCTCCACGTATTGCCAGCTGCAAATGACGAGGTGTGATACGCTTCACCTTCAAATCCTTGCTAGCATTACCAGCCAACTCTAACACTTCAGCGGTTAGGTACTCTAAAATTGCTGCAGAATAGACAGCAGCTGTGGCACCTACTCGTCCATGAGCTGTAGCTCGCTCCTTCAAGAGTCGATGAATTCGGCCAACAGGGAACTACAGGAATGTAAAATTAAGTAATACCTACAAAGATCCCATCGCAAAGCAAACAAAAGATTCTTTTAAAAAAATATCTTCAATGTATCAATGACAAAATTACTGTGAGCCGGTAAAACTTAAGCACCGTGTCATAACACTGGTAAATGAAACACGATTCTATCTCATTCCAATGAAAATAAATCACTGGCAGTCTAAATCATACTTCTTTATTGTGACAATAGCATACGCCAGTACGATCAGCAGAAGAAGGTTTACAAAAATTTGTTTCTGCATCCTAGACTTCATATGAAACCTTTAGACAGCATACGCTTTAAAATTTATTATTTACTCTTTATAATTACTGCCACAAGCTTGAAATGAATCAAATGTGCAAGCTTGGTACCAAAAGATACAATTAATATCAAATATTCAATTGCCTATATACTGCATTTGCTACACTCAAAAAAACATTTTATACAATTTTGGGTTATACACATGCAGAACCCATTCTCAGGCCCAAATACCACACAGTAGCAAAATCATACCATACAATATATCCAATCACTAAAAGCTACCAAGAGCTATGAAATACCATTATAACTCTCGATAGTCCAATGTTTCAGCATATATTACAACACCATATTTTAAATACAACAAACACATATAAATTATTATAACACTAAATATACTTAAAGTACGTTAAGCACATCACCATCATGTCTCGGGCATTCTCTCGGGGTAAAAGTTCCACCTTGCGGAAACGTGAGTTTAGGCACATTCCTCTCACACCTTTACTAACTATAACTTAAACGCGATAACTATTTTCTGAGACTTAAGCAATTCCGATTGCACGTATAAACAATGATTTGCTCTTAAATTATTCCATTCATATATACCAGAACCAATCAAATTTTTAGAAGGGAAATAAAACAATTCTTTCCCGCTAAATTGGCAACACGAACACAACATAGTTGCAAAGAATCACACGAGAATAAACTCAATCAGTTATGAAATAAGGAAATTACAGATAACAACTGTAAAAAGAAGACGAACCTCTTAAACCAACATAAAAATGCAGGAATAACCAAGAAAAAGAGCAGAAAACAGAAAATATCAACGAATTAAGCAAAAAGAATAGTGCGCGGGAACAAAATAAAGTCGAAATAGTTTCCCTTTTTCCCAAAGAAAGAGAGCAGGAATGAACCTGAAGTCCAGCGCGAGAGGAGCGAGATACGGGCTTCTTTTTGTCCTTGTCTTTGTCCTTCGATGCTGGGGTTTTCCCAGTCAACAGACCCTTAGCTCCTTTTCCAGACATTCTTCAGATCTACGAAGTTTCAAGATTTAACGAAGAAAATTGAATTTCAGAGAAGGAGAAGATGAAGACGAGGCAAACGCACACTTTCTCGGTCTACGAATCAGGTCCGGGTTCGGGTGTATTTAAAAACATACGGCCGAGGGCTGCCGTGGACAAATATTTTGACCGGCCCTAACGTGATTGGACCAAGTTATGGCCCATTAAGTTCAGCTTTGTAATAAAACCGAATTCGAATTCAATTAGAAATACAAGAACACAAACAAGTTCGGGTCAATCCGATACTAAATCAAAATATGAGATCACCACTTAAATATGTTTCTTTTTTATTTTTATTTTTTGGTTTCATGTTATTCAATTAGGTTATTTGTTGTATAAACGGTGGTGTTTGTAAATGTTTTCTAATAACTTCAAATTTTAATTTATAAATTTTTAAAATTTTGTAAATGAATAATTAATTTTTAAGTATAATTCCTAATTATATTTCTTGTAATTTAATAAGTACCGTGGCTCCTAGGTGCAAGTCACATATGTGTGTATGTATGTATGTAGTATTGGTGTATAATATGGACCAAGTGAGTAATATGGTTAACGGGCTTTACTGATGGGTCTAGGAGTTTGGAATGTATGGCCTAACCGAGTACTCTAGATCTCGTTCCATTATACACAAAGCTCAAGTGCAGTCAACAACAGAGATTTCTAGACGTGGAGAAGAAATGTTGTCCGCCCTCTCCAAATGGCTCGTCGACCCCAAGCGCAACCCACTCGCCTCTATGCACATGAAAGCCATCTCTAATCGCCTCCGAAAATTTGGTACTACAAAGATTTACATATACGTGTGCGATTTTATTTTTACTTTTTTTAGTTTTGAGGATTTTTTATTTTGTTTGGTGATGTTTGAATTAGGGCTACGATACGATGATTTGTATGATCCGATGTACGATCTGGATATAAAGGAGGCGCTTAATCGTCTGCCGAGAGAGATCGTTGATGCGAGAAATCAACGCCTGAAGCGCGCCATTGACCTCTCCATGAAGCACGAAGAACTTCCTGAAGAACTTCAGGTGAATTTTCAGCTTAGTGTTTGTGTATTTCTCCTTAATAGCTGCGAAAGAGGTCTGCTCTATTGGTATATATGTCTGGATTGTCTGAAAATAAGCAATTATTGATTTGGTTTTGATGTATCGAATGGATTTCGTAGTAATTTTTTGTGTGAATTCCTTTGTATATATGCTGGTGGTGTATTCTTTGAATTTTCCAATAGAATGTGATTGTTGAAGGAAAATGCTATCAAGCTAAGCCAATTGCCTGGTTGTGTTTGTCTCTCAATTTAGTTTGCTTAAACTGCTATTCTAACAGACTCTTGTTTGAGAAATTTCAATTCTTGGAGAATGCCAGTTTTAGAAGGTTTTTATACCTAAAATGAGTATGTATGCATGTCATATTCTTGACGATTTGAAGCCACGGAAATGGAAACTATGCGATAGTCTGAAAACTTAGTTGCCAATTAATTTTTCAACTTACTGTGATAGAATCTAATGTTCAGTTGTGGACCATTTTAAATTTGAAATAGTATAATTGACAGATTTCTCTTGTAAGTACTTGCTGATTTATGTTAATCTGCACCTATTTTGCTGTTGTTGGTTGGTAAGTTTGAATGATTGCCCACGTGTGGAGTAGATCTGTTCTATTTCTATATCTTCGTTGGGTTGTGAAGAAGCAACTTGATATCCCTATCATTGGGTTGGATTACTAGAGTTCCTCTGATGATGTCTAGAGGGTACTGTGATCCAAATGCATCAATCTTTATTTTTCCTCACGAATTTTGCATGATAGGTTTGAAAAGCGAAAATAGACGTCTTTTGACCCTTGCGTATGGATTTCCCCTTTTTCAGAAAAAATATGTGGCTGGATTGGAAAGGGAAACACCTTCACCATGTGTGATATTTTTATTCATCACATTCACTGATTTTTTCTTAAATTTAGAGAAGCCTGTCATTTTATTTTTTTATGATTTTGATTTGTAAAAAACAATATTGTGTTATTATGTATCCCCATAAGTTTTCCTCCGGTGATCTTTTTTTAATAACTCATTAGATTGTTTTAGACAATTTTTTTTTATAATCAATAGGTCTATAAAATGTTTGTTTATTTTGGAGTGAATTTGGTGGATTCTTGTTCTTTATTTGTGCAATACAAAATATGAGCTATTGTCACGGCCTGGGCCTGCTCTAGTGTGGCTGCATAATGGGCTCCTGGAGCAACTACTCCGACTCCATTATTGTGGTCTTAGGTATTTTTGTGAAACTGTTCGTTCCAGTGAGTCCCCCTTGGTTAGGCCCTAAAACCATCACTAGTTGCTGAATCCCTATGCTACTGGGCCAGCCTTTTATCAAATGCACTGCCAGTCAATGTTATCTCGCCACTTTTCTGCACCATGATGAAGCAGCACTATTGAAATTCACAAAATCCTACAATGTTGGAGCAGGAGCAGAAAGGGGCACTATAATATGCGAATTGTCTTCAGAAGAAGACTGTCCATTCCTATCCTGTGGCTATAATCATCTTTTTCTCTTCTCTCGTATGGCATTGGAGAGTAATATATTAGTTTTCTATCAAAAAAAAAATTGGAGAGTAATATATTAATGGACAGATTGCATGCTTGCAAAATCCTTTTCAGCTCAATTTTTTTTCTGTACTATTTCTGGCATGCAATGAAGGGACTGGAAACTTAGTTCAAATTTCAGTATTTTAGGATCAAATATAGTTCTATCTATCAGTTTTTTTGGCTGTGCTATTTTTTTCTCGCGCATTTGTAGTGGAGTCCTGATGATCTTAATATTAATGTCAAAATCTTATCTGACTGCTGGTTTTCCATTTAACGTTTTCCAATGCGCTGTCATTAGAGTAATTAGATCAGTTATAGACTTTCAATATTATGTGTGCTAATAATCCAATTGTCGACATCTTTCTCATTGACAGGCTATGCAGACACCATATAGGAGCTATCTTCAGGAGATGTTAACTCTTGTAAGTATTTTATACTGTGTTATTGTGTTTAGTGCGAAACTATCTTAAAAAAGTAATCAAAGTACTATATTTTCTCAATTATGTCAAAGGGTTTAGCTTCCTCTGTCCATCAGTGTATTGCAAAATAATATCATTCCATGACTCTATTTGCCTTTTCTTACTCGTTTACTTCTGATATGTTTTGCATGTATACATCTGACGCAAATTGGCTAACAAGACTGGCTGAGTTGCCTCCCCGGTTTTGAAAATCCAAGTGGGGGAGTAACTAACCAAATCAAATTGTATTAGCTTTTAAACCAATACCCTTCATGTCGTCTTGGTTCTTAGTTTGCCTCCACCTTCACTTTTATTATTTTTGTATACTTGGTACTGGCTAACATTTATTTCTTCCTCATAATATCACTGCAGGTTAAAAGAGAGAGGGCTGAGCGCGAAGCACTGGGTGCTTTGCCCCTCTATCAGCGTACTATTCCCTGAATGGATTTGCATACATGCGCGACCTCTAATTGAATTTCATTTCTTAAGATCAAATAAGAAACTTGATCCTTTCTGAGCAATGGACTATAATGTGTTCTCCGATTTTTTTGTTTGGTTGATATTTGATGATCCGTTGGCTGACTTATATGTTAGGCGTTTATTTTCTATATGGTTGTAAAAAAAAATTACCAACAGGTGCTGGATTTGGTGCTTGCAATAAATTCACTCTCTTCTTCAATTCTTAATCTTAGTAATGGTCTGTATATGGTACCTGCAACTTCTGGGAGTATGCTTTTAAACTTTCTGCCACAAAGGTATACTTTGAAACACACGACATAGGTTGGCTCGCCAAAACCGTCGAGCCAACCTGTTGGCCTGCCCACCTCTTGACAGGTTGAGAAATAATTGGTTGATTATTTATTTAATAATTTTTATTTTAATCTCATACAAAATTATAAATTTTATAATTAATTTTGTGATTTTTAATTTATGATTTATACAAATGAATATAATATTCAATAATGACAAAAGATGATCCAAAAAAATAGCGTCATTTAATTTTTGATAGTTGAATAGTCTCGTAACAAACATGATGAAAAATAAAATGATTAAGATTTTAAGTTATAATTTATAAAGAATATTTATGATATAAATGATAAGATAATTTTTATTTTTTTTGTTGTTTAAATTTGTTGTTGTGTGGGTTCAACATATGCTCAATCTGAATCGGATTGACAGCTCTACTAAAAGGTATTACAGCCTTTCTTACGTTGATTGTTCGTTGATGTATTGGTTTTTACATGGACAAAACTTTGTCAGCTAAGTATTTTCAAATTAAAGAAAATGAACATGTTTGGATGTGTAGATTGTTTAAAAATAGTTTGAAGTTAAAAGTTAAGAGATGTGTATTTAGAAAATAATTTATTTTTCCCCATGTAACATTAAATGCATTTTTGTTTTAAAATATTAACTTGAAAAAAAATCTATTTGGTACGTGTTGGTTTATGTAAATGGTCCCAGCAAAATATTGGTTAAGTTCACATGATGGGAAATTCGTTATACCGACGTCTATAAACTTGGCTGCACATGCACAAAATCAAATCATATCATGGTTTGCAGGGTCATCTCGAATGTTGAAATTGGTTTCTCAGACTGAAATATAAAGAAATAGAACAAGTGTTTCGGCCAGTTTGCAGCTATCTTGATCAAAGTATTTATCTACTTTGCGGACATTCCATGTGATTGCATGACCATACTTTAATTTAAGGGTTGGTTCTTGTATTTAATAAAGACATTTAAATTGGGTCATGTTATAATGCTCATCATCTCATAAAAAATCAGGTGATTCACACCTCACATATTTTTATTCGTGAGACATGTCAATCATGTCTATTTTTACAATAAAAAGTAATATTTTTGTATGAGTGACTCAAATAGAATATTCGTCTCACAAAATTGAACCATAAGACTGTCTCAAGTGAATTTTTGTGTATATTAACACTCTCATTCTCTCACATTCATTTTAATATCATCACTCATTATTTGCAGGTCTCATTCTCCACACATTCTTCTTTATTTTATTTTACATTAAATAACTATACGTTCAATTTTATTTATATCATTTATTTATTACTCTTTAAAATAAATAATAATATTATTACTTGGAGCTTAAAATTATTTCATCGTAATTCATTAATATAATTTATTTAAAATTAAAATATGATTATAAATTTCAAATGAATGAGTACAACATAGAAAAAAATTGTGCTGGCATAAAATAAAATAAAAAAAACATATAAAATAAACGTTCTGAAATATGTAAAATACTAATTAAAGATAATTTTATTTTAAAATTTAAAATCGTTTAAAATTTTAAAAAGGATGAGCTGTTCAACAATTGAACGTCCACCCATGCACATTGGTTCCGTTTTGTCTCTTCAGCGTCTGATAATATAGTAACACACCTCAAAATCGAATAAAAATTAATTGGAACTTGTTATAAAAGTTTGATATGACAAAAAGGTATGATAGAAAATTTTCTTTTGGCGGTTAATACACGGGCGCAGCTTACAAAGTTTAGTTAAAAAAATAACTATATAAACATGCAAAACGTGTGTATGATGACTAAATTCAAATAATAAAAATTATATATCACATATCTGAATAAAATAGATTAAAATTGTGAATAATATTTGCGAAATATTATAAAACAGCGTGATTTTTCGATCAATGAAAGATCAATTAACCATCTCTGACTTTTTTAAAAAAAAAAAAAAATCTGTAGGGCTAAATTTTATAATAAAGGAGATATTTCATTGGAGGATATTTGTAGGGCACCATGTCTTTGCATATATGCATGAAAGAAATAAAGAGAGAGAGAGTAATTATTTCAATTTTGGATTTAGATATACCGAATTTATTCATATAGCCGACACAGACCTTAATTAATTTAATATATGAAAAAAAAAAAAGAGGTTCATTTTCTCGAGGAGCTGCGGTGCATGAATATTTCCATTTTCTTAAAGAATTATTAATTCGCAATCACCTGTAAAATTAATGCGCATTCCCTACATGTATTAAATGTACATTTAATTTGTAAGAACGGAGTTCATGCCATGCATGACATCCTAGCTAACTAGGGTTTATATATATATATATATATATATATATATATATATTAGGGCAGATTAAATCAGTAGTCCCTGTAAAAAAATTTAAAATATGAACAATAATTGTCTTAATTAAGACCTTGTTTTTAAAAAATTAGACATAAAACTCTTTACAAATGAGTATAATATGTGCTTGATTTTTCTCAACACGCATGTAAAATGTATTTGATTTTTAAAAAATGAAAGATATATTATATTATTAATATTTTTAAAAGAGTTTTATTTCTTTTAAAAAGGGATAATAGCCCTAGCTATATCATTATCGAAAGATTTGTTTGACATAAAATTATCAAATAGATAAAGATTTTGTGAATCAGATATAAATGTTGTGTGCAGTATTGTGACAACTTAACATAACATGCAACAAAATAATATAATTTATCAAGTAATTAAACTTTGATGAATAAAATAAGACAAAATTAATCATGCACAAACGTACACACTTGTGCGTTGTCTCAGTTCAAAACCAATGCTATTGAATAAAAAAAAAAAAGCTAAATCCCTTAATAAAGTGAGGGAGCAAAGTGCATCCAAAACACTTATGAAACAAAATAACCAAAACTACGGATGCAAAGTTTACTGAAGACAAATTCCTCTTTGATAAACATCACTCTAATAAATAAAGTGATTAGGCGTTGTGCATTAATGTCTTCAACACCTTACGATAACACTTTAATATGTCTTGGATATGAGCTCTTTATTAAATTACCGATGTTGCTTGATCTCCTACGGTATCTTAAAATCTATGCTTAATCAATCAAATCCCAATATATTTTTCGATTATTTAATTTATAAGATTCCTTTGCCCTAAAGTTTATTTTTTGAATAGAATCCTACAATATCGGGAAACAAAAATTCCATTATCAAATAAAGAAAATATAATTAAAGAATAAAATGTATTTCTTTCAAGGCAAAAACTCATGTGAGACAGTCTCACATGTCATATTTTGTGAGACATATCTCTTATTTGGGTCATCCATACTAAAATATTATTTTTTATGCTAAAAATATTACTTTTTATTGTGAATATTGGTATGGTCGACCGTCTCACAGACAAAGATTCATGAGACCGTCTCACAAAAGATCTACTCTATTTTCAATTACCATATAATCATACGAACCATCATCGTTACAATTATAGTGATAGACATTCAAGAATTACGATGAGTTGCGAGAGATATCAAAGATTTGTGAGAAGACTAACAATCAAAAATTTTATTGGTTCTTCGATTTACTACAATGGAAATTGTTACCTCTATAATTTCTGACCCTTGGATTATTAATGTTTGGACTACTACGTACGTACCCGCATGGTAGCATGAACAAATTAAATCATGCCGAAACATAATCATCTAGGTTCATACGATCCTTGTTGAAATTTTCAAATGTAGTTCAAATTTGAACAAAGAAAGTTGCAAATGAAATACTCAAAAACGAAGGATATGATTGGACTGACAGAGGGGGCAAAAGCATTTAAAACCACCCACGTGAGAAGTTAATGAACGATGACCCATCATTTAAATTTATAACATGATTGAGTAATTTAATCTGATGTGTGACACAACACATAATGCTATTGTTTCACATGCAGGATCGATGTGTTGGGTTGGGTCACTTTTAAGATATCATCAGCATATCTCACCCATTCATATTATTATTACTCCAAATATGTACCTAAAGATTTCATGAATTATGTCACTATCAACATTTACAATTCTCCATCCTCTTATATTCGTGATTTGGTTTTGGCAAAAACTTGTGTGAGACCGTATCACAAGAGAACCACTCTTTGGTTTTTATATCAGTTTTTTCAGGCCGGGATCTTTAACTCATTAAATTTTCATGAAAGGGTTTAAACTTTATGAAAGAGGGTTTATCTTCATGGAGATTTTGGCTTCACATTGAAAGGTCGAAGGAATCTTTGTTAATTTTATGATTTTATTCACAACCAGTCATCTTTAGAAAATTAAAAATGTCACAGGATTGTGTCAGCACAAATGTTTCTTACTGCTATTTGTTAACAGTGAGTCCATTGAATTTCTCTGCCACCGAATCTCATTCAATGAAAATGACAAAAATGCTGCTTTCATTTTAGTCCTATTTGTTTCTCAATTTGAATACGTTGATGTACCCACATGCAAAATAATTGAAACCCACTACTTTACTATAAAGCCAAACTCTAGTTTTATTTTTAAATCATAGTAATGCCCATATATTGATAATAATAATTATCTAAATATTTTAGAAAATGTATAATTTTACAGTTTTTTTTATGACGTGAGAAGTCGTAATCGTTACGGTTCGATTAGTATTAGGTAAAACCTCTGACTATTATTTTAAATAGTCAGTTTTTAATCACCTCTTATATTTTCTTATCAAAATTCAACGTGAATATGTAATAATATAAGTATTCCATTATTCTAAAAAATTGAGAAACGAGAGATGAGGCTGAAATTCTTTACGGGGGGGGCATGTTCATTAACTTGTAGGCCCACGTAAATCTAGGCCCAAAAACAACCCATTTCTCGCGGTTTCGGATTAGATCCGATAGATTTTATAGTACTTGACCTATCTGCTCCCTATGGTGGGCCCATTTCTTTTACTGGGCCCCCAAAATCTCGTGCCATGTTTCTCTCTATTCTAAAAACAATTGAGGTGATCTCCATAGAATTCAGAAAAGGTTAATTTTGCCCTTTTTCTTATTTTTTTTTCAATTATTTCCCTCTATACTCATGAATGAGTCTAAAATAATAATTTTTTCGTATTACTTGATTTTAATTTAATTTTGTGGATTTTTACGATATTGACTTCGGCCCTTCTATAACTGGAGGAGATTGTCACATGCGAGCACTGATTGAACATCTTGGCGTTATGTCACACACAATTTTATGATATCATTTTATTAGTTCTACAGATTTAGTAATTATAAAATTGGTTTAAATTTACGCATAAAATCGAAGCATATATAGATGAAATTTAATTATATTATAATACACCCAAATTAAATGTATCTTGTGTGACGATATATATCATACATTTTTTGGCAAAAATTTGCATGAGACGGACTCACGGGTCGTATTTTGTGAGAGTGATATTTTATTTGGGTCATCCATGAAAAAATATTACTTTTTATGCTAAGAATATTAATTTTTATTGTGAATATCGGAAGGGTTGACCCGTCTCACAGATAAAATTCGTGAGACCGTCTCACAATAGACCTACTCACATTTCTTGTATATTTAATGTGGGGTCCACATAATATGATATTTTTTTGTGTAGTATCATAAAAACTCCTGTGAGACGGTTTCACGAATCAATTTTGTGAGTCAGATCTTCTATTTGAGTCGTTCGTGAAAAGTAATATTTTTCGTGCAAAAAATATTACTTATTACTGTAAATATGAGCAATGTTGACACATCTCACAATATACTTGTTAGTATAATATATACTTGTCTGTTTAGAGATGTATTAATGATGCAATGTATATATGTCAGAAGAATAGGTGGTGCACCATCCTGGGGAAGGGAATTGAAAGCTGGAATCAGCTTTTACACCCTCCAATCCATCTTTCACATACCATAGATCCAATTGCTCAAGCGAAAATAGTAATTTAATCTATTTTTAAATATGAGACCAAAAAAAAAAAAAGAAAAGATAATTTAGTATGTTTATCTTCAACGAACTCGTGATCTCTCACATAAACTCTAAAATTTAATTGGAACTGAAGATGGATTCGTTAGAACCCCTTACCAACTCGTTAAATTCTATGAGGATTATTTGTGAAGAATCTCATATGCAGCCAACCTCACTCTCATCTGGTATAACTCAGGCAAGTTAAAAATTAATTTGTTTTCCAAACAAATTTAAGCCGGAAACTTAAAATTATTGCACCCAATCAAATATCCAAATTCCTTTCCACCCACGACCTATATCGTAACAGTCGATAATAGAGCCGATAAGACGGCAAAGTGGTCATTAAATGTGAGCCCATGTGAGGATACTGAACTCATCGTGCAAGAGATTCTCAGTCAAGTTACACAAACGCCCCTCGTATTGAATATGGAGTTCAGGCACCAACGTAATTAAACCCAAAAGCAAAGCCCACTTTTGAACTCTAACATGCATAAAAAGGCCTATTTCGAATCCCATTTCCAACCATCGCATAACTCATAATTCAGCTACTGACTCTCTGTGCCGCAGAGCGTACAGCTGTGAGCCAAGAATGAGGGGTTTCACTGTGTTGTCGGTGCTACTGTGTGTCGCCACTTGCCGCTTTGCTTTGGCCTTCAAAGATGGTAAACAAACTAACCATCATTCTTTTGATTTACGTAGCATTAACAAGCTTCTGTTTTGAGATTTCTGTGTTTTTTTGGTCTCCAAGAACTTGGTTTTCGATGCATTTTCTTGATACATATTGTTACTGTTTTGGTTATTAATGTTCAGAATGTTTTTGGTGGGTACCTGTGGTGCTTATTGCTGAAATGGGCCAAGGTTTAAATCAGGCAGAAAATCGATTTCAAGATTTTGCAAACTTTGAATTTCATTAATGAAGTTTGCTCCTTTCCACACTTGAATGGTTGGAGGGAGCCATTGATTTGGTTGCATTAACGTATTTCGAGTTGGAATTATTATTTATGAGACGAACGTAATCACCGAAGCCCAATGATGTAAATCACTATGGTGGCTACGAACGAATGCCAACCTGTCACCTCTCTTTTAAGAATATAAAATTATTTCAATTAACCCTTTTTTAAAGTAAAAACAAACATTATATAATGCCGACATATATTGCATTGAAGATGGTGATGCGATTGATCGATTTGAGGATTCGTTGGCTTCCTCGGGGAAATAGATTCGTTATTTTAATATACTAACAGAGAATGAGACCAATGAGTATTTGTAGATTCATATATCAAGAAAAATTATTCCTTTATTATCGAAGAGAGCGGCATTCCATTTGTGCCCAACCTTTTTTTTTTTAAATTAAAACGGCAAATATTTAACAACCATTCATTAAAAAAGTGGGGTGTGATCACTTCTCCTTTACAGGGGATTTCAGTACAAGTCGGTCGCGGGCCAAGAAGTTAGTTTACAGTATAAATCACAAAGAAATGAAATTTACATTTGCAAATTCGATATTATTTAAATTATGATGAATCTTTGTTTTAAGACACGTCAAAGCATGAACTTGGAAATATCGCCGTAAACCACTTGAGCTGGCGGTAAGAGTAGATAGTAGCCCTTCCCTTTTCCCCTCTTGATGGTAATCTAAAATGCCAAAGACTAAAGCCATGTATTGTATTTGTACGTAAAATTGCAGGGCCGCTAGACAACGGCAACTTCGAGGAGGCTCCAAAGTCCTCGGACCTTAATGGAACCGTTGTACTTAAATCCAATGCTATACCACATTGGGAGACCTCAGGATTTGTTGAGTACATCAAAGCCGGGCAAAAGCAAGGTGACATGTTACTAGTGGTACCTGAGGGGTTTGCTGCGGTTAGGCTTGGAAACGAAGCGTCCATTAAGCAGCGAGTAAATGTTACCGTAGGAAGTTTGTATGCAATAACGTTTAGTGCTGCTCGAACATGTGCTCAGGCCGAGGAGCTTAACTGTGTCCGTGAAACCGGACTTCGGGGTGATGCCGATTCAAACATTGTACAGTAGTAGCGGCTGGGATTTGTATGCGTGGGCGTTCCGAGCGATTTTCGATGTGGCTGAGATTCTGCTTCACAATCCAGGAGAAGAAGAAGATCCGGCATGCGGACCGCTGATTGATTCGATTGGTATTCGAGTTTTAAATCCTCCGAAAGCCACAAAATGTAAGTTCAGCATTATATTGTTTATTACCAAACTCTGCCTCTGCTACTCTATTCACAGAATGTACTCAGTAGTTGAATGACATTACTACCAAAGCTCAACTCAAAAAGTGGTACTAAATGTAAGTTCATCATTATATATGTGTGCTTTTGTTTTAGAAAGCATCGGCCGTTCTGTAATGTTTTCTTCAGTCATTAAGTTACTTGCATGTGCACATCATCAGGTTCCATTAAAACGGCGATGAATTTTTTGGTCCTACTTATACACCACCTCTTTTTGGGAACAAGAAATGAAATTTGCCCTTCAATCATTCATCTGCGATTAATTTATTTGCAGAGGTTCCGATTTTCATAATTTAGTTTTTATGTATTTCTGATCATGCCTCCAAAGGTGATATTAATGCTGACAGTTGGTTATGAATTTACTGCATTTAGTTCTTATCAGCGAGGACAGAATATTTTTAGCCGACTACTAATTTACATCTTTAAAGGTGAAGAGATACAGGCATGCTTAACTTTTATAGATAGAGGAAGGATGAATAGATTAGCCTATCAGGTGAGAGTGATACCAAATTTACTTACTCATAATTTGCACCTAATGAGAAGTTGGTAGGGACTTGAACTTCAATGCAGTGTAAGACGTGGATCCATGAGAAATTATTGACACCGGCCATAGCAAATTCACAAGTCATGCTCCCCATTTTATCGTTCTCAAGGAGATGAAAATTGTTGAGCATAAATCCAAAAAATTGGTTTATAAGATGGAAGTCAGGTCACATGTATGCGGTAAAGATACACGCAAATCGAGATGATTTGGAACAATAATTGTGTTGCTGACTGCTATTCGACAAGACTCGCTGATATTTATTCTACTGTGCAGTTAACCTACTGAAAAATGCCGACTTCGAAGAAGGTGCATATATGTTTCCCAACGCTACTACGGGTGTCCTAATCCCACCAAACATTGAGGATGATAACTCTGCCCTTCCAGCCTGGATGGTTGAATCCCTGAAAGCTGTAAAATACATCGACGCTGCCCATTTTTCTGTCCCACACGGCCAGCGGGCCATTGAGCTCGTTGGGGGCCGAGAAAGCGCCATTGCCCAGGTGGCCCGAACCATCGCAGGGAAGACTTACGACCTTACTTTTGCAGTCGGTGATGCCAGCAACTCGTGCGAGGGGTCGATGATCGTCGAGGCTTTTGCTGGTAGGGACACCCTCAAAGTTCCTTATGAGTCAGAAGGGACAGGTGGATACAAACGAGCCGTGCTGCGGTTCGTGGCGGTTTCAAATCGTACACGTGTCATGTTTCTGAGCACTTATTACCATACGAGGAGTGATGACTTTGCTTCACTATGTGGACCTGTTGTTGATGATACAAAGTTGCTTAGCATTCGAAACCCCAGACGACTTGTTTAAATAAAGCTACTTGAGATCTTGGGATAATGTATGCTAAGAATGTTTGGATTATGTAAGAATGTGCCCAATTTTTTATTACTATTTAGAAATGTTATTTAAATACCAAGTTGGAAGACTTGACAGTCTATATATCGGGAGTGGGATTGAATTATCAAATGTTATACTGTATTTTGAGTTCAGTAAATTGGAAAATTTGACTTTAGTTGGGAGTTATCTTAAATGTATCCATCTTTATAGTGATGGTCCCCGCTGTGTGTGCAAGAAAATGCAGGATTGTTCAATTATCTGAATGGTGGAGCCAAAGTAAATGTCAACCACATAAAAGTACGTAAATAAAATAATGCTGTCTTCATATTTAATATGTCAGCTTCTCCGTCCATTAATGACCTAAATAATACTCGCTGTTATAAATGGTAATAAATTATATCGCGTAATGAAACCATACTCGTGCACACACCCATTTAATAACCAAACTCACCTGAAATCATTTTTGAGTTTTATGATCAGTTGATGTGCTTCATCCTTTCTCTCGGCCTCTTGCTCCGAAACTCTATCTCCTCACATGATGTTCTGCAACAGGAGACACAACATCGTCTAAACAACTTTTCTTTTGAGATACTTGCAATGTATTCACTGTCAATATAAAAATGTACTTCAATGATCACAGCGGATTGTGTACGTAATGGGAGCAAGCAAACCAGGAAAAAACTTGTAAAAATGCATGAAACAGACCGGATCTCGTCAAATTGTCAAATAATATCTAGGATATGCGATAGCATCACAAAGCAGATAACACAATTATCAGAAATTACATGTTCATGAGCACACCAGTTGCAGCATTGCAAGAGAATGATATGCCAATGGTCTATCAAAATCTCGAGTGTAAATGATGTGAGCAATATATATGTGCATGAATGCATGAAAACAAACCTGATGTTTATAAGAAGAAAGTCAATTGACCTTGTTTTCAGTGCCCACATACTAATTATAGCAAGATGGTTGCTCATACCCTGCTGTCTGATTTCAACTTCTCTGACACGTCAAATTATCCCTCTTGTCCTGCCAAATCCATATGGTTTTGACAGTAATGATTACCAAGATAAGGTATCACATACGTGTGCATTCGAGTGCGGTATTAGTATCGAGGTAACCCGGGTAAAGAGCCATTACCCGGGAACTCGTCGGAAAGTCCGGGCTTCTGGTAACCCGGGAGACGATGTCTCGGGCAGTCATTTGCTCGGCTGGTATCGGATTAGCCCAAAGCTTTTCATAACCTGGTCCATGACCCGGGATCATTCAGAACCCACGACCCGGACCTCCCGGGGGTATCAAGCATGAAGACTTCAATAGCTCCTTCAATTAACGACTTCCATCCACACAAAAACAATCTACAGTGCCAACTGATGCAGATTAAAGTTAGTGAATGTGCAGTAGAATTAAGTAATTGCATACTATTATGTGAAAAACTTATAAATGACGCAATCACTTTTACCATATTCCCGACACAAGATAAAATAACACAAATTCAGCAAGATAAGAACCTTGTTTTGGCTGATGCTCTTCTCTTACCATTTAGAGGTACTTCCTTGTCCAGCAGAAGAAATGTATGTAGTATATCCAGTTGATGCTTAAGTAAAATAAACAGACGCGAAACTGTAAATTCAGGGAATGGCCAAAGGTTGTTTGCATCTGTTTGAAGGTAGAAGGCCGAAGTGTCCAAAAGTTAATGCCGGAGAGTAGTGGCAAAACCTGGCATCATCTTTAAACCTTTGGAAACAAATTATAGATGCATCAAACCATAGCCCTGGAAAATGCAGGGGAGTTGAAGATTGATCAACGTATATTCAAACTAAAATTTGTGCAGCCAAATGTGCACGAAGGAAACCAAACTTAAAATATTGCATCGAACAACAAGCCCAAAACAAATATTTACTTTCAACACTCCAATCCTCCAAATGTGGAAACAGAACTAAAACAAAGCATTCCTTCAGCATTTAGCGTTTATATGCATTCGCAAATCAGTAGACAGCCTGCAGATGATATTGTCCTTCAACAATTCATCAACAAAATTCAGCACTTTTAGAAATTAACAGCAAGCTTTACCTATCATGTACATGTTGGAATTTATAATATATCAAAGAAACGCAGAGAAACAGAAGATTACTACAGACATCTCATATTGAAAGGGGCCCTTTAAAGGATTATTGCATCATCATTCACTCAACACTTGTATGGATTTCTACAACCTGTAAGATAAAATATATAATGCTTTCCCCAAGTGTCTTATAGTGGAAAGATGTTGAAGCTGTCGCTAGGCGCTAGCATATTCTAGACTTTCAACAAATGAAAAACCGTGCACCATATGAAAAACAAATATGAATTTAATTACTTCTTTGAAGGAAAAGTGTGCATTGATTACATGAACACAAATGTGAGACATATCTCTTATTTAAAAAAAAGGTAACTATCCAGAGAGACGTGGATATAATAAAAATGACAAAAGATAGAGAGCATAATATTCAAGTTGCCTTTTACATTGTTAACACAGAAAAGACTGGCTCTAAATCCTTCTACAAAAAGAGGAGGAATCAACATTTATTCTCTTGTTACTAAACAAAAACAGCAGTTTTCGCAGATATTAGATGCTTCAGCTCCTTCAAATGTTCATCATTTGAAATGTGGAGCGTAATACGAAGATTTGTCAACAATGTTTCCTGTTCCCAACTCAAGGGACCAGAAGCATACAAAACTTCCAGAGTGCAGCGATAAGCATGCAACTCTAACTTACGAATATTGACTTCAATTTCTTCATTTGGAGGAAGGGAACATCTTTTCCTCTCGATGCCTGAACAAACTGACTCTGAATCACTGCTGAGGGTGTCTGTATCTTGCCAACACGGGGGCTTTAAATGACCATGACAGTTGTTTGGACATCGATCAGTAACGCTACAGCTACCCACAGAACAGGCATCACTGTCAGAACCATTTAATTCAGAATTTCTGACCCCAGAAAAGTCAAGAACATCTTTTTGTTTTCTCCTCTCCTTTTGATTATGTCCATTTGATGTGATGTTAAAGGAAGCATGCATGTTTTTTCCGCCCAAAAGTTCTCTCGGGGAAGTAAAAGCATCTACCTTTTCAAGCACTGGGGCAGCAACCAGCCTCATCTCCTTGCCATCTTTCTGAATTTCTCTTAGTTTTCTGATACCTCCATCAAGTGCAGCAATAGTAGAGGACTGATACAAGAGCTTCCTCTTTCGGGGCCTTAAAGAGATATTGGGCAATTTCAAAAAGGAAATCTCATCTGGAGTCTTCAAACAATCTTTTTGTGGTTGATTTTTAATCTTTCCATCACCTTCTGGCACCTCAAAGTTCATTCCATCTATAACGTCCTCGCCTCCTCTGCAACACTGTAAACAGGAGAAACTAGGAGATCAGTGAATGCGAACAGGGACATCTTCGACATATTTACATAGAAAAAGGAAACTTCACAAGGAAGATTAATATATGGATCTGCACTACTGTACATGGTATCATTAGCAATAACAATTACTCAATACAAAAAACCAGAAGTCCTATAAAGATAAGCACTCAATAACTAATAAAACTTACAATGAAGCATAAAACTTGCAGAAAACGAGATCAACCAGATAAATCAATACATCCATAAATCCAATCTACTGAAACCAAGATAATATTTCGGCATAAAAGTTGAAATAGAAAGAAAAAAAGAAAAAAAACGTTTGCATTGTCTGCAGGAAAAAAAGAGAAGAAAAAATGGAACCTTTTCCATCAAAAACCATCTCTCATCATGCCAGGTTTGTCTCGTCCTGATGTCGATTGGGCAATAATTAGTTCCTTTGAGCACCCAAGCAATCTTACCAAGTACTGATTTTGGAAGGAAGCATCCTGGAAACGAATTTCATTGCTCATATTTCCTTTTTTGCCACGCAAAATCTTCAAGAGAGAAGAAATCTTCCATGAAGATTCATAAAAAACCTCCACAACATCACCAGTAACATAGTGTTCCACCCCTTGTACAAGAGGAGGGCATGGCCTAACAAGCTTACAAGATACTGTCGCCACCAATTGTTCTCTGGGCAGACCACAATAAAAGTCATACTGCACCCGATAAGTAATGCCATTACCAGATAGTATCTCTGCGGTATTCCATGATATTTCTCCTTCTTCTTTGTTCATTACCTCTACTTTATCCCCCTTTCTGAATCTCATTATAAATGATCTTGTACCATCAATATGATAAACCTGTGGTGACGAAGAAAAGTGAGTTACTGCACAAAATAATATGGAGATGAAACTAAATACTAATATAAATAAGGCTGCTGAAAGCCCAGCACTTCCTTCATATCAACCATGCTATAGGCTCAATCTTGCAAGAACAGAAGCTAATACAGCAAACACGACTGAAAATTAATGAATAAATCTATTGGTTTCTTATGTGGAACAACCATAGAAGTTATTTAAAGAGACTTTAGTGATCCCTTTGTTTTTTTCTGGAATACTCACGGTTTTTATCCATAATCACTTGATATCGCATAGCCGAAACATATTCCTGATTGCTAATTTATCACCAAGTATTAGCCTCTGGAACAACAATACAAACTAATAATTGATTTGGACCAGTTCGTATCACAAATGATCTCTGTTGACTTAAAACCTCGAAATCAATTCAAGAAATGTTAATTCACCACATAATCCTATTTATTTCTCAAAAAAAAAAAAAAAAACAGGTATGACTAGATTCCCCACACGAAATTTCCAGGATAAAATAGTTTAAGCTGATTTCACGATTTCCCGTATGTATAAGAGATTACAGACAAACCTGTTAACCAGTTCATATTCATGATCATTAAAAAATATATTTAATAACTAAAATTTCAACCAAATAATAAAGGAATTAAATTCTAAATCCAAATAAAACACAATTTTTCAAAAGCCCCATATTTAAACCGCTGAACATCCATTAATTTTAAAATTCGATGAGCCGAAATAAAACCCAAAAACTGAAGGAAAAAAAAAACACTTGCCTTTTCTTCAAAATTGGATGGAGTTTTGTATCAGAACTGAAAGATTTGAAGGTTTTGATCCATGCTTTCTCTTTAAAACAGACGTTGATTCTTATCTTGATCGTTTTTAGGGTTTATTTAATTTGCAAATGCAGGGCCTTAATTTTTACCAAACCACCTAATTTGTGTTGGAGCAGGAAAGAATATTATTGGTCACGCGCCTGTTGGAAATCACGTCCTCCCAAAAAATAACATTTTTTACTCCCAAACTTAAAAATAATAAGTAAAATATTAGAATAAAAATTATATAATAAAGTATTCAACTCCAAAATTATTACCATCGAAACGGTCAATATTTCAAAGTAATCTTTACTATATTAACTATGTTAAACAAATAACTAAGCAGCCTGATCATGATATAATTTTAAACTTATTTAAAATACTTTTAGTGCAATGTGTTTCGTTAATTACATAACTAAATATTTATTTTTGATTCTATAACGAGAAACAATTTGTGACAAAAATATAAAGTATTAGGATCTTTGTATTTTAAAATTAAACATCATTTACATCAAAATAATTTTAAAATATAAATATGACATACATAATATTTATTTATTATGTTGCACATACAATGCGTGTATGTGAGCAATTAGTTTTGATTAATTTGCATGTAATTGAACTTTGAATGGAGGAAAAAGCATTTTTTTAGTACACATTTAATATTGGTTATTGACGTTATTCTGCATTTGGTGATATAATTTTACGCAAAAACTTGTTTCAGACGGACCCCACGGGTCGTATTTTGTGAGACATATCTCTTATTTGGATCATCCACGAACAAATATTACTTTTTATGCTAAGAATATTATTTTTTATTGTGAATATCGGTAAAATTGATCCGTCTCACAGATAAAAGATTCATGAAATCGTCTCACAAGATAACTACTCATAATTTTATGTGTAACCGAATCCAAATATAAATTGCAAAGAGGGACACGAACCAGGCGACTCGAATTCTCATATCACGGCCATTATTGATACAATTAATATATTTTATACGTTGTATATCCCTGAAATATATTTTAATCTAATATAATAAAACTTTTGCATGAATAAATATTTGTAGATACATTGGGAAGAAAGAAATTTGTTTTGACGTCAATTTGAACCGACGATTCTTCTTTAATCGGATGATGTTTATTATGCCAATAAATCACTTCGAAAATGACAAAACTATTACATATTTGGAATATTTTAATAAAATTAAATCCTGATATAGATAGACCAAACCACCTTAACATGCCTACCAACATTTGAACTGCATATTTTGAGATGAAAACAATCTCTAATATAAATTCAGTGTCAAACCAAACCATTTGACAAGTGATTCGATACAAGTAAAATTACATACAATAAAAGAGGGCATATTACTCTTTACACAAAAATTGCAAAGATGAAACAAGGTCTCTCGAATATCAGTTTCATCTCCCATCTCGTGTTTTGGTTATTGTTTGACATATCTGCAGCAATATGGATTGTAGTAATAGCATTATAATGTGTCGTCAGCGAAAAATAGCGTAGCAGCTGCGCCATCACTCCAACGCTCAAACTGTTACCCAGCAAAGCATAACAGCAGGAACAAAAAGAAGATTATCGTGAGAAGTTGAGAACTGAAATCAATTGAGCTTCGCTATTTGACACTCTAACGCCTATTTTAAGTGCCGTTTTCCCATGTTAGATAAATTACAAACACAAAATATAAACATACAATTGATGAAGACTAACATGTGGTGGAAATTTGAAATCCTCCGGAAATGAATGCGAATTGGCAACCTAGAGGCCGTGTTAAAAAGCGCACACTTTAAGGAAACAGTGATAGAAACAATAATTTCCATCATACGAGCCCAAGAACCATAACAGTATCAAAATCACCAACAAAAGACCGTATGGTACCTCCCTTGGTGGGAAATATCTTAGAGAAAGATCCTGTAATGAAGACATTTTATCTTTACCGATACCCTGCATAGTGTTCAGAAAACAAGATAATAGGAATGTGTATTATGACATGTAAATTAAGGACAGTGACATAATCAACAAAGAAATATGAGTTAAACAACAATATCTTCAATGGAACTTATTGATGAGGAGCATGAGCAATGAGCAACTTAGTATTTCAATTTGGATTTCTCACAGCAGGACCACAGATATAGTATAAAGGGAAGGTATATAAACAAATATGAATTTTTTGCATGTACAAATTGTAGGACAAAATAGTTGCAGTGTATATTTTCAGAATCATGTTCCATTCCTTGAAAAGCGTTCTCATCATAACCAACAAATAAGTCTGTATGTGACACAAGCTGGGGTTCAGGAAAAACTGAAAACAATTAACGGATGCTTTTGGCAAGTGATTGGAAAGGGCTCTTCTGTTTCTTGTGATCAATATACTGCAGACTCAAGCTGAAGTTAGAGTTGGTTTATGATTCTTTTCTTATTATGAGGAGCGATTGGGTTATATGTAATTGAAAATATCATAGAAATCAATTGGTTTTGATGCACACTACCGGGACAGTTGCCAAAAGGGAACCCGTGCCTTTCACATTATCGAAAATAACTTTTCGTGAAACAACAGCATTGTCGTGACTCTGGGAAAACAATATCTCATTTTAAGGAATTGTTTGAATGCAAACTATAAGAGAACAAATATGCTTACAGAAAAATATAAAAAAAGCAAAGGAGAAAAAGGATACCCATAGCACTCCCCCATCTTTCTATCAGGCTGATGGAACATAATATTGTTTCAAAGGATTGTTGAAGGGCCTAGTTCCTTCTTTAGATTCCTCCGGATCAGAAATACAAATCCAGAAAATCTTCTATGGGCCGACAATTTTCAAGCAAATTATCCCAGTATCCATTTAACTCTACTCCTTCTCTAGTCACCATGCTTTCATCAGACCCCAGTACAGGGCCTGGTGCCCCAAGGTAACTATTGACTTGTGCTTTATGAAAAGACAGAGGTTTCCTTTTAGCCTGAAGTTTGATTACATAAATGGTTTGCCACAACATGTTAGCAAAAGAATCTGAATAAAAAGCAACAAAATTTGCTACCGTTTATTAATGCCAAAATAATTGTGAATTTCAAACCAATTAGCCTCAATCAATATCAGTAATAGAGCATAATATAGAATTTTCAATCCTTTTTACAAAGTTTAATATTATATACAAGCTCGGGAATACCAACAAATTCTGCAAAATTTAAAAAATGTTAAAGTTAAATTGTGCGACAATGTTAAAGTTAAATTGAATCAAGCGGGCACCCTACTAATAGATGGTAAAACAATAGCAAAATAAAGTTTCGACCTGTTTTGACATTTCCATATCATGCATGGAGTAACTACAGACCATAAATTAATGTGATATGCTGCCTAGAGATATGTATTCGCTAGTAGATCTGTCGATGCTATGTAGAACAAGAAAAATAAAGCGCAGAAAGAGAGATGCCAGGCAAAAATATCGAGGCCGAGAATACGGCACACCAAACTGCAAAGGGCTTAGAGTAAATTTTTGCGGTTCAAAATAAATCTCTCAGCATAGAAATCATCTTTTCATGTGTATCAGAAGTCTGCAACAAACAACGAAATCGCATAGATGCACAAAAGTTTTAAGAAATAGTAAGGCGACAATAAATAACAGGGCTAAACTCGATGCCCCAATGCCTTCTCTTTTTCAGTACTTAGGTTTAGTGAGATCCCTGGTTATATAAAAACACTTCACAAGACACTGATACCGAAATCATAAAACACCCATAACCTGTTGCGTATATATATAGAGATGCATGTATATATTATTTTATAAAAAAAACGAAAAGTTGTTAAGATTGGAACTTGGACCTAACTCAACCCCAAAAGCTAGCTCAAGGGGGAGGATTGTCCAAGCCATATATACAACTCCCAGGTTATTTATCCAACCTCACGCCCAGGAATGAACATCTGGAGCGTGGAGTTTACAGATGACCCAATTATGGGCAGAATGAGTGGCCTAATTATAAGTAGTCCAACACATAACGGAGAAACCCTGGCTCTGATACCGATGTTAATATTGGAACTTGGACCTAACTCAACCCCAAAAGCTAGCTCAATAGGGGAGGATTGTCCAAGCTCATATATACAACCCAAGGTTATTTATCTAACCGACGTGGGACAATTAAAAAAAGTTAAAAAATACAAGTGAAGGATAAGACATCATCCTAACTAATGTAAAAAAGAGGCAGATTAACAACACAATTGGATGCCTTAAATCGACATGCATACTTACACAGCTACTGTTCCAGCAAATACAGATAATAATCCTACTGATAAGAACTAAATGGGATTTCTTTGAAACTACATCCCCGTCAATCGATACTCTCCAATAGTTTCAAAAACTCCATCCAACTCAAAACTTCTTCGATAAAGTCATACAAACTTCAGAGATAGCAAAAATCAGAAGAGCTCTCACAGATTAGCTCAATTGACAACGAACAGTGTGCAACTGAGACAATAGATTAAAAGTGAAACCTCGTGGGGACGGTGGCCAAAATTGTGCTCATATAGATCTATGTCGCTGATGTCAAATGCTTCCACGACTTCCGCGTTCACTCCCGCCTTCATCAACGAATATCTCTATGGAAACCATTCACACAAAAGAGATCCCACAGTCACACGAGAATCCCACACGTATTCCGCAGGAATATCTAAAAAATGAAAATGTTTTAGTGTTATACCATGCCACCGATGCCACTGTAGAATTCCAGAACCCGCCATAATTTCTCCTCTCCGTTCTCCTTTCCAGCTCAATCTTGCAGCCATTGGGCCCGTCTTCGACTCAAATGGTATTTTTGTTGGGCCTGGACCAACCAATTTGTTTAGATTTGGGCCTTCATTCTGGACTTTCTCAATGATTTATATTTATATTTATTATTTTAATTTTCATGTCTTACATATGATTAAAAAAAATACGTAATTAAAATTTATCGATATCTACGAAACATAAATATATGTCATATTAATTTTAACTATTTGTATTTATTTGACTAAAAAAATAAGTGAGGGATAGAATTCAACTTTATATTTGACGTCAGACTGAATCCAAGAGCCCCCATTTTCCCTCCATTCTACTCTCCTCAAATTTGAAAAACAAGCAACACATTCCTCTCAAATCTTTGCAGATGGCGCCTCCCAATCCCAACTTAAAGCCCAGGATCAGTTCCAATCCTTCTTCCTTGATATCGTCGCGGGCAACCCCAATTATCGGCGATGATGATTTCCAAGATCGCCCTTCGTCATCAATCTCTGCTTCGAAAACCAGCTCACTCAGATCTCATGACACAACCACCATCCGAACATCCAAAAAGCTGAAGAAACAGCATCCCGGAAAGGAGAACAGCTTTCCAATCGAGTTGGAGCTAGATTGGGGTTGTGGGTTGGATTTCATCGAACCAACCCTCGATTTATTGGATGCAAAAGGAGTCGATTTACAGAGTGATGCTTCGATGGAGTCAAAATTATTGATAGAACATGAAGAATATGAGCAGAACTTTCGTGGTGAAGAGTTCTTGGAGGAAGGAAGCACGCAGCTTGACGTGTTACTGAATCTGTGCAACGACGTTGACGAGCGGGGGATTGATAGTGATGGGAGTGGTTTAAGGTTTTCGGAGGAAGATAAATTCGATGAATTGATATCTTGTCCTATCTGTGGAGCTGATATTTCTGCTGTGAGTGATGATATGAGGCAGGCGCACACCAATGAATGCCTTGACAAAATGGGCGGCGCGAACGATGTAGTACCTCTTTGCTTTTATTCTTTATTGGAGCATATGTTACATGCTTGCTGCTTGCATATATTCTCGTATCATTGCATGTGGTTTGGAAAGTTTTGTGATGAAGCTCTGCAAGTCTGTTTCCACAATCTTGAATAATTTGTGCTAGGATGAGAAAGTTTGTAGTTAAGCTAACCAAGTTTGAGGAAAATTAATTGCGAACAAAGTTGATCCGTTATTCAATGTTAATGACCTGGGAAAAGCATTGCACATGAGAGATTTGCATCAAACGTTCAAGTTTGGGTCCAATTTTTACTAAATTGAAATTGCTGAAGCTTTTAGATGTTATTATGCCAAAAACATAGGAGAAATCTCTGGACAAACAATCTACACCGAGTCAGGTATCTGCTGACTCGTTCTTATTGAAATTGTTTGCTGAAATGTGGTTACAGATGCTACCTTTTTTTAATGTTATAAATTTGAACCATTGTGTCCTTTTTCCCTTAAAAGTATCCCTTAAATGTAATCAATATTTATTGATTTCATAGCATAACGCAAGACACCTCACTTTTTTCAGGTGGCAGTTTATGGTGATGATACAAGAACATATCAATGCCCTGGACAAGTTCTCGATGCTTCTCCCCTTAAATCTACTGATAAAGATGCTAATGTATCTCGAGTTGTGGAATGGCTGCGAAATTTGGGCCTAGCCAAGTATGAAGATATTTTTATAAGGGAGGAGATCGATTGGGATGCGTTCCAGTTGTTGACAGAAGAGGTGTGTTTTGTATCTAGGACTATCCCAGGAATATTATGAAGCCACATATTAGTCATGAAATTTCAAAGAATCAAAGAAAGACTGAAATGGGTCTTTTCTGAAAAAAACAGATAAATATGCTGTGGAACTGTTCTGTGCTTGAATGTAGATAACTTTGTTTACATCAACAGATTTTCCTCTCTCCAGGGATAAAAACTTATGTTGTGACTGGCAGCATGGCATCAATATATCATGCTTACAAACTTAAGATTCGCTAATCTTTGCCCACCGAGGTTTTAAATTTTCAGTGCAGGATTTATGAAAAATGTTGTAGTCGAATATCATTTTCTGCCTGTGTTAGAGAATGATCAAATTTGGTCTAGTGTCTTAATGTGCAATCATGCTTGAATTTTTTTATAGAGGTAATGGTCTCTTGTTAAGTCTTGTTATTTTACAGAGTTGGGTGTTCATGTAACATATTGGTGTGGCTTGTTACTTATTGGACCTGATGTATGGTAAATTTCAACCAACATGAAATCGTTGTCCATCGGTTGACCAAAATGTACTGAATATCGCTAGTTGTTTCCTGACAGGAACTATGCATCATTGGTGTTTCGGCACTTGGTCCAAGAAAAAAAATTATCCACGCTCTTGAAGAGTTGAGACATGATTCAAAGAGAGCAGATGAACCAACGACAGATGTCTCTAAAGGTGTTGCTGATGAGGCTAAACTCGCAACAAACAAGTTGATTACTGATTACTTTTCTGGTCCTCAATCTGAAAGAAAAAGTGTCAGGATGACTTCTAATGGACAAACCAATGTTAATAGAAGCCAGGCAAATCGTACTCGAAGGAGTATTCAACGGAAAGATTGCATCAGGAATGGAAAACAGAAGGATGTTCCATTGTGGTGTTGCGTACCAGGAACAACATTTAGAGTGGTAAACTTCATATTATCAAGAAGAAACATCACTATCCTTTGATTATAGTACTGCAAGCTTCTTTTTATTTTCTTGTCTGCTAAATATTCTTGTAATTGTGTATTTTATTGATCGACCTCGCCCATTGTCACAGCAACAAGATTTATTACACTCATTAATGGTTTTATTGGTTTTCTTGTTTTAAAATACTCAGAATTAGTGATGTGCCATGCGAAACATTCTCTTATATTATTCAGTACACAATCCCAACAATTCAGAATATTAAATTCGCTGTATTTGAGTAGCTGATAATAACTTTAAATTCCATGTATTTTGCAGGATGCCTTTAAGTACCTAAAAAGGGATTGTTCCCACTGGTTCCTCACTCACTTCCATTTAGATCGTAAGTCCTTATTATGGGTCCTTATTATGGCTCTCGAAGGATACTCTAGAAAATGACATTGTTTTTATGATCATGCTTGTTATTATCAAGAAAGCAATTTTTTTTTTCTGTTGACTTGATTCATATTTTTTTGTAATACTGGAGTTGACAATTTAAAAGAAACCACCATTACATGAAGATCAGAACGGGCATTATCTATTGAATTTCCAGACTGAATATGTGTGCAAATTTGATGTAGATCCTTAGTCCTATAGGCAGGCTATGTTCAGTGTTCTGAAGAAGCTAGGTTTTCTAGGAAGTTTGTGGTGGGCTGGAAACTAGAAAATGGTGAACAAAAACACAAATAAATCTTAAAGAACATGTAACATTGAATTGACAATACAGCTGTACGATAAGCAGTTGCAACAGACTTCGCATGATTTTGAGGAAAAAGTTTGATGATTGGACCCCCTTTTTTGAAATCATTTGGGAGGAAAATGCTAATTAATACATTTATGTTGTGTTACTATCTGCAGATTATCAGGGACTTACAAAATCGTTCTGTCACGGGATTATATACTGTTCCTCAATTACAGCAAAGCTGGTTATGCAGAAAATTGGTATCTCACCAGACAAAATTAAAGTTTTGCCCCTCAACCAGAAGATAAATATCGCAGGAACTGATGTGATGTGCTTTGATGCAAACCATTGCCCTGGTGCAATTATTATCTTATTTGAACCGCCCAATGGTAAGGTGTGGACCAGACTTGTTAAACAAATATGTATTCTTTTGCTGTCAGTGTTTCTAAGATTGATCTTTCCGTTCTCAATATATGCAGCCCGTTTTACATACTGGGGATTTCCGGTTTGGTGAGGAAATGACAAGACTATCTTTTTTACAAGTTTGTCCCATCCACACTCTCATCCTGGACACAACATATTGTGACCCTCAGGTGAGTAAAGCCCTTAGGGAGATAGTTTGCTCAATTCACACATCTTCTGGGTTTTTTTTTTAGATAATTTAAAAAAGCAACTTATTCTTAAGTTGTTAGCATATACGGCTTTACCTTTATGCTGCAGAATCAATAGTATGTGTTTTCTTTCTGTCCTGCAGTATGACTTTCCGAAACAGGAGGCTGTAATTCAGTTTGTCATTGATTCCATTCAAGCCGAAGCTTTCAACCCCAAAACTTTGTTTTTGATTGGAAGCTATACCATTGGTAGCATCTTATTCCATTATTTTTTTTACGACAACTCGATCCATGTTGATCCATATATCTTCTATGATTCTGATTTTAGTCTTTCTCGGACCGGAATTCTTTCTCCATAATGCAATAATCATTTTTTCTTACATTTTGTCCATGGACAGGAAAAGAAAGGCTTTTTATAGAGGTGGCAAGAGTTCTTCGCAAGAAAATCTATGTCACTTCTGCGAAACTACGCATCTTGGAATGTTTGGATCTGCAAAAAGAAGATATGCAATGGCTTACATTAAATGAACAAGAGAGCCATATTCATGTTGTGCCCATGTGGAGCATTGCCAGTTTCAAACGGCTGAAGCATATGTCTAACCAATACATGGTAAATATGTTTCCTTAGTATGTCAATCTCATAGATCACATAATATTTATCTGTCTTCAACCTTTTGTTTTTATTATTTCATTCATGAATGGCTATTTCATTCAATTTTTGACAGGGTCGATATAGTCTGATAGTTGCCTTCTCCCCCACTGGTTGGTCATTTGGAAAAGGAAAGAAGTCTACCGGGAAAAGGTGGCAGCAGGGCACCATTATAAGGTGAACTAGGTTATCAAAATTACAGAATACTTATGTAGAGTTTATTTTTCCGCTACCGGGTAAAATTATGTCTAGCAAACATCAATGTGGTGCCACACCACTAATCAGTTCAGTGAATTTATGTTCCATTAGGTCTAGCTCGAATTTCTGTACTCATGGATTAGATTGTTTTCAAGTAGTAACTTAAATTTGAACATTGATTGTTGTATTACTTTCTCTTCAGGTACGAGGTACCATATAGTGAACATAGCAGCTTCACAGAGCTGCGGGACTTTGTTAAGCTCATTTCTCCGGTGGACATCATCCCTAGTGTCAATAATCATGGCCGAGATTCTCATAATTCAATGGTCTCTCATCTCTTAGCTTAGGGAGTAAATGTCTTTCTTGTGTATTAATGAATTACAATATTAGTTGTATTTGCATGTTTTCCGACTTTCTTAAAGTGACAAATTTCCAGTGTTTGTAGGGGACTGCGTAAGACCAATGGCAAAGCCTAAACGTCCGCAAAACATGGAAGAATATCAGTTCTTATCTTGTGATCAACAAACTCAAATCACACCATAACATTCAGTGAATATTCATACACCCAAATATAAGCGTCATAATAATACATGCTTGAGCGTATCTTAGTTATAACTTATAATATCATAATAATTTTTTAAGGATTTTCTGATAAACTCGTCCAACGATATAACCTACAATATAAATTCGTTATATACTTCAATATATTGCATTTCAACTTACTAAAATAATTTAAATCGGAATAGTTAAAAATCGAAATTCTCGACAGCTTATAAACTCATTCAAAATATAGAATTTTAAGCTTAATACTTCAAAAATCGAGGTTTAAATGCAACGGTGATTTTGCGAAGGTGGCTCACCGGAAATATTGTTCACGGTCAGAAAACAAGCTGGATAACTGGGAAAAGCTTAATACTTCATTTATATAAACTAATCCACCGTGAACAACCCAGAATTGAGGCCAAAACCTTGCATAAAATCATATCAAAGCTCACGCTCACGGGAGCTCGAAAACAAGTCGATCGAGCTCGAAATCTTCATATTCATGGCAGGAAAGAGGCTAATAGACTGGAGGAAGAAGATTGCTAGCTGTTGTACTATTCCTCCGGCTACTGGTGGCGCGGCGTGATGGCTGCAGAGAAAAGAGAGAAAAGCGACGGGATGCCTGGATTGAGCGATCTGTTAGTTTGGGGAAGATTTGCAGCAAATCACTTGTAAACAATGTGGATCTCATTGTGCTGTGATGCTTAATAGAAAGATTGCGGATCTTGCTATGGTTGTTGACTATGCATGTGTCGTTTTTTGGAGCTTTAAAAAGGGCAATTTTTGAAACTAAGCATCAGGGTCGAAAATATGGAAATTTTGTTATATTTTTACTCTGTGCTTGGCAATAAGTTCTTGATAAATACCCTCATATGTTATATATATGCAAAATATATAGCCGACACCCTGCCAATTGGGTAGGACTCCCCTAGTAACTAATTCATATCTTTCTCAAAGCTTGTCATTAGTTAAATATGCTAAAGAATTCATATGTAGCCAATCATAAATAAAATATATAATGAAAGGTTACATTTTTCCTAAATCATACAAATGCTGCAAAGAAGTGAATAAAATAAAACAGAAGAAAAAGGCCTTTGTGTCAACGAGTAATCAATTCTTCTTCTCAAATGTCAGCTTCTATCCTAGGCTCAAAAGAGAGAGCACAAACAAACTCTCTAGTTTTATCATCATCTGTGTAGCAGAGTGGCAATTCAATCCATTCGTTTCTGACCAAACTGCACATAACATAACTACATACTTCTGCAGAATTCAAGCAAACTAACATCTCATCGCCAGCTCCACTGCAATTTATATCCACTTTCTTGCCATAAAATTTATGCGAACTTGCTGGTGGCATTGCTGCTATCTGCTGCCATGCGTGCATATTTTGATCCCATTTCCACACCCGAAGACTCGCACTTTCGAAGAATTCCGAAAGCAAAACAACATACATCTGCCCCCCACACTCAACAATATCAATTGAGTATTCTGAAAAAACTGGCAGTAGCCTCGGGTACTCGAAGAATAATTTGTGGGTAAGGTTGCAGGACACCACCGTGCCGGAAGAACTAAGGAAATACAAAATTTCGTCCCCATTTTCAACTGTAAGTGCCGACGAGTACTGCCTAAATGGGCTCCTCTGCATATCTGCGGACACAACATTACCACTGGTCAAGAAATACTGCGAATAATCACCGTCTTTTTCTGATTCACCGGAGTTGTTGATCTTTTGGCCGATGGAAATCTCCTCTTCCCATTGATCAGTAGAAGAATTGTATATCTTGAACGAGAGATTTGGGATATGGCCCAAGATTAAAACAAGCTCAAATCTTTCGGAATTCGTCGTCATCGAAACTGGCAAGAATTGGTTTCTGGGAGATTGAATTCAGAGCTGGGATGATGCGGGTTGAGCCGGTGACAGGGTTGCTGACAGTAAAATCACCATTTGTGGAGTGGAAACAAATCAATCCACCAGATGCAGCAACGGGTATGAAATTGCTGCAAGATTCTTGATTCTTTTTCGTCTGGACCAGAGGTAAGGGATACAATTTTTTCCAGTTTTTTTCGGCAGAATCGAAGACTACTGGATGCTGGCTAAGGTGGGGATCAGAATCCACCATGAAAAACCAGGGATCGCGAAATGGAACTTGAGAACAAGCAAGCTTGAAAGTGGCAGAGTCCGCCACTGATTTCCATTTCTTGCACACTGAAGTTAGGCGTAAAAAAGTAGATGTAGGCAGCCATGAAAGAACTCTTTCAAGAAGATCTTGATTGAGTTCCTGAAGTGAAAATCTTGTATCCTCCCGGATTTCAGAAAACTTTCTCTTCTGAGTTCTTCTCAGAACAAGATCCTCCCCAATCTCCATTTCATGAAAGAAACTAAACAAGAAAACGGGGTAGCACGATCAAAGAATGCAAAGGGCTGGAGTATTTTTTCGAGAAATATGACAAGGGCTGTGGCCTGTTGGGGCTTATGTTGAGGAAGTTCGGTGGGAAGCTCAGAGTAAGCTCATTTTATACCCAAGGATTCCATGGGTTGACAAAGAGTAAAGCAAAAGATTGCATTTTGACAAAAGATTTGTTTAAGAATGAGGCACGAGAGGGTGAGATGTTGTGGGAAAAAGAAAAAGCTGAAAAGGTTATGTTAAGACAGATTTAAAAGAAATAAATAAATAACAGAGAATTTAATCCTCACGAGGAAAAAGAGAAGTCCTTAGTGTCATCACGGCGCCGATGGGGTTTCTTTTGGTGACAAAAGTGAGCAACAAAGGGACCCTATGATCACTTTTTGTTGTTTCGCATTAACTCCTTCCATGTCAAGAAATGATGGAGCTTAGGAAAATAAAATCTGATTTGATGCGGTTTCCACTTCATTTTAGAGTTTAGGCCCTTTCTTCATTGAAGTAGAAAAAAATGATACGTGGGGATGGGATAAATTTAGCTTAGAATCACAAGGTGGAGATTTGAGGTATAAGTGTGAAAGGAGACCCTAGAAAGTGAAAGCTATATGTTGATTGTTGACATTGCTTCCAATGACTCAAGAGGAATCTATCAGTCCCTCGTGTATTCGATTTCCCTTTCTTCTTCTTTTAAAATCGTCATTTTTTGAAGTCAATGCAGAATCCAAAGCTATTGACTTTTGTCCACACACACACAAGTATGTGTATGTTATATTTGTTAGTGGGCAGTAGAACTGGGGCTTTGGATGCTGAATGCGTGATAAATAAAGACGAAAAGCCATGAATTACGGCTTTTGGTGCTTTCTCGTGTGGTGTACAGTGGTCTTGTCAAATAATGTGTTTGTCTGTGTAGTGTAGGGGTGGGGGCTCTTATACTTGTGGTCTAATCTCGTGATAGTTGACCATTTCTTAAATATATATATTTTGAGACATAAATCTTTATAATATTCAACAAATTAGTAAGTAATAATGTCAAAAAATTTAAAATTACAAAATAAAAAAATTATTTATCCAGATATACAAAAAGAAAAAGAAAAAATTTATAATAAAACCCCGGCCCCTGGCTTCTGGAACAATGAAAAGCTGGGTTTAAACAGAAACTGGGCAGCCATTGGCCGGAATTGTTTCCAATATTGTGTCCAATAAGGGCCATTGTCAACATATTTAAATATATGTATCTTTTCTTCACAAAAAAATTACATCTTTTAAATAATTTAATATTTGATGGGCTGAGGAGACTTTTACTTTTGAACGAGATACTCGTTACATTTAAGTATCTCGATGTGTCGTCCCAATCTTGAGTCTTGTAATTTGGTGAAAGAAATAATACATGGGCCCATTAATCATAAATGTGTCAACATTCAGTCCAATAAGGGCCATTTTCTATGAAGAACATGAAACGGGAAGGTCAAGTGATTTAGCCAGCCCCTTGGTTTATATCAACATTTGCAGAATTTTGGATCAATGAACTATATTTTGACACAACCAACGTCGTATTTTCTGTTTGGACAACGCTATTAGCAGATCTCACATAACAATGTTTTACATTCCTAAAACTACAAATGTACATTACAAAAACGAGAACCATTTTACTTACTGCCACACAATATATACATCAGCAATATAGCTTACTAAACACCAAGATTGGATATAAAAAAGCATGTCGGGAGGGTTCGATTTGCGGTCTCAAGTTTTAATGAATTGTATCATCTAAAAACCATCATTCAGCATAGCTCTATCTTGCGGCATCCGGAGTTGTCAAGAGAAATATTCTACAGAATGATGCTCTGCTAATACAGGCAAACTCAAATGAGATTCTTGTGCTACCATACGAAAACTCTCCAATCTGTCTGAAGGGCTTCTGGTATGATTCCAAGAGGCGCCGTTCAAGACTTTGAATTCACTGCTGAGAGATCGTGTCAAGTGTTTAAGTTCATGGTTTCAGACTCGGGTCTGGTGAAGGAAATTGATTTGTCCTTGTTGGTTTCTGCTTCTTTCAGGGCTTTTTTCTTTTCGTATTCCAGTTGCTTGCAGTTTTCGTTGTGAGAACGTACAAACATTCTCACAAAATTAAGCAAAGTTGAGACAACTGCATGAACATCCCATTGAAAGAGATCATATGTTTGGTTAAGGGAAAAATATGCATGCGAGGGGAACAATATAAAAATCAGTTAAAGAGAGAGATTAGAAACGTCAATTTAGTTGGGAAAAAAATAATCAAACGGCATATCTGAAAAAATCTTTTTACAGCGCGAGTCAAACATCAATAAAAAGGATATTTACTTGTACAATAGAGAAGATGATTGTTTCTGAAGTAAATAATAAAGATCAATCACCCTAAAGCAATATCAAGAAATCTTATATCTTGGAACCACGACGGTAATGTGGAAGAAGAAACAATATAGCAGCAGCACAACAGTATCACCTTGTTCAAATGGGCAACGACCCGGGTCTTCCCCGAAATAAAAGGCCAGGGCATCTGCATTCTTCCCCTGAATAAGGCTAAACTTCATTAGTTACAAGAGATTTATACAGTGCACGAGACAACAGGAGATAATTAATCAGATGCTTTACCACTCCAGAATAAAGTGAAGCCAGAGATCTAACTTCAGCTTCACCGAATTCGAGAAAGTCTTTTAGTGTCTAAACATTGATCACGGAAATTCAGTTAATGCAGCAAAATTAAATAACTTACAAGAATGACGATGAAAAAATATCAATATGTTAAGTACCTCGTAAAAGTTCTTCGAAACAAGGCCATCATTTTCAGAAGCACTCAGTTCTTGTGCAACTTTTTCGAGCCCTTTGCTGATAGCTTGCATTTCCTCTGCCAAATACTTCAACTGAATCTGCTTCAAACAGATTGTTTATCATGTAAATATGAAAAGATTCTAGAGGCATTAAAACAAATGTGAAAAGAACGCACACCTTTGTCGCAGCCTCTAAACTCACTAGATCTTTCTGAAAATCTATTACTTCTGGCAACTTTTCAGCAAGCACCTCCAAGTTGACACAGGTTAATGTAGGTTAATAAAATTTAGTATATACCTATGGCAATTGTCACTACAAAACCGGTAAGGAAACTCAAAAGCAAAAGGTAAGCATCGGCCCACGAATAAAATTTATACCTTGCAGAGATAGTGCATCAGGGTCAGCTTCTTGTTTATTGAGCGTGTTTCAGTAAGTTTCATAAGGCTATCGAGGCGAAACCCAACAGCAGAACCTGTATGAATAATTATTCCATTTGATTTTAGCCGCGGATGAAACGAAAAAGAACCATTTTCCAACGTCAAATGAATAGTTAAAAAGTAAATAAAGACGAAACACATTGAAAGATTTTTCATAAGCAAAATGAATTAGCATTACGACAATTCGAAATTGAAAATAAATAAATGAAAAGTTTCTACTCACCCCTTGCAGTTCCATGATTTAAAGCATTGCCCAGTGAAAGGATAGTTTGCATAATTCTTTTCAATTTCACAGAATTTCTAACCTGATGAAAACCATCATCAGGGGGCCTATTACTTACACCAGACAAAAGGAAACAGAGGAACAAAGTTACTAACCTCTCCAGATGCAGAGTTCACAATATTCAAACTATTTCTCAAGTCTGAAACCTGAGTAAATGGAGAAGAGAAATATAAGTTCCAGGAGAAAATTACATATTTCAATGGGCCACAATTAAGGAGATGAGATAGATATAGGATGTAAGGAATTGCACTTTCTTCTGACCTGGGAATGAAATTGAATTTTAAATGAGAAGATTCTTAACTTCGATTCTGCGCGAGGAACTTTCATCAGCTCCAAGAAAAACTGCAGGTAGAAGACCATATCAGAAAGAGTTGGTTTGATGAAAGAAATACACTGGATACAAAATAAATTAATGAAATGAACAACGAACGAAAAGAAAGAAAGAAAATAAATGCCCACCTGTTCACACTTTCCAAGGTTCTCCTGGTTGCCCCTGTAATTCTGAAAGTGGATAGATATGGTTACAAGATGCCCGGGAAGATGGCCGCAATTTGAAAAGTTTGGGAACAAAGTGATACCTTAAGAAGTTCCATTTCTTCTTTGGTTGGACAAAACTTTATGAGATTATCTACCTGATCGATGTCCAGCTTCGAATCATCTAAAGCAAGGATCGAGTTCTGTCGAAGAAAATAACAAAGCAACACACAAGGCCATTAATAAGATCATTATCACGTGAAAATCTTCTCTTGCACCAAATCCATTATGCTGTCTGCGTGTTAATCTTTTTCAAAGTAAACCTTCCCTGGTGCCCACAGACACCGTTGGCACAATTTTTTTAAGAAAAACAGCCAATTCATGCAAACATTATTGTTGAATTTTGGCGGCGGAAGTAGTTAAGGGAATGCTGTATAAATTTGGGGGTATATGTGTGGGATGTGAAAAACTTCTAGTATCCAAACACACATTGTAGACCGACCATTAAATCGGACAGCGGAACCTTGACTTTTGTCAGCATAATTTCACAATTGTATGCCCTTCGTAGCTCGATCTGGAAGAAAAACATATGTTCTAGAAATTAGGATGATAAAAAAACTACAACTTGTCTCAAAAGTGGAAAGAAAAATTCAAGGAAATGCATCAACGCTAATGAAATAAATACTCAGATGAAATATAAACAAAACAGAAAAGAAACCAAATGAATAAAAATAAAAATTAGCCACTTTACCAGATGGACTTTCTCAGATTTGAGACCTGAGGCACGCCCACTTGTTTTCCCAATTGCGCCTCCAAGATCTGAATTTGATACAGTGGCTGAAAAAAGGCTCTCGAGTTCGGACATGTCTATTTCAGGAGCTCTAGGATGGATGATATAAGAGAAGACTACAAAGTTACCGATTGCACCTTTTACATTGTGATATCTGGGAGGTTGATCAATATATATAATCACAAATGAGTAACGAAGACTATATGATACATACTTTGAAGCCTCCTCAGGTTTTTGAGCCTCAGCCCAGATGCTTCCATACATAGCCCTTGTTAGCTTCAACCAATGATATGGTTTCAGTGATGTCTTTTTGGCTAGATTATGAACTCTTCCACTCGCCCGCAATTGAAACTTCCCCTTTACACCCACAGGAGCTGTTGGAATGTTTCCACCGCATACTGAAGAACGAGACTGCAAAGGAGTAGTGCCAGATTTTGATAATCCATTGGGAAGTGGGGCAGGGGGAGGTGGAACAGTTTGACAATTTATAACTGAGGCTTCCTTCTGACCAGAACTTTGAGGAGTTGGTGATGGTGGAGCTGTAAAACTACCACTAGAAACAGTGGCCAAACGTGAACATGGAGGCGGAGGGGGTGTAGGGAGGGTGGGATGAACTACTGATAACTTTTCTGGAACAACTGAGGAATCTTGACAAGAGATCGAGGCAGAATCCCCAGGTAATAAAGCTGTTGGAGAAGGAACGATGATAGATAGATTATGAATTGTTGGGCCAATTGAGGAAGGCAATGCTGGAGTGGAAACAGGGGAAGCTAATGACAAGTCCCGAATAGAGGGGAGTGAAGCTGTTTCTTTGATACAAGAGGGAGGAGGAGCAACTGGCTGCAAGATCTTTGGAGAGGTAGATGTACTTGTTGCTGAGGGAGGGGGAGGCAGAGGAAAAGATAATAGAGACGGTGATTTAGCTTTTCCTAAGAAAGGTGGCGGAGGAGGAGGAGGAGGTGGAGGAGAAGCTGAAGATGTACTTTGAAAAGACGGAAGTCCCTTTTTTACGGAGGATGAGTGTGGAGGGGGACCTGATGATTGGTTTCCGGAATAAGAATTGGGCGTCAAAGGACGTGGAAGATTGGTGGGAAAAACAACCTGAGATTGGTCAATACGAGGAGTAGAAGCCATCTCCGAGAAGCAAGACGGAGAAGAGACTGGGGTTGGAGAAAATGATTTTCCACTGGAAGAGAAAGATGTATCGTAGGCAGTACAAAGTGGGGGAGGAGGTGGTAGATGAGGCATTGGCAACTGCTGTCTAATGTGAGCTGACATTTTACAATCAAGGCCAAATTGGATTCTTGGCAGTACTGGAACAGATAAGTAAGACTTGGATTGAGATGGTGGTGGTGAAGGCGGAGGTGGTGGTACTGATACCCTTACCAATGATTGTAGTGGCGGAGACTCTTGTCTTAATTGAAGAAACAATGATGATGATGGTAGACTAGAGTGAATACCTGATGATTTTGAGTGATGTATTTGACAAGTAGCAGGTAATGAAGGTGAAGAGAGAGGTGGAGGTGAAACTGGTGGCACTTCTAAGGATAATAGTGATGGTGGTAACTGTGGCACTGATGGCGATACTGGTGGATGTAGTGATCTTGTTGATCGAAAAAGTGGAGGTGGTGGTGGTGGTGGTGGCAGTTGAGGAGGAAGAGGAGTAAAATCTTCTCTTGTTTCAGAGTTATTAGATTGCTTTCCTAAGATAGTTTGCTCTGGCGCTGAGGGTTTGGAAGAATAAGAGGCTTCTTTATTGAACTCTGCATGATCATGAAGGAGTGCTGTAATCCCAAGTGCAGAAGGTGCACCATGGTATCTTGAGATGGCTATAGGAGCACATTGAAAAGAATTTGAATATAAAGCTGGACTTGAGATTGAAGTTGGAGAAGCTCGCTGTGATATTACTTTACATTTAGCAGGCCTTTGAACAACAACCTGCAGTTCTCTTTTCTCAATCTCACTTGTCTTCAAACTCTTATCAAGGGATGATTTTGAAAAGGTCGAATGATGTTTCATTTATTGCAATTTGTCTAGAAATCATGGTTTCATTTTCAAGTACTTCAGATTTTGGAGTCTCTATAACCACCATTGAAGGACTTTCTTTGAGAAATCCTCTATCATCATGAGCATCACCTGAAAATTTGTCCTTCTGAACACTATTAGGAACAAGCAGATCCGAATTATTTAATGCATCATGAACTTCAACAAAAGCTTCGACGGGAAGATCTTCATACTCAATACCAGGCAAATCGAGCCCAACAAGTGAAGATAAGGAATTCATCTCTGAGAAAAGTACCTTCAATCCAACCACAAAAAAATTTCACACCTCAAATAGTAGTCAAGTTGCTGCAGCAGATCATACTTGAACAAAGTAGTGATGCTTACCTCTGCTCTGAAGTCCTCGGGAAATTGATCCTTAACATTCCACGGTGTATCAATCTCGTCAGGTGTAAGGATCAATACGTTCGATCCTATGAATGCCGTATTGAACATCACCCGAAACATCATGTTTTCAAGTTTTACGTTATCATCCAGTGTGATACATTCGAGCACAACATCACCTTGTACATGACAGTGGATATCAATTTTAACTTCACAATCTGCCTGTGACAAAGTTTGAATCAATTTAAACAAAATAAATAAATAAGAGATATATATATATATATATATATATATATATATATATATATATTTTCTTGTTTCGATGAAGAGGATGAAGAACAATTTATTTTTTTTATTTTAGCATTGCAAAGCTTGAAAAGTATAAGCAAAGGTGAATCAAAAAGAGGGGCAAAGAAGGGGAGTTCATTCCCCTTGAGACTATAAATTTTATTCGAAGTTGTCAAGAATAAAGTTTCTTCCCCCAAATTTGTTTCAATATGCCCAAACTTGGTCCCCTGTCTACAAATTCCAGAATCAAACCATGATTATATGGGACCTGTCTACAAATTCCAGAATCAAAACATGATTTTATGCGACAAAAGCAAGCCTGAATTGAACATTACCATCTTCAATTGTCGCACTGCTTTGTTTGTTTGGGGCATAGAGAAAAGCACCTTTGTTGTCCGATCCACGACCATCAAAGGATCATGTCCGTATATCCTAATGATGGGACGACAACCCCCTTCTCTGTGCATATCAGGAATGCATCTAAGAATGACACGATCCAATGTCAATGCCCCGTCCAAGGGAGGCCACTGGGAACCCGTGTTCCTTCTCGAGACATATTGTAGGTACCTCAACTGTGAAGGTAGTGGATTCAGAGGAGACAACAAACGCAAAATTTCTCGAGGTGCTTGCTTGTACATCATATCTAAAGTTTTCTGTTCCCCAGCGTATTGCTTCCTATAAATCAAGAGGGCAGCAAGCGTGAAAGCCATAACCGGCAGTGCATCCATCTGACAATGCAACAAAAGTAGATTCCTCTGCCCAAGGGAGAGCCAACTTTCACTTGATCTCAAAAAGTGATGGATCATTTCCACGGTGAGCAACGGGCAATTTTCATACTGTCGAGGATAGTCTATTACTGTCATATTATACTTGGATAACAAATCAGTGACCTGGGTTTGTTGATCTCCCTCTCCAAAATTAAAAACCATGATTGAAGCCTCGGGGAAATATTCGCAGAGTCGATCCACTATATGTCCAATATAGACGTTGTACCCATCATCCTCCGAGCCATTGGTGGTAAAACAGCAATCAAATACTACAAAATCATGAAATGTGTTTCTGCATGAATTTTTCATTACAAGTTTAAATATCTGGCAGTGGCAGAGCCACACTCATTCTAGTTTGATCAATCCTCTGGGAAGAGAAATCATTTAACTAAAAGTCATTCTAACTTTTGGCTTGATATAGCATTTTGTAGTCTACTGAGAAATCATGAAATGGTTAAATAAATTTTTTTTTTAACTCCACCCCGACTACAATTTTCTTTTTGAAATGGAGAACTACTGTCAGTTCATTCGACATCTGTATATGGAATTTTTTCTTCAGCATCAATCTAAATCATCATAATACGAAACAATGTAACACATAGAAACATTCAAAATGCAGCCATATTTTGAATAAAACTATTTTATTTTTTCAAACTTGTAAAGAACTGAACTTCATCAAAACAAGCAACTTAAAACGCACCAAAAACCCTTTCTGAGATCTCCAGAAGCCCTTCCGGCGGCTTCCGATAGAAAAATTTGCGGAGAAGCGCCATTCAATCGCCAAGATCTGGAGAGTCTTGGTGGTGGCCCAAAAACTACCAAGACAACCCTATAAGTACTGGAATATCAACCACATTTACACTTGAAACGTCAAGAACCCAGGTGATAAAATCTTGAAAACAAGACTCAGAGGCACCTGTACATAAATATATATAATACGTTTCAGCTTACAAATGGAGCGTTATTCTTTACATTCAAGAAAGTGAGACAAGAACAACAGTAACTGTGGGTTTTGCTGGAGCTGCAAGGAACACTTGAAATCTTTCCATATGGAACATTTCTTCACACTCACACTTACCCTGCGTCTGTTGTTTGCTCTGTGATTCTCAAGACTAGACTTAGCTTTCAATGGGGGAAAACAAAAAGACAAAGCGAACGTGTGCGCCTGCCACTGACAGGGGAATAATTGGATTCCTTCTTTTTATTACTATTTTTATTTCCTTTTTTTCCAAGATTTGGTGTTCTGATTTTCACTATGATTACGATAATTCAGTTGTTTGAAGACAACATAGGATCTGGCTTGTCACCATCTGGGAATTCTTTATGTCAATGTGTTTCATGGTAGATTAAGAGATTATGGGTCGCATAATTATATATTCCCGATTCGCATCTGCATCTTAATTTATTAGAGTTGTTGTCTCTTTCATGTCTTTTTTTGCACGTGCCTCTCTCTTGTGTCCCTAGCCTTCCAAAATTGGTTATAATTTTTGGATCATCAATATGTGATTAAGATATGCAGACAGAAAGAATGTTGCAACAGAATAACCACTTAATTAACTAAATAACAAATAAATAAATATTTTACCATAGAAATAGTGTTACTAAAACAAGATATTTAAATATATCAAGTATTTTCATATTTTATTCTTTTCTAAATAAATAAGTCAATAGTGATTTAAACGAATGTTGATAATTGCTTATATTTAAACCTGTAAAAGCATCCACACGAGCAAAATTTGCGCCTAATTAGATTCATTTAAAATATTATTTTCTTTTAGTTAAATTATGTTTCATTATAGATAATGTAGATTTTGAAACGAATTTTAAGATCGTACACGCACTAAATACAAAACGAAACATAATATTTTTTTTAAGAATAAAAATCTGGAGTGCCTACATTGAAGGTCAAGGGAGCAGGAGCACCAAATTACATCCTAATAAACATCATTAATGCATTAGGCAGAGTGTGTGAAATGTTACGTACACATTGACGTTAGTATTTATTCCAAAAATCTCTTAAATTCATAAATATGTAAGAAGGCTTCATAGATCGTTTGAAGATTGTGGTATGTTACAAATATTTGAAACCTTTACTCGAGACGACGAAGAAGGTATTCAACTTCAACAAATTTTGTTAATGGCATCACCCATTCTTCATATAACCGAGAAACAACAGACGGATTGACCTTGTACTTGCCGTTGGTGTCATTTTCTTGGAGATCCACATCTTGACCGAATAACAATGCTTTTTTTGCCACCCTTTTCTTGATCGCCTCTTCCACAGTTGGAAAAGTTAATAACTCCATTAAAGCTTCTTTGTTCTGCTAGAATTCGAGTTGTATATGATGGGGTACTGCTTCCTGGCGGTTTATTATTTTGAAATATAAGTGAATTGTGTATTTACCTTAGCATCTATAGCTGGCGTATAGTCTCCTGGGGCATCTCTGAATTTAACCTCGGCTACAAACTTTCCCAAGTGAATCCTTCTTGAAAGTGCCTGGAAACATGAACTTTACTATCCTGATATATTTCTAAAGAAATTATAGAAAGATTAAGCTCTTCCACCAGGTCAGTCTTTTAGATTTAAACTCAGCTTTCATTCTATCGTCCGACATTCACCGTGTGGGTAAAAAATTGTTTACTAGCTTATTTTACCTGCAAACAATCTAAATCACTGGCTGCAGTGGCAGCATAGTTCCCATCATCTCCGTCACTCGTGATCAAAGGAAGCAATTTCTTGAGGTAAAAATCTGATATTTTGTCATTCACGTTAATGGAAGCAGCTGAAGGATGCAAGATCTGAAAAAGAATGTATCGCTGATAAAGAAAGAATAGAAACTGAAATATAATACTGGTAAAATTGCTAAAGGATCTCAAGACTTCAGTAACTCTTCCATTTTTACCGGTGTAGAAGAGTTGAGAGTTTGCAGTAAAGGAGCTGGTAACTTGTCTGGGAAAAAGGCGTTCTCTTCTGGAGATGTGTAACGACCAGCCTGTGGACAAATCAGACGAAGATTTCACCTTGTAAACTTCTCATCATGATAATACATCATTCATTTGGGCTAATGATTCGAAATCCACGGGATTCACTTTGATATATAAGAAAATACTGAGACCAAGACTCTAGGTAGTCTTGGAAATGCACGTTTTATATTTCTTATGGCCATTAAAAACATCAACAAAATCTCTATTAACACGATTCTTCTTTTAATGATATTATAAAATCATAGTAATTAAAATTTATAAATAAACAATTCCCATTTCATAGCTTTATACAGAATACATAACTACATTCGTTTAAAACTCCAATTTTATTTAACATAATGCCAACCATATTTAATGAAGACACAACACAAACTAAGGCGCCCTGGAGAAGAGGATCATGGCACAAATTGCAGTGTGCGTCTTCAGTGAAGCACACTGAGCAACGCTATTTTGAAATACAGATGTATCAAGATTACAAACCATCGGGAAAAAAAAATCCAAGCAGACGTGAATGACTATTATAATATATTGAATTTAAAACTTAAAAGTGCACAATCTTTTCATTCAAGGTGCATTTCAAACCTGCCTTGGCCGTTGAGGCGCACCAACGTGCACCCTGTAAGCTCAAGGCACACGCCTCATTCAAGATATGTGCATTAGGCCAAGATATGGCTTAAGTTTAGGGACACACAGGTGTATTTTTAATAACCACGATCCAATTTAAAACAAAAATTCAGTGAAGCTTAAAGAAATCCAAGTTGATCACATAATCAAGGACAGATCTTTCATAAATTTGAGCTTGGCATATTTGAAGAGAACTAAAAAAGCTGGTTCGTATGCAGCATTCATCACCAGCGCCAGAAAATGAAAATCAACCAAGCCATAGCCATATATATTAGATAAATCAATACATCACTATTATTCTTGTTTATATTATTATCCAATGAGTATTTCGAACTAACTTCTTCTTCTTCTTTTTAATAAGAATCAGTTTAAGATGTTAAACATTCGTATTGTAACCATCGTCAGCATTTTGTCGGCACATTTTTATTTTATGACAATAAGCCAGATCAATTCCATTAAATTTGGGGGGGAAAATGAAATGAAAAGATAAAAAGAAAAGCATACCTTGGCCTGAAGAGCTTCGGATTCTTTGAGAAAGAAATCGAACAAAGAATCCGATGATTCGGGAACGCACTTGTCCTCGTACAGGGCCGAATTTCTGGGATATTTCGCTCTCTCGATCAGATAAAAGATAATGGTGTCTTCTTGGCGAACCAAGCTCTTTCTCAAAGAATCAAGATTCAACAACTCATCAATTCTTGTGCTCAGCGCCATTTCACAGACTATAGCAATCAATATGAATGTTGATACTGCGCTGTTGAAGATCCGAAATATCAAATAAACAGGATGAAATGAAGGGCTGCGGACGAAAGGTCGGATAACTACTGGGATGTGTAAAGGTTGGATTTTGAAGTGGGGGTAGCGTCGTTCGCCAATAAAAAAGTTAACTCTGCCGTGGGTGGGTGAGTGAAGGTGTGCCTTAGTCAGGAAGGCTTGTTTCCTTTCTTTAACTTTAATTAGTGGTGTAATTAAGGTAAACTTTCCTTTGTCTACTCTAGATTGGGTCGGGTGTGGACGCAAATTCGGATTTAAATTGGGGATTTCTAGCCTCCTGAATAAAAACAAAAATAAAATGTCACCCACACATATACACATATATTATGTTTTAATGTTAGAAAATTTTGGGCAATGAAATAATAATAAAAATTATCACTTACAAGAAGTAATAATATATGAAATGGGTTTATGGTTTAGACGATAAATTACAACTTTGTTATTTTTCAATAATTAACAAAAAATAAACATTTTTAATTAAATTATTTGTTTGGTTGTAAACCGAATAATTAATAATTTGATATATTTAGAAAAAATTATAAAGGCACGAAATTACAACCAAACATTCAATTAGATTGAATTAGATTGAATCGAATAATTGATCGTATCAAATCAATCAAACACGACATCAACGAAATATCGGTATTTCGATTTTTATCGTCATTTTTATTGTTGTTATTAATTTTTTCAAAGACATTTGGAATAAAAAATGGAATCAAATTTCTCGAGATCGAAGAGAAGACATTGTATGTGTTGTGCCTAAAAAATAATCCAAGAAGTCCACTTGGAAGCCCACAAGCAAAAGTCCAACTGATGAAAGCCCAAGAGAATTGTAGTTGGACCAGGAGAAGAACTATGCTACCAGTCAAGGCCACTATCCAACATGGAAGATCGTGGGGAGATCGTGGAATACAACCTAAACTTAACATGCGGAGTTGAACAAAAACAGGAAGGAAGAATAAGAAAGACACGACACACATCCAACAAATTTATATCAAAGCTCTGCAGAATTTTGTCATTAATTGTTCGCTTATTTTCTATTTTCCAAGCAGTCTATTTTCTCATTTCTTCAACTTTACTGTAGAATGTTGATCAAAATTCATAACAGCATATTTAAGTTTGATGTTGTCCATGGATTCTCACTATAATTTCTTTATTTTCCTCAGTTTACACGTTTAGCTTTGAAGCCAAACTCACGCATAAAATTATTATTTTTCATTTACTTGAAATATTTTGTTTGCGTACATGTTTGAAATGATTATTTGTATTTTCCATCCCGTCAGCGCATCCTTGGTCCTGCCCAGCTTCTAAAACAGCCGTTTGTTGATTGGAAGTCAGTACTAATTAATTTCATTTGATTACACAGAAGAAATTGGGCAAGAGGCCTCTTTCAATCTTGGAGTTGGATTTGGTCTTAAGTTTCTGATTGCTGCTAGCAGAAATGAGCTGAACAAAATGGTGAATTTGCACAACAAATGCAGTTTTTGCTTCAAGAAGGTTTCAGAACTGAATTTCAAAATAATCAAGTAAAGGAGCATTGCTTTGGTTCAACGATGATGACTCCGTCTTTCACTAACCCTATTGACGTCCAAGAAATATCTTATGTGGAAAAAACTGCAACTCCAGATCGATACAGAGTTCCCTTCAAAATATGTTATTGACATTTATCAGACTTACACAACAGTTAGTTAGTTAGCTCTCGGTTATTAGTCAGTTGTAATTGGTTAGATGATTAGTCCTTACTCAATGCATAAAAATAGATGATGTACAGACTATCAATACTCCCTCCCTATTTTTTCTAAAATGAAGAATAGAACTTATCTTCCATTCGGTACATGCTCGCCTCTAATATGGTATTAGAGCTTATCCGCACATCAGTTACACACACCGGTGGTGAGCAGATAATCAGGAAGATTGAGAGCAGGTAAATTTCTCGTCGAGATAGTGGCTAATGAATTTTCTTTCTGTGTAAAACTCACAAATCGGTGCCTTTCATTCTCCAATTCGTAATTGGAACTTCTGAGTATCGGTATCTGGATCTATGGCAAACACAACTTCCCCGGCATGGAATCTGCAAATGGGGCGATCAGCCGTTGATGACCAATCGAGCCCCTACTTTCTTCATCATTCTGATAATCCGGGACAGCTCCTGGTTTCACAGTTACTCACAAGTGAAAATTTTTCGTCATGGAGTCGAGCAATGAAAATTGCACTCTCCGTTAAGAACAAGCTGGGGTTTATTGATGGATCTATTCATAAACCACCAGAAAATGATCTCACCTTGACAAGTATCCAAGGAGATATCAGCGAGCATCTTGTTCGCAGAATCAGCAGAAGATATATGGAAGGATTTGCAGGATCGATTTCAACAGAGCAATGCTCCAAGAATATTTCAACTGCGGAGAGAATTGATCAATTTGCGCCAAGATCAAGATCCGGTTGGTATCTACTTCACTAAGCTTAAGGCCATTTGGGAAGAATTAAATCAATTACGTCCGGTTTGCAGTTGTGGTAAATGCAATTGTAATGGGGTCAAGAACATTGACAATTATGTTCAGATGGATTACGCCATGACGTTTCTCATGGGTCTCAATGACTCGTTTACCCATATTAGAAGTCAAGTGCTCCTGCTTGATCCTCTTCCCTCTATCAACAAAATTTTTGCTTTAGTCATACAAGAGGAGAGACAAAGGGCTATTGGGATTCAATCTACCTTCAATACACCCACAAATAACTTGGCACTTGCGCTCAAAGGGGAGCAACCCCAATCACAGCAGCAACATAGCAGAGCAAGAATTAAATTCCAGAAAGGCAGACCATATTGAACTTCTTGCAATGCTCCTGGCCACATTGTGAATACATGTTACAAGATCCATGGCTATCCGCCCGGATACAAAACCAGAACCAAATTTGTGAAGAGAAACTCACCTGCTCCAGTAAATCAAGTTTCAGGACAGCTGGCTTCGTCTGGAATCCGAGATTCTCTTAATGATTCTTCTTCAAATATCTTACAGAAATTTGATAAACATCAGATGGAACAACTGATGACCATGTTTGTTCAACACCTCTCAGCTGTGGACAAGAAAATTGATCGACAAAATGGTTCGAATGATCACTTTAATTCAGGTACTTGCTTATCGATTTCTATCCCTAATTTGTTGCATTCACCTTCATGTTGGATCGTGGATTCGGGGGCATCCCGACATATTTGCTCGAATGCGAGTTCCTTCACTTCCCTTAAATCAGTGGACAATTCACGTGTCATCCTGCCAAATCATGAATACATTGACGTCAAACTATGTGGTGAAGTTAGATTGGGATCCTTGGTTCTATATGATGTTCTTTACATACCCGAGTTCAAATTTAGCCTACTGTCCGTCAGCTCATTTATAGCCAACACAGACGTTGTGATCAACTTTTACCATGATTCATTTCTCATTCAGGAAATGACAACCAAGAAGATGATTGGCAAGGGTAATCGGATAGAAGGTCTTTATGTTCTGAAAGTCGAGAATTTGGAAAGCTACAACTCATGCTCAAAGATTCACTTCAATCAAGTTAATTCACAAACTTGGCACTGTCTTCTGGGACACCCTTCGATGCAAATAGTACAGAATTTGAAAAACCAAATAAAATGCAAGGATACTGTTGTACCTGATATACCATGTTCTATATGTCCATTAGCAAAACAAAGAAGATTACCATTTGTTTCTCACCACAATATGTCTTCCAAGCCTTTTGATTTCGTTCATTGTGACATTTGGGGGCCATATCATGCTCCTACATATAATAATCAAAGATATTTCTTGACTTTAGTGGACGATTGTACAAGGTTTACATGGGTTTTCCTTTTGCAACATAAATCTAAAGCACCTCGTATAGTGTCTAGATTCTGTCAAATGGTTGAAACTCAATTCTCCATGAAAGTAAAGGCTTTCCGCACTGATAATGCTAAAGAGCTAGCGTTCACTGAGTTGCTACAGACCAAAGGAATTTTACATCAGTTTTCATGCGTGCAAACTCCTCAACAAAATTCGGTAGTAGAAAGGAAACACCAACACTTGCTTAATGTTGCTCGTTCTTTGTTTTTCCAGTCTCATGTGCCTATTCGTTTCTGGAATGAATGTATTCTAACAGCAACTTACTTGATAAATCGTGTACCTTCTCCTTGGACACACAACAAATCTCCATATGAGATGCTGTATCAGAAAAGCGTGGATTATTCACACTTTCGTGTATTTGGTTGTCTTGCATTTGCTTTCACCTTATCAGCTCATCGTGATAAGTTCTTTCCAAGAGCTCGTGTATGTGTCTTTTTGGGATATCCTCCAAACATGAAAGCATACAAGTTATTGGACATTAAGAGCAAGGAGACATTTATATCACGGGATGTAATTTTCCATGAATCCATATTCCCTTTTCTTTCTATATCTCCTAAGGAAGATCTCATTGATCCATTTCCTCACTTGGTAATTCCTACATCAGCACCCATGGACACTACTGAGTGTTTGGACAGCAATGTACCATTAGCCGTTCCACACGAGGAATCGAACTCAAATACATCTCCAGTTGCTGACAATAGTGCTCCAGTTGATGGAGCACACAATAGTGCTCCAGCAATGTCAAGTGCTCCAGAGATACCAGCTCACATTGCTCCCAATCACACTTCTTCAAGGGTGATCAAACCACCATCATACTTAAAGCATTATCATTGTCAAATGTTGCAGCATCAATAAGACACTTCATGTAGAACCCGAAAATCAGATTACGTATAAGCCATGCATAATTTCTATTATTTAAATTAAATATAAAGTTTTAAATCATGATTATTTATTTTAAAGTTAGATGTTTAGTATTGTCTTTTCAGGATAAATATGCGAGGCCGGACCGGAGTTTGGAGATTTGAGATAAGATTAATAATAAGATTAATAATAAGAAAAATATTCCTAAATTTAATTTAAGTCAAAGAATAATTTAAGTTAAAGAAAAAGAATATCTTTGGGATTTAATGAATTAATTGGAGCTAAGTAATTAAATAAGTTCTCTTAGATTCAATATTTAATTAAAGTTTAAATTAAAATATGTAAGCAAGTGGGGATAAATAAATCTAGATATAACATATTCAAGAAATTTAAACATAACATTGGAATATTTAAAATTGAAGTCATGAATGACATGCAAGATTCTAAGCAAAATTCTAAACTAAATTAATTGGTTAATGCATTAAAATATATATAATGGGGGTTTAAAATCTTAAACAATTAAAATACAAATTTAAACCATAAAATACCATGGAGTTTGGTCAATACAATTCAAAGATGTAGTAAACCATTCAAACCATCTTCAATGACCCTCAAGGTGAATTTAATTCCTCATAGTTAAATCACTAATTAATAGTAATTCAAATACTATGATACACATCATTTCTCCTCAACTTATTACCTGGTAATTAAATGAAAATATACAGCAGGTTGAAGAAAAGAATCGGCCAACTCAAGGAGAGGAAGAAACAATTTGATAACCATTCACCTCCTTGACTTGTAACCCCCAACTTAATGTGTATTATAGCCCTTTAACACCTCCTTTATCATACACCTTCACCCCTAACATCATATACATCCTATATACTCGAAAATATCAGAAACAATAAACTATTGAAGCCGTAAATTATCAGCAAGGTGAGAAAATAATATCGGCTACAACTAGAGAATTGGAAGAACAATTCAAATCCTATTCTATTCCTTCACTTGTAACTCTCAACTAAATGAACTTAAATACCCATTTAACACCTCCTATAATACTCATCTCTATTGTCTAGCAAACACCCTCCCTTACCTTCGAAATTATAGAAAGAACAACAGCTAAAAATCGTGCAACAGCAGCTGAATTAGAAAGAAGGAAACCAACTCTGTTCCGTCGCTCGTATTCGTCGTATTGATTTGTTTTGCGTCAAAACAAATTCTAGGCATGTATATATGGTTTCTTTTCTCTTCAATCAAGTCCTATAAATATTTTAAAACCTTATATGTTCAAGATTCATGAGGCAAAACGAATTGTTGACAGCTACATTTCTCGAAAAATCTGCACAAGTTCTCGGCCATGCTGATATTTTTTTGTTGCTGAGTTTTGATGATTTCAGGGGGTTGCTTCGTTCCCAGGCACACATGGCGACTTATAGGCATGATTTAGAGTGTGTTAGGGTGTTATTGGTTCATTGGTTTACGTCCATACACCCACAAACGAAGTATTGACAGCAACAATTTCATCAAGTTACAGGTTGTGTCAAAATTGTGTTATTTGGTTGGTTACAGGGGGTGTTCGAATCCTGGCTGCCCTAAGGGCCATAGACATGGTTATAACCCTACCTTAACATGTCAAGGGCGTGACCAAATCATCCTTTCAAGTTTTGGTTCACGGCTTCATCAGATTCTTACATTTACATGGCACATGTCCCTCGGTTTTAAAGTTTCTGAAATCTGTAGGAGTGTGTTTCGGTTTTGGGGGTTTGAATGGATTGTGGTTGGCCTCTAGCCCATAGCCATGGTTCATACAACACTCCATCATGTCTAGATCGAGCCATGGTCAATCAAATGGCCACTGGAACGGCACAAGACAATAGAACATTTCGATACATCTCATTGCACAGGATTGAGTTCTCGGTTGGTATGTTCCTGTTGTCCTAGGTGTTGGCTTGGGATGTGGTTGGATTTTAGCCTTTATCCATGGTCTGAGCCATGCCTTAGGATGTTGGTAAGAGTCTTTGGGTGGGGGTTCAAGCCCTTGGTCATAAAATTTCAGAGCTACACCTCAAATACCCAAGCTGCTCCTGCTGCACGTTTGACAGCAACTTTGGGTCACGTTTTTGGTGCTTGTTTGAGTTCTTGGTTGGATTTTAGCCCATGGCCTTGGACTGGACAGTACCTTAGTGAGTTAGGAAAGTCATGTTTTTGGCCGTTCGTGATTTGGTCGAGTTTAGAGGTCGTACGAGAATTTACGGTGAAAGGTGCCAAAATGACTCTCGAAAGAGCGTTTTATGTTTTTGGATTCCTTTCACCTATTTTCGTGTTTTACAGTTATTATGCATATTTTTCAGTATGTTTGGAGTATTTTTAATCATGGTTAAACGTCGGTTTAATGTTGGTTCGGGTTGGTACGAAGCCATGGTTAAAAATCAAGTTGTTGGTCCGAATCGTCTCGTTTTTGGTTCTATTGTTAAGATTTTGTCAAGTTAAGATTTATTTCATGTGTCACATATTAGTAGTAAGTCGCAGCAAGCCTGGGAACGATTCAACTCATCCGGTAAAAATAAGGTTATAATTATATTACGTGCATAAAAATATAAAATGTTTATTTTTGAGATATATGCTATATGTCTTGTGGCCACTTTATGCTTATGGGTTTGGCGCAACCGAGGACCTCTCCGCCCGGTGACTTACGACCGGTTTATGATTATGTATGGGTACGGACGTCCAGTCCAAGGGCTGTGATTGATCTCCACCGTCCAGTATACTGTGGTTTAGTCTGATCAGGCGCTTACGTTATGTTATGGGCCACTAGCTTAGAAACATTATCTCTACCAGAAAATTATGATATGTTATGACAGAGCTCTATTGAGCAAAGCTTTACGTATGATTTTTAGATATGCACGTGGTTATAATTATTCACGATACGATTTTCACCATGCACTTTACGATACGTTATTTTTACGTTACATACGATTTTATGATATATTTACTTGTTATTCACGATATATACATGTTGAGTCTTTAGACTCACTAGACTTGATTGTTGTAGGTATTGATGAGGTCGGGACCGTGGGCGGAGACCAGTGAGCGATCTTGGGACAGCAGTAGTAAACCCGAGGACCTCATGATTTAATTTATGCACTTTTTATTATTCAAACTCAGTTTTAATACGTTAGACTATTTTAAATTGATGTTTACGCTGGATTATTTTTAAATTATTGGTTGAAAACATTATTCGCTTCCGCTGTTATTTTAAAGTTAAAAATTATTTACATGTTTATTTTAATTAAATGAGACAAGATAATTATTTATTTAGAAAAATTTTAATAATTCAGCAAAATTATGAATACGAAATACGGGCTTTGACAGTTGGTATCAGAGCCTATGATCTTGTAAAGGGTTGTACTACTACTGCTCGCAAGAAACTCATGAAGTCACGTCTTCGGTCTGTAAGTTTTACGATTACGCATTTATTTTAAAGCATGAAATATTTTTACATCCTGATTGCATGAACTGTTTTATGTCAAGATTATGATTATGCAATGTTTACTTAAATTTAAAGAAAATAGTGGAATTATGCATGTTGATTACGTATGGGTTATAATTATGGAACAGCATGCCTCCTAGACGCCGTGTTGGACGCCCGAGAGGTGATGATGAGCTCCGTCATGAGAACGGCGAAGATCAAAGGCAAAGGGAGAACGATGAGAGAGATCTACCACCACCCCCTTCTCCAGACATGAATGCCCAGATGCTAGCTGGGATGACTCAGTTCTTCGCACAGTTTGCGGGGAACAATGCAGTGGGAGCCAGACAGCCGGGACCGGAGGCTATCTATGAGCGGTTCATGAAGATGCGACCAAAGGAATTCTTAGGGACATCCGATCCTATGGCAGCCGAGGGTTGGATTAAGTCCCTTGAGGTTATTTTCGAGTTTATGGGGCTTGAAGATGGAGATAGGGTTCGATGTGCGACCTACCTATTCGGAGGAGACGCTCGCCTATGGTGGGAAGGAGCATCAGTGGCTTTGGATTTGACTACTTTGAGCTGGGAGCACTTCACAGAGGTATTCTATTCTAAATATTTTACTGAGGAGGTGCGTTTGAGGTTGACCACGGAGTTCATGACCCTGAGGCAGGGAGACTTGACTGTTACGGAGTTCATCCGTAAGTTCGAGAGGGGATGTCACTTTGTACCCCTAATTGCTAATGATGCTGGAGCTAAATTGAGGCATTTTCTGAATGGTCTACGGCCGATTATACGCCGTGATGTTAGGGTGGCTGGCCCTACTACCTATGATGTTGCTGTTTCCAGAGCTCTAGTGGCAGAGCAAGACCAGAATGATATTGAGCGCGATCGCCTTGGAAAACGACCATTTCAGGCACCACACCGTCCTCCTCAGTCACAGCATCAGAATAAGAGACCTTTCCACGGTCCACCCAAGAACAGAGGGCCGCAGCAGCAACCGCAGGGACGAGCAGTCCCGAGGACAGTGGAGTATCCAGTCTGTGCCAGGTGCTCACGTCGTCATGCTGGGCCATGTAGGTATGGTTCGGGAAAGTGTTACAAATGTGGTAGTACTGACCACATATTGAAGAATTGCCCACAGAAGAACCTCCCTACCCAGGGCAGAGTTTTTGCTCTCCATGCTGCGGAGACTAACCCGGAGACGATGCTCATGACAGGTATCATAAATCCTTAAGTTGTAATTCAAGTTTAATGTTTTGGATTAATATTTTTGAACTCGGAATCTATAATAGGATTGCATGCTCTAATCAGTGTTATTTATGAGAATTTAAGTTAGAAAAACTTTGACCTTTGCATGTCTATAAGCATAGTTCTTGTAAAACTCTTGGGTTTAGCATAATATTCCAATCTTTCAGGGAGAATCTTTATAGCCGGTTCCGCTACGAAAGCCCTGATAGATTCAGGGGCTACTCATTCGTTCATTTCAGAAACCTTTGCAAATTCTCTCAAGATCAAATCAATTGGGCTAGACATAGCATATTCAATAACTTTGCCTTCTGGAGAGGAGATGACAGCTACTAATGTGATCCGAGATATAGACCTGGAACTTCATGGTAATCTTGTGTATGCGGATCTGATCGTTCTGCCGATGCCGGAATTTGATATCATTCTAGGGATGGACTGGCTACTGAGGAACCGAGTTTTAATTGACTTCCAGCAGAGATCTGTTCTAGTCCGACCGCTAGGGATGGAACAATTCTTATTCGAGCCGGACAGGTATTTTAATTTACCGCGTATGATATCTTGTGTCCAGGCTAGGAAGCTCATTCATAAAGGGTGCCGAGCATTTTTAGCTACACTTGTATCCGTTCCCGAGACGCCCAAACAGTCAGCATCCGATGTATAGTTGTCCGGGATTTTCTAGACGTTTTTCCTGATGACGTCTCTGGATTACCACCTGTGCGAGAGGTGGAATTTTCTATTGAGCTTATGCCTGGTACTGCACCGATCTCAAAAGCGCCGTACAGATTAGCACCGACAGAGATGGCAGAACTCAAGAAACAGATTCAGGAACTTCTTGACAAGGAGTTCATTCGCCCGAGCTTTTCGCCATGGGGCGCACCAGTATTGTTTGTGAAGAAAAAGGATGGTTCTATGAGGCTCTGCATTGATTACCGGGAGTTGAACAACGTTACAGTGAAGAACAAATACCCACTCCCGAGGATAGAGGATTTATTTGATCAATTGAAGGGAGCTTCGGTATTCTCCAAGATTGATCTGCGTTCTGGTTATCATCAGCTGAGAGTGAAAGACACCGAAATTCTCAAAACTGCTTTCAGGATTCGTTATGGCCACTTCGAGTTTCTTGTGATGCCGTTCGGTTTAACGAATGCGCCAGCGATCTTCATGAATCTCATGAATCACGTATTCCAGCCGTATCTTGATCAGTTCGTGATAGTATTCATAGATGATATTCTCATCTACTCAAAGAATCAAGAGGATCACGGCAGACATCTGACCACAATACTGCAGACCTTACAAAAGCACAAATTATTCGCGAAGTTCAGCAAATGCGAGTTCTGGTTAGAGAAAGTGGCGTTCTTAGGTCACGTCATTTCTAGTAGTGGGATCGAGGTAGACCCGACGAAAGTTGCAGCAGTCAGAGATTGGGTTGTGCCTCAAAATGCATCCGAGATCCGTAGTTTCCTTGGACTAGCAGGATACTATCGGAAGTTTATTCGCGGATTCTCCTCCATCGCAGTTCCACTCACATCATTGACGAAGAAGAATGTTAAGTATGTGTGGAGCGAGGAATGTCAGAAGAGCTTCGATACATTGAAGCAAGCTCTTATTTCGGCGTCGTTATTGGCCATGCCTTCAGGACCCGGGGATTTTGTTCTATACATCGATGCTTCAAAACTCGGGTTAGGCGCAGTATTGATGCAACATGGGAAGGTGATAGCATATGCTTCTCTTCAGTTGAAGACTCATGAGAAGAATTATCCTACCCATGATCTAGAGTTGGCAGCCGTAGTATTTGCATTGAAGATTTGGAGGAATTATTTGTACGGAGAGAAGTGTCATATCTTCACCGACCACAAAAGTCTCAAATACTTCTTTACACAGAAAGAGTTGAATATGCGGCAGAGGCGCTGGTTGGAGTTAGTTAAGGACTACGACTGTGACATTAGCTATCATCCTGGCAAAGCTAATGTAGTTGCAGACGCGTTGAGCAGGAAAGTTGCAGGGATGACTCATTTGGTGGTTTCGAGACCTCTTCAGTTTGAGATGCAGAGGTTTGATTTAGAGACATATCCTCGAGGTAGAGTTCCTCATCTATCTACTTTGACGATCCAGTCTTCTCTCTTAGACCGTATTCGCAGTGGGCAGTTAGCAGATGAGCAATTGGCTAAATGGAGACAGAGAGATGAAGCCAAGGGCAGTATCTTGTACACAGTTAGAGACGGTATTGTCAGATATCGGGACAGAATGTGGGTTCCGAGCAGCGATTCTATTCGAGAGGATATTTTATCTGAGGCCCATATGTCGTCGTACTCTATTCATCCTGGGAGTACGAAGATGTACAAAGACTTGCAGTTATTATATTGGTGGCCAGGGATGAAGAGGGATATCAGACGATTTGTTTCCGAGTGTCTGACGTGTCAGCAAGTGAAAGCAGAACATCAGAGACCAGCGGGTATGCTCAAGCCTCTTCCTATTCCCGAGTGGAAGTGGGAGAATGTCACCATGGACTTCGTTGTCGGTCTGCCGAAGTCAGTCAGAGGGTCGAATGCTATATGGGTGATTGTTGATCGTCTTACGAAATCAGCTCATTTCTTGCCTATTAAGACTACTTTCTCCATGATCCAGTATGCAGAATTATATATCCGGGAGATCGTTAGACTTCATGGCATTCCCGTTTCTATAGTGTCTGACCGAGATCCTAGATTCACTTCATCATTTTGGAAGAGTCTACACTCAGCTATGGGTACGAAGTTGTTGTTTAGCACAGCTTTTCATCCACAGACAGATGGTCAATCCGAGCGAGTTATCCAGATTTTGGAGGATCTTCTTCGTGCATGTGTTCTTGATTTCTCTGGGAGTTGGGAATCAAAGCTACCGTTGGTGGAGTTTACCTATAACAACAGTTTTCAGTCGTCTATCGGTATGGCTCCATACGAAGCACTGTACGGTCGCAAGTGTAGATCTCCTATTCATTGGGATGAAGTGGGGGAGAGATCAGAGTTGGGTCCGGAAATTGTGCAGCAGGCTGCTGATGTAGTAGTCAAGATCCGTGACAGGATGAGGACCGCTCAGAGTAGACAGAAAAGTTATGTAGATCAGAGGAGGAGAGATCTGGAGTTTGCTGTTAGTGACCATGTTTTCGTGAAGATTGCACCAATGAAAGGTGTCATGCGGTTCGGGAAGAAAGGAAAGATCAGCCCGAGATTCATTGGACCATTTGAGATCCTCGACAGAGTTGGGACATTAGCTTATCGTGTTGCTCTTCCGTCGAATCTAGCCGGAGTACACAACGTGTTTCACGTCTCCATGTTGAGGAAGTATATGGCGAATCCATCGCATGTCTTGAATTTTGAGCCGTTGCAGCTCACTCCGAACTTGTCTTATGAGGAAAGACCAGTGCAAATTTTAGACAGACAGGAGAAAAAGCTTCGGAACAAAATGGTCAAGCTAGTGAAAGTCAAGTGGCTCAATCATTCGGAGGAGGAAGCTACATGGGAAGCTGAGCCAGAGATGAAGAGTCGATATCCCGAGTTATTCGGTAAGATTTAATTTCGGGGACGAAATTTCTTTGAAGGGGGGAAGAGTTGTAGAACCCGAAAATCAGATTACGTATAAGCCATGCATAATTTCTATTATTTAAATTAAATATAAAGTTTTAAATCATGATTATTTATTTTAAAGTTAGATGTTTAGTATTGTCTTTTCAGGATAAATACGCGAGGCCGGACCGGAGTTTGGAGATTTGAGATAAGATTAATAATAAGATTAATAATAAGAAAAATATTCCTAAATTTAATTTAAGTCAAAGAATAATTTAAGTTAAAGAAAAAGAATGTCTTTGGGATTTAATGAATTAATTGGAACTAAGTAATTAAATAAGTTCTCTTAGATTCAATATTTAATTAAAGTTTAAATTAAAATATGTAAGCAAGTGGGGATAAATAAATCTAGGTATAACATATTCAAGAAATTTAAACATAACATTGGAATATTTAAAATTGAAGTCATGAATGCCATGCAAGATTCTAAGCAAAATTCTAAACTAAATTAATTGGTTAATGCATTAAAATATATATAATGGGGGTTTAAAATCTTAAACAATTAAAATACAAATTTAAACCATAAAATACCATGGAGTTTGGTCAATACAATTCAAAGATGTAGTAAACCATTCAAACCATCCTCAATGACCCTTAAGGTGGATTTAATTCCTCATAGTTAAATCACTAATTAATAGTAATTCAAATACTATGATACACATCATTTCTCCTCAACTTATTACCTGGTAATTAAATGAAAATATACAGCAGGTTGAAGAAAAGAATCGGCCAACTCGAGGAGAGGAAGAAACAATTTGATAACCATTCACCTCTTTGACTTGTAACCCCCAACTTAATGTGTATTATAGCCCTTTAACACCTCCTTTATCATATACCTTCACCCCTAACATCATATACATCCTATATACTCGAAAATATCAGAAATCGTCGTATTGATTTGTTTTGCGTCAAAACAAATTCTAGGCATGTATATATGGTTTCTTTTCTCTTCAATCAAGTCCTATAAATATTTTAAAACCTTATATGTTCAAGATTCATGAGGCAAAACGAATTGTTGACAGCTACATTTCTCGAAAAATCTGCACAAGTTCTCGGCCATGCTGATATTTTTTTGTTGCTGAGTTTTGATGATTTCAGGGGGTTGCTTCGTTCCCAGGCACACATGGCGACTTATAGGCATGATTTAGAGTGTGTTAGGGTGTTATTGGTTCATTGGTTTACGTCCATACACCCACAAACGAAGTATTGACTGCAACAATTTCATCAAGTTACAGGTTGTGTCAAAATTGTGTTATTTGGTTGGTTACAGGGGGTGTTCGAATCCTGGCTGCCCTAAGGGCCATAGACATTGTTAGAACCCTACCTTAACATGTCAAGGGCGTGACCAAATCATCCTTTCAAGTTTTGGTTCACGGCTTCATCAGATTCTTACATTTACATGGCACATGTCCCTCGGTTTTAAAGTTTCTGAAATCTGTAGGAGTGTGTTTCGGTTTTGGGGGTTTGAATGGATTGTGGTTGGCCTCTAGCCCATAGCCATGGTTCATACAACACTCCATCATGTCTAGATCGAGCCATGGTCAATCAAATGGCCACTGGAATGGCACAAGACAATAGAACAATTCGATACATCTCATTGCACAGGATTGAGTTCTCGGTTGGTATGTTCCTTTTGTCCTTGGTGTTGGCTTGGGATGTGGTTGGCTTTTAGCCTTTATCCATGGTCTGAGCCATGCCTTAGGATGTTGGTAAGAGTCTTTGGGTGGCGGTTCAAGCCCTTGGTCATAAAATTTCAGAGCTACACCTCAAATACCCAAGCTGCTCCTGCTGCACGTTTGACAGCAACTTTGGGTCACGTTTTTGGTGCTTGTTTGAGTTCTTGGTTGGCTTTTAGCCCATGGCCTTGGACTGAACAGTACCTTAGTGAGTTAGGAAAGTCATGTTTTTGGCCGTTCGTGATTTGGTTGAGTTTAGAGGTCGTACGAGAATTTACGGTGAAAGGTGCCAAAATGACTCTCGAAAGAGCGTTTTATGTTTTTGGATTCCTTTCACCTATTTTCGTGTTTTACAGTTATTATGCATATTTTTCAGTATGTTTGGAGTATTTTTAATCATGGTTAAACGTCGGTTTAATGTTGGTTCGGGTTGGTACGAAGCCATGGTTAAAAATCAAGTTGTTGGTCCGAATCGTCTCGTTTTTGGTTCTATTGTTAAGATTTTGTCAAGTTAAGATTTATTTCATGTGTCACATATTAGTAGTAAGTCGCAGCAAGCCTGGGAACGATTCAACTCATCCGGTAAAAATAAGGTTATAATTATATTACGTGCATAAAAATATAAAATGTTATTTTTGAGATATATGCTATATGTCTTGTGGCAACTTTATGCTTATGGGTTTGGAAGTCGGTAGGCGCAACCGAGGACCTCTCCGCCCGGTGACTTACGATCGGTTTATGATTATGTATGGGTACGGACGTCCAGTCCAAGGGCTGTGATTGATCTCTACCGCCCAGTATACTGTGGTTTAGTCTGATCATGCGCTTACGCTATGTTATGGGCCACTAGCTTAGAAACATTATCTCTACCAGAAAATTATGATATGTTATGACAGAGCTCTATTGAGCAAAGCTTTACGTATGATTTTTAGATATGCACGTGGTTATAATTATTCACGATACGATTTTCACCATGCACTTTATGATACGTTATTTTTACGTTACATACGATTTTATGATATATTTACTTGTTATTCACGATATATACATGTTGAGTCTTTAGACTCACTAGACTTGATTGTTGTAGGTATTGATGAGGTCGGGACCGCGGGCGGAGACCAGTGAGCGATCTTGGGACAGCAGTAGTAAACCCGAGGACCTCATGATTTAATTTATGCACTTTTTATTATTCAAACTCAGTTTTAATACGTTGGACTATTTTAAATTGATGTTTACGCTGGATTATTTTTAAATTGTTGGTTGAAAACATTATTCGCTTCCGCTGTTATTTTAAAGTTAAAAATTATTTACATGTTTATTTTAATTAAATGAGACAAGATAATTATTTATTTAGAAAAATTTTAATAATTCAGCAAAATTATGAATACGAAATACGGGCTTTGACACTTCACATTCAGCCATGTATCCTTTGGAGGCTTACGTATCATATTACTCACTGTCTCCAACATACAAACAATTTGTGCTTAATATTTCCACTCAAGAGGACCCTCAATTTTTTCATCAAGCCGTCAAGTCAAATGATTGGCAAGTTGCAATGCGTGAGGAACTTGATGCGATGGAAGCCAACAAAACTTGGTCTGTGGTCCCAATTCCTTCAAACAAACAAGCCATCGGCTGCCGTTGGGTATACAAGATCAAACACAAATCTGATGGCTCGATAGATAGGTATAAGGCTCGGTTAGTTGCGAAAGGTTACAATCAATGTGAGGGCATTGATTTCTTTGAGACTTTTTCCTCAGTTGCCAAGCTAGCCACTGTCAATGTTTTGCTTGCACTTGCTGCTAGCCAAAATTGGCATCTTGCACAATTGGACATTAACAATGCATTTCTGAATGGAGATCTACTCGAAGATGTGTTCATGGATCTTCCACTTGGATACACTCCCAAGGAACAAAATAATCGATCAACGCCCAAACTTGTGTGCAAATTACACAAATCTATATATGGCCTACGCCAAGCATCTCGACAATGGTACACAAAATTCTCCAATGCAGTACTTGAATATGGATTTGTACAGTCCCATGCTGATCATACTTTATTCACCAAAGGATCGGGATCTTCTTTCGTCGTCTTACTGGTATATGTCGATGACATCATCATTGCCGGACCTTCTCCTAGTTTCATTCATGATGTGAAATCTGTACTTCAATCCAAATTCAAACTTAAGGATCTGGGCCCTTTAAAATATTTCCTCGGTCTTGAAATAGCACGAACGACACAGGGAATATACCTATCACAACGCAATTATACGTTACACCTACTCGAAGACACTGGTTTTCTTGCTTGCAAACCTGTGCACGTACCTATGGAACCCCAGGTTCATCTCAATCTCAACGATGGTGAATTACTTGAAGATGTCACTCAATATCGACGCCTCATTGGACGTCTATTATACCTTACATTGTCTAGACCAGACATCACATTTGCAGTCCACAAATTAAGTCAATTTGTGTCCAAACCTCGTACCTTCCACTTAAAGGCTGTGCATCATATTCTGAGATATCTCAAGTCCAATCCAGGCCAAGGAATCTTCTTTTCCGCCACTTCTGCCATGCACTTGAAGGCGTTTTCCGATGCTGATTGGGCAGCTTGTGCTGATACACGAAAATCAGTAACAGGCTTCTGTGTTTTCTTGGGCGACACTTTGATTTCATGGAAAACCAAGAAACAAGTGACCATTTCCAGATCATCTACAGAGGCCGAATACAGAGCACTAGCCACCACAACAAGCGAAGTCATATGGTTCACTCACTTACTCAAACACTTGCACATAACCATTCCAGCTCCTGCCACTATATTTTGTGACAATCAATCGGCCATCCATCTGGCATACAATCCTATCTTTCATGAACGCACAAAACATATCGAGATAGATTGCCATTTTATCCGTGAGAAGATCAAGGAAGGAACAATTAAACTTCTGCCAATTCGAACTCAGTTGCAGCTTGCTGACATGTTCACAAAACCTCTTCCACGTGCAGCCCTATCTCATATGATTTCCAAGATGTTTGTCAAAGATATCTACAGTCCATCTTGACGAGGGATATCAGACTAACACAACAGTTAGTTAGTTAGCTCTCGGTTATTAGTCAGTTGTAATTGGTTAGATGATTAGTCCTTACTCAATGCATAAATATAGATGATGTACAGACTATCAATACTCCCTCCCTATTTTTTCTAAAATGAAGAATAGAACTTATCTTCCATTCGGTACATGCTCGCCTCTGTAATAACATTTGAGAGGACGCATTTGACAAACCAGTCTTTTAGATTTGCATCTTTTCATGATGGGCTTAAAATCTATCGGAATTTTTGCTGATACTCAACGTTGAAATGGGCCTATCAGATAAATAGTTTGCTATGTCGTACTTTACTCCTTGATTTGGCCTAAAGCAAAAACACCTTTGGCCAATGTTTAAGTTGGATTAAGATGCAAAAGCTAAATAAATAGTCTTCAGATATGTGCCTGAAGGTAGATGAAGTCGTTGCCATGGGTATCCACTTCTCGCATGGGACAATGTAAATGATTAAAGTGCAGCGAAGTATTCAGTGTAATATAGAATTTATATCAAAAATTATAAATTTTATTATATTAATAATATCAAAAAACATGAATTCTATAATAAAAAATTTATATATTTTAGTAGCACTTTTTCTAAAAAATTATACATCAGATAAATTTATAAATTCAATAAACAATACTTAGTAGTATTTGAAACGTCTACTAAAAATATTTAAAATTTAGACATTAAGGGTCAAAGGTAAATCCGACCATGATTTTCAATAACGGTGAAACCAAAATCAGAACTAAAATCTTTTCTTGACTTCAGTTCCAAAATCAGTTCTCATGATATATAAATTTAAGACAAAACTATTAAACAATTTGTTTCACCGCTTCACATATTGGATGACTATTTTATCTGATATTTTTAAAAAAATCATAGTAGAAATTTTTTAAAAAATTATATATCTGACAAATTTATAAATTTAACATACAAAATTTAGTAATCCGTGATCTTTTGATTTTTAATTTTTATATATGCTTTTTTAATTATTAATGAAATTTTAAGAAAATAAAAAAATCAACGAAATATTGCATATAATTTGATTATCATACGACTTTAAAACTTAAAAAACAAATAATTTCAAATATTAAATACTACGACCTATTTTATATTAAAAAATCATAGAAAACAAATAATTTGTAATGTTTAATGTACACATATATATAATAATTATTCGTATATGAAGGTTTGATAAAAAAAATATAAATGATATAATTTTAAAATAATATTGGTTAACTAATGTATATAAAAATTAATTGATTGTAAAAAATTAAGTATTGAGATCTATTTTTTATTTCAAATGAGATAATAATTATCTATATGAAAATTTGAAAAATTAATAAATATGTTGACAGACATTTTCTAATCGCGAATTTTTTTAAAAAATTCACAAGTCAATTAATACGAGACATAATGAATGCATTAAAGACTGTAATCTGTCATAACTCATGCTTGATTATTTAAATAATATTATTTGACAACATAATTCGTATAATCTAAAATTGTAAGTCTTTAATGATTTATTTAGAGGCCACATGTGATCTTGAAAGCTAAAGAATAGCAGGGGCTAGTGATTTTATTTGATGAGAGTACCTTATTTAATTATAATTTGATCCCTACCCAATAATTCACAATTATAAGTACTTATATATTACAAAATCAAAATCAAATATTATTATCACATTGTTGCAAACTCACAAGTAAAATAAAGTACAAAGATAAACATAATATATAAGCTGGTTTGAATCCATCTTATATATTTTTATTTTATTTTATCTCAATTTCTTGGACACTTATATATATATGATCAACGCTCAACTCAAGCATCAGATTTGTTTTGTTTAGCTGCGTTTGTTCGTCGGAGTTTCTGTTCATCGGACAAGATTTTTGCAAACCTACACAATATATTGTAAATCTTTTTAACAAGATCAAAATTTATATAAAAACTGAATTTAATTAATTAGGAGGAGTTGTGTGATTTCATATTAAAAAATAATTTAGATAATGATGTTATAACATACTTTCTCAAGGCATCTTCATTTGTTCCTCCGTTGGCTATAGGCTCCGGCACCCCGGTACGAAGATTAACCCTGGAGTATGGCCCCTTGAGTAACTTTTGTCCAATCTCAACAAGGTCGTCAATATTCTCCTTGGTCGAAACATCAACCGATGCACTGTTCCCGACTAATGAAATGTCCTGCGAGAATAATCAAGTTTAGCCATCAAATATATATATTTAAATCAAACTGAAGGAATTATTGAATAAATTCTTGAACCAATCATAATCAAGAACTATGAAGTTTAAAAGTCGGCCTGAAGGTTTCATGGATCGGACTTACTTCTATCCGGAGGTAATTATCTTCAGAATAAAGGGACTGGAAGATGACAGACAAGAAATAATCCACCATATCTTTACTTGATTGATCGAATACATCCAAAATAGGGGTTGAATTTCCCTGAATCAACCACCCAAACCGACCCCAACTGGCAGCCATTTGTGCTGTATATTTCTGTTCCTGTTTTGCAGATCCAGTGCTCAATGAGACCACCAGCAATCTGCCGCATTCCATGGGCTTGATCGGGGCAAAATTCGGGTCTTTTCTGAATACTTGTTTTGTTATCTCACCGACGGCAATCAATGCCTGAAAGAAACAAGCCCCATTCGGCTTAGTTCGATTTTACTCGACCGTGATATTCATTTTACATGTTTACTAGCTGGATATATATATATATACATCATGAGCTCGACTCGACATGTTTTAGTTGGTTTCTTATGTTATATATGATTACCGGATTATTAGCAGCGACACCACCATCTATTATATTGAACTCAGCAGAATTCCCAGAGCCGTCATCATTGGTGAAATAGTGAGCCGGAAAATAAGTCGGTGCAGCAGAAGTCCCGATGCATATATCGGACAACAATGCATCCAAAGCTGGAGAAATCTTCGTCTGCATCAACATACACAAACTATTGTTAAATATTTAGTAAATCTTTGATTTTTGGTCAAAACGGACTATTCTTGATATGTTATATGTATTTGTAGGCTTTAATATTTATGCAAATCAGATCTCGTTGGAAACAAATTAAAAGCAGAAAGAGATGGAATTAAATAAATTAAAGACCTCAAAGGAGGAGAATAGAGTTGGCTGCAAATTTTTGATGTCAAACGTCGGAATGACAACGTTTGTTAAGGTGTCATGCATCCGAGCCTGCCCCAAATTGTCCCTTACCAACTTGTGCAGGTACTTTCCATCGTATTTCGGGTTCCCGAGTTGAATCAATGTGTTCTCCACCGACCCTATGATACCGCTGCAAAAATATATAAAATCAGTATCATGTAAATCTATATACATATCATAAAGTAAAAATTATGAAACGAAACCAAAGGCCGCGTTACTTTTTTTGTGGAAATATGTGAGGACCATGTTTTGAATAGAATGGAATAATGTCTTTAGCTGCATATAATGGTCGGTTGTTGGCATCAGGTGCAGTCAACATGGCCGTCACAAGTCCACCGGTGCTCGTTCCAGCCACCAAGTCAAAGTAGTCAGCGATTCGAGCATCTTTACCATCCAATTTCTAGGGATTAATCAAACAGTTATCGGTCATGGTCTATAAATAAATACTACTGCTACCTATAATTTGAACTGAACTCACAGTAAAAAACGCCTGGTAAAATAAGCTAACTGGAATCCTTTTCAGCATATTTTCGATTTGAGCTCAAACCCTTAAGTAAATGAAAAAAACTCAACTCGTTTACGATCTTAATTAAAAGTATTTTACCTGGAGTTCGGATTCAAGAAATTCAAGAGCGGTGGCCGGAATGATGCCTCGAATTCCTCCACCATCAATGCTAAGAATAGTAACTAATTTTCCGTAAACCGGAGGTTGGATTTTATTAAAAGACAACGAGGAGGCCACTAGAGACATGATATGGAAGAATGTGAATGACTTGGTGCGTGTTTACTTGTTCGAATAATCATTGAAACTCGTGCTTTTATAGGCAGAAATCTGGCTTCTCCATGAATATTAATTATCGGCAAAATTGCGAATTGGTTATGTATATTTGTTATTATCTTTTATTATTATTTAATGTTTGAAAATTTTATTTTTTTGATATACAGTGCTAATGTTGCCAAAAAAATGAAATTATTCTGTAATGATTTTGCTTATGCTTTCCATGTATCAATTAATTATTTAATTTTGTGATTTGAAAAAACAAATCTAATTTGTTTGGTTTCAACGAGTGCTTTTAAAACTAGACCGATTGGCCGGTTCGACTTAGAATCGGTCATGGGTTTCGGTTCGATCGGTTGAATTGTTTTTTAAAATGAATTGGTTTGATCATCGATTCGATTATGAAAACAATTATTTGAATATCAGTTTTAATTTATAAGTCGCAACTAAGTATATATTAATTATTCTTAAATGTAATTTAATTTAAAACCGACATATGTTTCTTGGTAGAATGAATCATATGCTGGGCGCTCAATTTTGCGATAAAATTAAGATTAGGATGACGTGAGAAGCTCGAGATATTACGACTAAGGGTTTTAGATTGATTCAATATGAGTCTCAACACATACTCATATATAACTACTGATCATGAGCCGTAAATTTGTCTAACAACCTTAGCCCATATATATACATGCACCTTCATTCATAAAATATTTGATCTCTGGAAAGTTGTTTCTTTCGTATCTCTCAACACTGTAACCCAAAACCTCCGTGCAAGTCTACGATTCATGCTGGATCAATCTATCTGATAATCAGAAATACTACGTGAGTATAGGTTGAATTTCACGTGGAGTAAATCTACAATCTAAAATTATTAGTCAATGTATATTATATTATTTTTCTTGAGGGATCAATCATTGTCCTTTTATTTTATCTTTTTAGTACATGCATGAATGTCCTATATTTTAATGTAGCGCCCACATTTAACACATGTTAGCAGACATTTTTTTAACATAGCCTCTAAGTTATTTTTTTCTTTTAATTTTGCCACATGAAATAAATAACGCATTTAGATACACTTTTTTCATAAATCGGTCTTAATTAAAATAACTATTATTTGATAATATAATTATTCTAATTTTGAATTTTCAGTTTTAATTATTTAGAGACCACATGTTAGTAGAACAAATATTAAATTGGATTTGCCATCCCACTAATGAATTGTATATGACTTGGTCAAATATCATGGTTTCGATTTCATCTATCAACATCTTTTCGAACGAATATGTCGTACCATACTAACGATCTCGCAACAAAAATTATCAAACATAATTTTTTTAGACGATACGGAAAAATGCAAAGTTGGAAACCCGTGTTTGAAATGATGTGAGAAATTATATATGATTTAGCATTATTTATTCTTCTCATTTGTTTCAACAATATTAACTAAGAAGAAGTTGAAATTACATTTGAAATTTGGATTTAATCGAATTATTATTAAATTAAGACTCGCTAATCATATTCGTGGATAAGACCATTGCGTCAGATTGTAGACATGTTTAAAATTTACCACTAAAAAAAACGACATGTTTAAAATTTTTCATTTTTTAGTCAAAATCTAACCACGAAAATTAAACGTGTGTTGATTGGACTCCATTATTATAACATGCCCGGACAGCAGGAACGATGCAGAGTTTCTCTCATTGTACAATATAATTATGTGGGGATTAATTATTGCCCAATTTTATTGGATCTTAAAAGATAGAGTTAATCCTTGCCTGACAAAATTCGCAGCTGGCTTTCTCACGAGTTTAACATGGGTTAGCGACTATGTGAGTGGAAGTGAAAATTCTCGTTTTAGTCCTTAAATTTTAATTGTGTTGCTCGATTTAGTCTCAAATTAATTTTGTGACTCAATTTAGTACCAAAATCTTCACAATTTTTTACTCACTCGGTCTTTCCATCAAATTGGAGTTCAAACTAACGGAACTAAGTATGGAGCTTCTGCCTTGATTGAAGAAATCCCAAAACAAATTGCCCTAATCGATTTATCCTCTTCGAAGCTGACACGTCGCTCAATTCAGCAATCCTTCACCACACTCATTTGCATGCTCAAGATAACCAGAGGTCTTTCATTCGATACTCGTTTGTTTTCAATTCGATTATTCTTATTATTATTATTCAATGTGTAGTTAATTATTGTCTTCTGACAAGTTGCAAGCACACGAGTTTAACATGTATTTTGGAATATTTTAAGTTTATACTAGACTAAATTCACTTACGTTATACACTAGAGAAATAAAGATAATTTTGTAAATGACAACCTTATTTAAATATGTTGAAATTATTTTTGAAATAAGAATAACTTTTAATAGATAAATAATTAATTATTTGGTTACAAATGAAATCATCACATTTTCTTGTGTTTGATTTGAAGACCTCCTGAATTTTTTTTGTACCCATCGATTTTTATCTTCTTAGCTCTTTTTTTTGTAGTCGGCAATTGGTTCGTTATCTCGACTCTCTATTTCATCTTCGTCTTCATGGATCTTCTTGTTTCTGTTGATGCTTAATTCATTTGATTTTTCTACCTTTGATGGTACATCCAACCTACAAATTTAGTATAAATAATAGTCTTTAAGCATTCATATATTATAATAGACAAAATGTCCACTGTTTTTATCTAGTTTCTAATATTATTTTATATATTTAAAAAGAAAGTTTTCATGGTAGAATAATTTTTGTGAACAAATAAGTAAGTTCATACAGTTTTATGCAATGAAATGTATAATTCACAAATACGAAGAGTTAGAAATTCAGAAATATGTACAATGTTTGTATTGCTTTGGCGGTGTCACATAATGTGTTAAGAATTGACCGACGATTTCGGTTAGGAATAAATCTAGCAAGCGGACTAGGTCAAGTAATAGTATTTGGAGATGAGTCCAGGTATCGTACCCACAGAGATCGATGTTTAATTACTAGAATATGAATTATTTTTTCTAATTCAGGCTAATAAAATTCAAATGATGGGAGATAAATTAATTAAAACTAAATAACACGATTTAAATAAATTAACTAAAGCAAAAAAAAATCCAAATTATTAAACTAGACGAAAATTCAAATTATTTAAAAACGACTAAGGCCCACAACGGTACCGAGACAATTTATAATCTACGTGTCAAATTCATATTCATTAAATTAATTATTTAATTCACGACGGAATTCCCAAAATTATTTATTAAACGATTCCTCGAATTAATAAACCTAATTAAATCTAACAGTCCAATTATTCCTAACTGAATTTAATTAGATTTAACCGCATTAGATCGTTGTGAAATTCCAGTTTTTCAACCTAAAGTCGCACACTGAAATCGAATACTATTTCTAGTCAATTTAACCATGTGTTGATTGATGTGTGAAGCAAATATTAATCTATCGTCTTCCGGTTTTAGATTAACCAACAAATATTCTATTTAATTGGCCAGATTAAAAGAACACGTGATAAACGACATCAATCAATGAATAAAATAAATAATCTAATTGAATTAAACTCAAAACATCAAAAACTAATATGTCTCGGCCCTATCATGACCTTAGTCTATAAAAATCTACTCCATAAACTTAAAACAAAAGTCAAAATCAGTGCTTAAATTTAATGCAGAAAACATGATTAAGAAGAAATGGAAAGAGATTCTCTGTGATTTGTAGCGTGTGTGAGGAATTTCTCGCTGGTTTTGCCTTTCCTTCTTCCTCCCTTCTTTTCTTTCTTCCGCGCTGTTCTGCTATTTCGTCTCCTTCTGTGCTTCTGTTATGGCAGCCCTCCCTTCTTTTGTACGCTTCTGCCCTTTTTTTCTTCTTAATGGGCCTCCTCCTTCCTTTCTTTTTTAAGCCCGTGTCCAGTAAAAAAAGTGTAAATAAGATATTTATAAAGATTTACATAGATTTTTCCAAGATTTCAATATCATCAAGGAATATAATATAAGAGTATTTAATTTCCTTTCTTCTGATATTTTGTTCCCTTTGAAATCTAGTAAATTATATTCTCTCTCAATTTAAAATACTTTTCACTTTTTATTCAAATCTACAATTATTAATTAAATTAAGCACATAATTAGGATAAAAAATCTAGATAAGGGCAAATATTATCAAATCAAATCCCTAAGATCTTTGTAAGATTTGGCCTTATCAATCCCCCCACACTTAAGCCTTTGTTCAGTCCTCGAGCAAATCAGAGAATAAAAATATAATCGAGGAATATTCAATGATTCACCACAAAATTGACACAATCAACACTTTTCAACCTACTAAATTCCGTCACACTCAATCAAAAGATCACGTGTCAAAAATCATAAAATTCACTTTCATTGCAACTTTAAAACTCAAGCATTCACTAGAAAAAATCAAGATAATGAGACGTGTGTAGTGTGGAGGTCAAAACTCATATTCCTCAAAGGTGTTTTAGTTCAAGGAGTGCTCATATTTTCTGATTTTTTTTTTCATATAAAGAAACTCTCCATAAGATTATCTTTCATATCTTCCTCCACTAAATGTTGGAAGAAAATGACCCGGTCAATAGGTCTTTTTAAGCTTATAACGTTAGGTCACGGCTCACGGCTACAATAAAGGTAGGGAGATTCAAAATGAGAGAAAATAAACAATTTAATCATACAGCGCACTCCTTCATCTCTTATCTTCCTTCCCTTATGGAATTTCACCATTCATCCACCTAACTTTTTCATCTTCCTTGTACTTTCATTCATATTCCCCCATATTTTTTTCGATCTTCAACAACATTCCCTTTTCGGTTTTTTCAATCACCACATCATACAACGTTCAATCCTCCTTTTTTATAATTATATACATCTTTTCATCGACTTATTTCTCATTCTTCATGATTTTTTTTTTCAAACTCCTCCAATTTTTCTTATCAATCAGCACACGAGAGTTATTGAAAATTTTAAAGCGCTAAAAAGTTTATTTATCTCAAAATTAAGGTAAGGAATAGTGTATGAGCTAAAATTAGGTAGTTGATGTGGGCTTTTGAAGGAATACGAATGGTGGCTAATTGTATGTCTTTGACACACTCCATTCGATTTATTAGGCTCAAAAGGGAATAATAGGGATTTGAATGATGGATTAGGTAGGCTCGAAAGGCTCAAACGGTCCAAAGATCGCCTAAATCATCCCTAAGTCATTCTCCTCTGTATTTTCGCCTCGAAAGATAATCAGACAAGTTCTAGATTGTTTCTTTTCTTTCTCTTTTTTTTTTATTTTTTTTTTCATGAGATCGCCTCTTGCTAATTCACAATTAATTCATATAAGTATGACTCAAAGTGCATAGATAATGTCTCAAAACATGATACAAAACTAGTTTGTGCTCAAATCCTTCGGGTACAACTAAAGATCATCTCAATCAATTCTAGATGTGATGTAATTTCTTGAGTGTTCAAAAATCTAGAAAGTCAATTAGTGTATCATGTAATCACAAGTGCAGTTTCTCAAAGAATAACCAGAAAAAATTTCATGCTCGAGGATTAAAGATTGAAGCACATGCTAAGTGTGGTGATGTGAAACAAACACAAATCAAATCCCCCCCCCCCCCCCCCACACTTTAGATTTACACTGCCCTCAGCGTCATGTCATTCAAAAAGAATATAAAAGTTGGATGCAGAATAGCAAGAGAACACTTCCCTGACAGTGTTGCTTTAAATTCCATAGACTGTTACATGGGGATGGTAGAATTCCTCAGTGCTGGAAATTTTTATTTCAACAGTTTAGCTTTTCCAAAATCTAAATCATATTCCTTCATTCCAATATTCCCTACACACACCAAAATCACAGAGAATTAACCTAATAGAGTAAAAAATAAAAAAATAAAATGAAACGAAATAAAATAAATCACTGGGTTGCCTCCCAGCAAGCGCTAAATTTCTTGTCTATAGCTAGACAACTCCCTTTATGGATTAGGTTGGATCGTGCAAAGGAGTACTCGGCTCCTCTTGCTCCACAATTCCTTCATGAAAAATTTTCAGTCGATGTCCATTCACCTTAAAGGGATTTCCAGAATCTCCACGGATTTCTACAACACCAAAGGGAAAAACTTCAGTAACAGTAAAAGGCCCGGACCATTTGGAACGAAGTTTACCTGGCATGAGTTTTAAACGAGAGTTATAAAGAAGAACTTTTTGTCCAGACTCAAATTCCCTGTGCACAATCCTTGCATCATGCCACTTCTTTGTCTTTTCTTTGTAGATTTTTGCATTCTCATATGCATCAAGACGAAATTCCTCCAGCTCATTGAGTTGTAGAAGACGCTGATAACCTGTAGCTTGCACATCAAAGTTCAAAAATTTAGTAGCCCATAATGCCCTATGCTCTAATTCAACAGGAAGGTGACAAGCTTTTCCATAGACCAAACGAAAAGGGGAAGTTCCTATAAGGGTTTTGAATGCTGTTCTATATGCCCACAATGCATCATCCAATTTACTAGCCCATTCCTTCCTCGAAGATCCAACGGTCTTCTCAAGAATTTTCTTAATCTCCCTATTTGACACTTCTACTTGACCACTAGTTTGAGGATGATAAGGTGTTGCCACCTTGTGCGTGACCCCATATTTAGCCAAAAGAGATTCAAAATTGCGATTACAAAAATGTGTTCCCCCATCGCTAATAATGGCTCTAGGTGTGCCAAATCTTGCAAAAATATTTTTCTTTAAAAATTGGATCACAACCTTAGAGTCATTGGTTCTACAAGCACTTGCTTCCACCCACTTGAATACGTAATCCACAGCCACCAAAATATATTTATTTCCTAAGGAATCTGGAAATGGCCCCATGAAATCAATTCCCCACACATCAAACAATTCACAGACTAAAATATTATTCAATAGCATTTCGTGTCTCCTTGAAATATTACCAACACGTTGGCATTCATTGCAATTCAAAACATAAGTGTGTGCATCCTTGAACAGTGTAGGCCAGTAGAATCCAGCTTGAAGGATTTTTGTGGCCGTTTTACTTGCCCCAAAATGTCCTCCAGTTGGACCACTATGACAATGAGAAAGTATAGAACTTACCTCTTCCGCTGGAATACACCTACGAATAATGCCATCTGCACAGATTCTAAACAAAAGAGGATCTTCCCAAAGATAATATTTTAAATCTGAAAAGAACTTCTTTTTCTGCTGATATGTAAGATGAGAAGGAATAAATTTGCATGACAAATAATTGACAAAATCAGCATACCATGGTAAATTAGAGATGCCATAAAGTTTCTCGTCAGGGAATTCATCTCTAATTACATACTTACCTTCCTTGGGCTTCTCAATCTCGATAGATGATCAGCAACTTGGTTTTCAGTCCCCTTGCGATCCACGATCTCTATGTCAAATTCTTGCAGTAGAAGGATTCATCTTATAAATCTTGGCTTGGCATCTTTCTTGTTTAAGAGATACTTCAAAGCTGAATGATCCGTGTGGACTATCACTTTACTCCCTACAAGGTATGGCCGAAACTTGTCCAAAGAAAAAACAACAGCCAGCAACTCTTTTTCTGTGGTGGAGTAGTTCAATTGAGCTCCTGAAAGTGTCATGCTTGCATAGTAGATTACATGCAAGAATTTGTCTCTCTCTTTGCCCCAAAACAGCCCCTAAAGCAATATCACTTGCGTCACACATGAGTTCAAAAGGTAGATTCCAATCTGGTGCGACAATGATTGGCGTGGTGGTCAACTTTTGCTTTAATACCTGAAAAGCTTGTAAACAATCCTCAGAAAAAACAAAAGGAACATCTTTCATTAGCAAATTAGTTAAAGGCTTAGTAATACTCGAGAAATCCTTGATAAATCGCCTATAAAAACCTGCATGCCCAATAAAGCTATGAATTCCTTTGACATTAGTGGAAGGAGGAAGCTTTTCTATGATCTCTACCTTAGCTCTATCCACTTCAATACCTTTTTCAGAAATTTTGTGACCAAGGACAATTCCTTCCTTTACCATGAAATGACATTTCTCCCAGTTAAGTACAAGATTCGTTTCTTCACATCTCTTTAGCACTTTTGACAAATTAATCAAACAAGAGTCGAAGGAAGAACCAAAAACAAAAAAGTCATCCATGAAGACCTCAATATGCTTTTCAACCATATCATGAAAATTCGACATCATACAACGTTGAAAAGTAGCGGGAGCATTACACAAACCAAATGGCATTCTTTTATAAGCAAATGTACCATAGGGACAAGTAAAAGTGGTCTTATCTTGATCTTCGGGGTCTATGAGGATTTGCATATATCCAGAATAACCATCTAAAAAACAATAAAAAGCATGACCTGCCAAACGCTCTAACATTTGATCAACAAAAGGTAAGGGGAAGTGATCTTTTCTTGTGGCATCATTCAATTTGCGATAATCAATACAAACACGCCATCCAGTCACAGTTCTAGTGGGGATTAATTCGTTATTTTCATTTTCAACAACAGTGGTTCCCCCTTTCTTAGGAACAACATGCACAGGACTTACCCACTTGCTATCGGATATAGGAAAGATCATACCTGCATCAAGGAGTTTGATTACCTCCTTTTTGACGACCTCTTGCATAGCTGGATTCAATCTCCTTTGAGGTTGAGTGGTGGGAGAGTGCTCCTTCTCCATTAAAATTTTTTGCATGCACATGGATGGATTTATTCCCTTGATGTCAGCTATGCTCCATCCAATGGCATATATGTGATCCTTCAGCACTCTCAAGAGCTTATCTTCCTCATCACCTGTCAAGGAAGAAGAAACAATTGCTGGCAGTTTATGTTCTTCCTTCAAAAATAAATATTTTAAATGAGGAGGAAGTGGTTTGAGTTCGAGGAATGGGGGTTCTTCTATGGAAGGTTTAAGTGATTTTGGAATATGTCCAAGCTCCCCAATCTTCGAATTCACCGATCTTGGCAAAGGCTTTGATCCCTCCAAGTAGTTCATACATTCCTCCACTTCTTCTCTGCTGGATTCCGTGGACTTTGGGCTAACCAAAAGCTTTTCCAGTGGGTCTTCAATCAAATTATCATGCACACTACACTCAACAATATCATCAATAGCATCTATTCTATAACAATCAGAAGATCCAGGATATTTCATACTATGAAAAACATTAAAAGTTACATTCTCATCATTCAACCTCAAAACTAACTCACCTTTTTGCACATCTATGAGAGCTCTTCCAGTAGCTAAGAAATGACGACCTAAAATTAGGGGGATCTCACGATCCTCCTCCATGTCTAGCACAACAAAGTCAACTGGAAATATAAATTTATCAACCTTAACCAAAACATCCTCTATTACCCCTCTAGGATATTTAATAGATCTATCAGCAAGTTGAAGGGAAATAGTGGTTGGTTTAACTTCTCCAATCCCCAATTTCTCAAAGCAGGAATAAGGCATAAGATTTATGCTAGCACCAAGATCACACAATGCCTTGTTAAAATTAGAATTTCCTATAGTGCAAGGAATGGAGAAACTACCTGGATCCTTAAGCTTTGGAGGTAATTTATTTTGCAAAATAGCTGAACATTCCTCAGAAAGCTTAACAGTTTCAAAATCAACAAGTTTCCTCTTTTTAGTCAAAATATCTTTCAAGAATTTAGCATAAGAAGACATTTGAGCCAAAGCCTCTACAAAAGGAATATTTATGTGCAATTTCTTAAAAACTTCAAGAAATTTTGAAAATTGTTGATCCAATTGTAGTTGCCTTGCTCTTTGAGGAAAAGAAAGTGTATTAATATCAATATTATCATTAGAATCAAACTCCTTACCTTTCTTACCTGTCTTCCGTGTAGTCTGAGTGTTCTGTTCCTTAGCATCTTCCATTTTTGGTTTCATTCCTCCATCATTCTTTGCCTCCATATCTGTAGAATTCTGCCTCTTTGGCTCCTCTTCCTCGGCCTTGACCACTGTACTCACTGCATTCACTCCTTTCGGATTTTTCTCAGTATCACTTGATAGTGTTCCAAGGGGTCGATTTGCTAATTGATTGGCTATTTGACCCATTTGAGCATCCAACCTTCGCAAGATAGCGTCATAATTCTGCAGTCTCGTCTCCATTCCCACAACATGTTTCATCATAAAATCCTCATAAATTGGTCTTTGATCTTCTTGCTTGAATCATGGAGGTGCTGTAGGTACCAATAATCCTTGTTGTCTCACTTGTTGAGGAATGGGCAGTGGAGGAATATGTGTTGGATTAAGGGAATTCTCCGTATTCTTCCAAGACAAATTAGGGTGATGCTTCCATCCTGGATTGTATGTGGAACTGTATGGATTTGATTGTTGTCTCCATTGATTCCCCACAAAATTCATTGCTTCTTCATCAAAAATGGGTTGTTCCTCGATGACTATTCCTTGGACCTGATTTGCTTGATTTGATTTCAGCTGAGAGAATTGATGGGCCAACCCATCAATCTTAGCAGTAAGTACATTCAACACATCCATTTCAAGAACTCCAGCCTTCTTTTCTTGTTTAATATCTGTCCAACCCGCACTATTTTCAGCCATATTTGAAATTATTTCAAGTGCAACTCGTGGAGTCTTCCTGTATAAGCTACCATTGGCTGCCGCATCTAGCATGGAACGCACAGAAGGATCTACTCCGTTATAGAAAATCTGAACTTGTTCAGATGAAGAGAAACCATGTTGAGGACACCTCCTCAACATCTTTCTAAATCTTCCCCAAGCTGTATGTAATATCTCCCCATCCTTCTGGCGAAAAGATGAAATATCCATACGCAGTTGTGCTAGCTTGATGGGTGGAAAATATTGATTCATGAACATTTCCACCAAACCATTCCATGTAGTAATAGAGCCAGCTGGTAGATCTCTAAGCCATTCTGCTGCTTCACCATGTAAAGAGAAAGGGAATAGTCTCAATCTTATGGCATCCGTGCTCACTCCATTGAATTTGATTGTGTCACAGATAGATAAAAATCCCTCCAGATGTGCATTAGGATCCTCGGTTTGCGATCCTCCAAATCTCACTTGATATTGTATCATTTGAATGATGGATGGCTTCAACTCAAAGTTATTTGCTTCCACAGTAGGGGGAGTGATGCTAGAACCATAACCTCCAGTGGTTTGTCTAGTGAGATCATAGACAGTTCGATCATCTTCCTCGTTGTCCATTACTTCCATCCCTGCTGTTTCAACCTCGTCCTCTGGTTTTAACTGTTCTTCCACGTCGAAGTCTGAGGATTTCTCCCTTTGTGCTCTACGTCTCCGTCGAAAAGTATTCTCAATCTCTGGATCAAATGGCTCCAATTCTGTCCTTCCTTTAGCACGGCTCATGCACAGTAAGATAATCCCTGAAAATAAATAACAAACTTCAAATGCACGAATATGCGTAGAATCAACAAAATTAAATAAAAACCTAATCTCAAGAAAATAATAAATCCTAATATTAAACAATTCAATCCCCGGCAACGGCGCCAAAAACTTGACCGACGATTTCGGTTGGGAATAAATCTAGCAAGCGGACTAGGTCAAGTAATAGTATTTGGAGATGAGTCCAGGTATCGTACCCACAGAGATCGATGTTTAATTACTAGAATATGAATTATTTTTTCTAATTCAGGCTAATAAAATTCAAATGATGGGAGATAAATTAATTAAAACTAAATAACACGATTTAAATAAATTAACTAAAGCAAAAAAAAATCCAAATTATTAAACTAGACGAAAATTCAAATTATTTAAAAACGACTAAGGCGCACAACGGTACCGAGACAATTTATAATCTACGTGTCAAATTCATATTCATTAAATTAATTATTTAATTCACGACGGAATTCCCAAAATTATTTATTAAACGATTCCTCGAATTAATAAACCTAATTAAATCTAACAGTCCAATTATTCCTAACTGAATTTAATTAGATTTAACCGCATTAGATCGTTGTGAAATTCAGTTTTTCAACCTAAAGTCGCACACTGAAATCGAATACTATTTCTAGTCAATTTAACCATGTGTTGATTGATGTGTGAAGCAAATATTAATCTATCGCCTTCCGGTTTTAGATTAACCAACAAATATTCTATTTAATTGGCCAGAATAAAAGAACACGTGATAAACGACATCAATCAATGAATAAAATAAATAATCTAATTGAATTAAACTCAAAACATCAAAAACTAATATGTCTCGGCCCTATCATGGCCTTAGTCTATAAAAATCTACTCCATAAACTTAAAACAAAAGTCAAAATCAGTGTTTAAATTTAATGCAGAAAACATGATTAAGAAGGAATGGAAAAAGATTCTCTGTGATTTGTAGCGTGTGTGAGGAAATGGAAGATTCTAAATATGACTCGTCTACCTTAGATACTATGGATTGAGGAAGAATATCACAAATCCCTTCAATACTGAAGATTCATTATAAAACTCAACCTCGGTATTCCATGCTTCAGTTGTATCTAATTCGGTACTAAGAATATAAATTATACTTCTTAAAAACCAGTTTACTCCGACACTAGGATAGGAAGTTTTTCAACCAAAACATCAAATATTAGAATAAATATTCCAGAACAAATGCAAGAATTAGATTAAGATCTAAGTAGTCTAACTTTTTTTTCAATCACATAAAATATAGTCAAGGACTTAAATATTAAATAAAAAATGATTTTCATGAAAATACAAAATTTCTAAATGGTGACTTTTATATATGTTGAACATAATTTAAAGAAGAGATTGTGGTTTCTTGAAAAATTTATAGATTCTGGAAAAAATATCCAAGAACTATTATATGAATTTGTAGTTCACATAAAATACATATTTTATTTTTTGATTGGTTTGAAATTTATGCTTCTCAAAATTCTTTAGAATATCTTTTTTCTAAATTGTTAATCCTATTACCACTAGAAATAAAATACCAGAATGTGAAACAATTATTGATGCTAGAAAAATCCAATCAAATCATCCTACCCTACAAGGAATTAGGCTAAGCATACAAAATCAAAAAATTGAGGCTATTCCAATAACAACAAAAAATCCATGAGAAATTGATAAAATAAATATAAAAATCATTATAGCACTAAATAATTTTACAAATACAAGTTTAAATACCATAGAAAAATAATTAGATAAGTTAGGAAAAAAAGTACAAAACAACCTATAGTTAATATAGAAAGTTCTAAAATTACAGATGTTATACTTAAAAACCCAGTTTTTAAACCTTATCAAATATCTAAAAATAATGTTAAAAATATCCAAGAAAATAAATCTGAATTTATAAAAACAATTCCAAGTAGAATAGTACAACAACCGGTAGCATATGATAAAACCATATATGAACTCGTTACAGCATGATTTTCTGCTCAAATAAAATGTTGGTGTGATTATTATCTCACAAGCCAACAACAAAAATATATTTTAAATTTCATAAATTCATAAGATGAAGGAATACCAATACTAGATGAAAAAAGAAATCCTCAACAAGTTGTAGCTACATTAATATTCAAATTTCTTTACATTTCATTGAAGATCTCTCGCATTTAAAAAATAAAATTTTGAATTATTCTCAAATATTAAGTGTAAAAAAGTAAGTGATTTCCAATGGTATAATAAAACTTTTTTTTTACTATACTTATGCTTAGAGAAGATTCAAATCAACTTTTTTGGGAAAAAAATTTCTTGCAGGCTTACGAACCCTTTTAAGAGAAAAATTAAGGAATAAAATTAGAGAAAACTGTGGAAAAAATTATACCTTACAACCAGTTCACTTATAGACGAATCGAGTCGGTTCGCGATTTTTCGAGCCGGCTTTATAAATATTTGATTTGTATCAGAATTTATCGAACTCAAGCCGAACTCGAACATGTAAAAAAAATCCGAGTCGAATAAGTTCGAGATTTCGAGCCAAACTTCTTTTCTATCCAATTTCGAGCAAAAAAATTAAAAAATTTTGAGTTTCGATTCGAGTTCAAACTCAAATATATTTAATTCGAGTCGAATTCGGGATTTACTTTTTAATAATTTTCAAATCGAATCATATGAAAATATTATCAATATCATGTCAACATCACGTCTTCAAATGGTTAAAGGATTGTAATTTTTTTAAAAAAAATCGAAAATAACAAATTAACATTGGAGGTTAGTGAATGTTTAATATATTTTTTTTTCAAAAAAAAAAACAATACGATGGAGGTCAGGAAAAAAAATAAACATGCATACCAAAATTACGATTTTTATATGATTACCGAAATTGCAACTACCAATGCAACCGACAGCCTTAAAATACACACAAGACTATAACTCATCCTTTTCCTCCCTCTCTCTGGATCTGAAAGCACGCAGTTAACGCTTTGATTCCACAATGGGAAGAGCTACGATTCGATCTCATACAATGCGGTTAATCTTCATCTTCAGAACCATCTTTATTTTGGTTTCTTCCCACAATTCCCTTGGCTTCTATCTTCCCGGCGTTGCCCCCGAAGACTTCCAAAAGGTCCAATTTTTTTTCTGTGAATCTGTCTTCAGCAGGGCAGAATTTTTATGTTCCCGTACTTCCACTCTGAATTTTTGAAGTTTTAATGTGTTTCTTTATCTGTGTTTTATTCAAAGATATTATCTTTTTTGTTCTCTGTGCTTTTACGTGGAATTAGCTAATCTAATGGGTTTTTTGTCAAGTTGTTAGATTTGATCGGATGTTTTGCTTTGGAGAAAACGTATCGGAGTTTATGGTACTTGTTTGAAATAGATTTTGGCCATGATAGGTGAAAAAAATTTGAAGTTTTGGTGGACAATGCTCTTTGTTTAATCTTGTGTTTTGAGGCGAAGATCTACCGATGTCATAACTCGTGCTATCAAGCTTAGGTTAATAAGCAGGGTCGTATTGGAGACGAAAGAGGAATTTTGACTATGGACTAGTTAATGCATTTTTTCGGGGCAAAGCTTAGATTTTGAAGGATTTAACTTGAAATTTGAATGCATATATTTTTTTTCGGGGATTACCTTTTTTATGCTTCCACCTCTGTTTCATATTGATAGTATCAAGCAAATTTTTTACACGGAACTTGGAAGGGAATATCAGAATATCTATTTCAAGAGATCACGAAGTTAATAATTATTGAACACTTGATATATAGAGAACTCATTGTGATAACCATCTACGGTGTGTGTCATATTTGGTAATTGATCTAGAAGACTGTAAAGAATCTAGTTCATGAGATTATTACTTTAGTTTCTTACTCGTTTCTATCAGAATTTCATGTTCCATTCAGGATATTGAATCTTTGAATACATGGACAATTATAATTGAGGAAAAGGACTCAGTGATGTTGCATTTGCATATTTGGCCGTTTAATAAATTGAATATATTCTCAGGAAAAATTGATAAATTTTAACTAAAAACCTGTACCTAATGCCACCTGAGGTTGAATCTAAATAGTACACACTTAACTATCAGAGAAGGAGAAGAGAGTTGATTCTTCAGTATCGCAGTGGCTGTGTTTTTCCCTTCTTTTTAAGAACTGATATGTGTAATTCGAATTGTTGTTTAAATTGCATGTTTTATGTTTATATCTTGAATGCTTCCTTTTCTACATAATGAGTTTCCGTGGAAGTAAAAAAAGATTCTTATATTTTTTCTCCAGGGAGCTCCACTGAACGTGAAAGTGAACAAATTGACTTCAATAAGAACTCAGCTTCCATACTCATACTATTCTCTTCCTTTTTGTCATCCAAAAACCATAGTTGACAGTAGGGAAAATCTTGGTGAAGTGCTTCGTGGAGATCGTATTGAGAATTCCCCCTTTGTGGTCAGTAAAATTTATTTCCTGATATAATAGTCCTTTTCCTTTTGACCATTGTATTTGTCATTAACTTCACTCATGCCACAGTTTACAATGAGGGAACCACAAATGTGCAGTGTTCTTTGTCGGGTTATACTTGATGCCAAAGTTGCAAAACAATTCAAAGAAAAGATTGAAGATGAATATCGTGTCAACATGTAGGGAACATAAATCAATTTTCTTATGTTATTATTAAAGAGTTCAAAATTTTAGAGCCTCTCCTTGCTTAACTATACCTTTTTGTTCTATAGGATCTTGGATAACCTTCCACTGGTAGTTTCCATTCCAAGATCACAACAAGAAGGACCAACAATCTACCAGCTGGGTTATCATATCGGGCTCAAAGGAGAATATAGTGGCGTAAATAGACCAACTTTGTCCTAATTTTTTTGAATGATATCTGTGCAACGTTTCTTTCATTTTTTTGACGGGCGTTATTTCTGTTATGTCCAGAGCAAGGATGTAAAATACTTCCTCAACAACCACTTGAGCTTCACGGTCAAGTTTCACAAGGATCAGGTGACCGAAACTTCGCGGATAGTAGGGTTTGAGGTCACACCATTTAGGTGGGTTCTTCAGGGATGTATTTTTCACTCTGTTACTTTCTTGGTGAAGTCTTGCTATGCTATATTCACGAAACCTTTAATAATGTTTTTCTTCATTGTTAAGCATCAAGCATGAGTATGAAGGGCACTGGAGTAAGGATGCTCGTCTAACTACATGTGATCCCCAGACTAAGCATACAGTTTCATCTTCAGACTCTCCACAAGTGGTTGAAGATAAACAAGAAGTGATATTCACTTACGACGTTGCATTTCAGGTGATCAGTTCTCCCAAAAATTTCTTACCCTTGATCTAAATATTTGTGAGGTCGACAGTTCGTGATACAAACTATATTTCAGGAGAGTGAGGTGAAATGGGCATCAAGATGGGACACTTATCTTCTTATGACAGATGATCAAATCCATTGGTTCTCCATTGTAAACTCTCTGATGATTGTTCTCTTCCTTTCGGGCATGGTAGCGATGATAATGCTGCGAACCCTTTATCGTGACATTTCCAAATACAATGAACTTGAGACGCAGGAAGAGGCTCAGGAAGAAACCGGATGGAAACTGGTCCATTCGGAGGTGTTCCGGCCTCCAATCAACTCAGACTTGCTCTGTGTGTATGTTGGAACAGGTGTACAATTCTTGGGAATGATCCTCGTTACGACAATCTTTGCTGTCCTAGGATTCCTATCGCCTTCGAACCGGGGTGGACTCATGACTGCCATGTTATTGCTTTGGGTTTTCATGGGAATTTTTGCTGGTTACGCCGCTGCACGTCTCTACAAAATGTTCAAAGGCACAGAATGGAAGAAAAACGCCCTAAGAACTGCATTTTTCTTCCCCGCAGCTGTATTTGCCATCTTCTTTGTACTAAATGCCCTCATCTGGGGCCAGAAGTCTTCCGGGGCTGTGCCATTTGGGACAATGTTTGCCCTGGTCTTCCTATGGTTTGGAATCTCTGTTCCGCTTGTGTTCGTGGGCAGCTATGTCGGGTTCAAGAAACCGGCAATAGAGGATCCTGTAAAAACGAACAAGATCCCAAGACAGATTCCTGAACAGGCGTGGTACATGAACCCCATCTTCTCAATCTTGATCGGAGGAATCCTTCCATTTGGAGCTGTTTTTATCGAGATTTTCTTCATATTGACTTCAATCTGGATGAACCAATACTACTACATTTTCGGTTTCCTCTTCATCGTGTTCATCATCCTCCTCGTCACCTGTGCTGAGATAACCATTGTGCTCTGCTACTTCCAATTGTGCAGCGAAGATTACCTATGGTGGTGGAGGTCGTACTTGACATCCGGATGTTCTGCACTATACCTCTTCCTCTACGCCACATTCTACTTCTTCACCAAGCTAGAAATCACGAAGCCAGTTTCAGGCGCATTGTACTTCGGCTACATGTTGATTGCTTCTTACGCGTTCTTTGTGCTCACGGGCACCATAGGCTTCTACGCGTGCTTCTGGTTCACAAGGCTGATTTATTCTTCCGTCAAGATCGATTGAGTGACGCACAAGTACGCGGTTTCATATGCATAAATATATGCGATATCAAGAGCATGTGTGAATTTTGGAGATGACAGTCCGGGGAATTCTCGGTGCTAAGTTAATTTTTTGTATTAACTTTTGTTTTTATTTGGATTTGTTGTTTCATCTATGTAGCAACTAGAGAGAAACTCAGGGCCGACATTTTATGAGGCCAAGGAGACCACCGCCTCCGGGTCTGGTCCTTGAGAGAGTCTAACATTTATATTTTGAGTCGATAATCTATTTAAATAAGTTTTTGTTGGCCCAATATTAAATTAAAAGAAGAGTAATTCGAAAATTTTTTGTTTATAATTGATCAAATTCGATTTTTTCTTCAAGTTCGGTTTGAACAATTTAAACAATATCAAGAGACTTTGGGGGATTTGTTGAGTTTGGAAAAGTTAACGAGTTGGTTTTAATTAGCTTGATGAAGTATTGTATAGAGTTTTAACAATTTTTTAAGATGCTACAATGTTTGATAAAACTGAATGATTTATTATCAAATACTTATATTGCCTATAAAGTTTTGTTAACGATTTTAATAACAGTTGTATAAGCATAAAAAAATTTATCGAAATTGAAGTTAATAGACATTTATCTTCGATCAATAATGTTACAAAATAGACTAAATGAGCTAGCTATCTTGTTGATTGACAAAGAAATGAACCGAAAACTGGATTATACAAATTTGATATATATATTTTCCTCTAAAATAGCTAAATGATTATTATTTATGTAATTATTTTAAATATTTATTGACTTATTTTTCTATGTAATATATTATTTCTTATGGATTATTTATTGTATTTATTATTTGAAAACTGAATTTTAACATTATTTATAGTAACAAGAGAACTCATTTTTAAATTTTCGCTTCAGGTCCCATACCTTTTTAAATTTTCGCTTCAGGCTCCATCGAACACATGTTCGGCTTTGGAGAAACTGACATTAAATTTGCTTTAAAGTTGGAAACTTTCTTCATGAATGAATCGTATATGGAGAATGAGTAGGTCTCTTATGAGACGGTCTCACGAATCTTTACATGTGAGACGGGTCAATCATACCGATATTCACAATAAAAAGTAATACCCTTAGCATAAAAAATAATATTTTTTCATAGATGACACAAATAAGAGATTAGTCTAACAAAATATGATCTGTAAGACCGTCTCACACAAATTTTTGACATGAAGAATTGAATTCGAATTTTTGGTTATAAATTGCTGAGTTTTCCATGATATACTAATGTAACATGGTACATATATATAATTCATGAATTTATATTTCTTGATCAACATGCGAATTCACGTACAATATCGAAATATTATTTTATTCCATCCAATAAATTCGACAATGGGAAAGTGGAACAAAGAAAATAATACAATAACGTCGCCGATTTACAGGAGATGGTTCACATTCCTAGCTATTTGCGTGGCTGAGTTCATCGGCGGGAAGCATCTGCCACTTACTGGCTGAGGACTGGTCTAGTGGTCTTCATGTTTTCTTCGGGAATTCATGTACCAGAGCCCTCCGACCGCAGCGAGGGCGGCTGCAGCCGTGACGTAAGGGCCATAAGGCATGTTCCGCTGATACGCTGATCCGGCTTTTTTCACATCATCGGAATTCATTGATTACTGTTTCTTCCAAGAACGGGCATATATATATGTATATGTGACCATGTCGGTGGTGGCCACGTCAGGCTTGTACAGCTGCATGCAAGCCACACGTGCTGTTGCTGCTGCTCACATCCGTTCTATTTACTTTTCATTCTTTTTAAATTGATATATGGTTTTGTTATGTTTTTTTCCCAAGCGATGCAGTAATGTTGTGTAATTCGTTGCTTCTTGGTTTGTGCTTTCCAATTGACAAATTTTTATTTGAACTATTTGAGGTTTTTTAGATCGAAAGATACCTGATAAGCTAATCAATTTGCCATTTGATTTGGTCAGCTAATTTGATTTGGTCAGCTCTTGCAAAATTATGTATTGTATTCGACTCTTCTGAAGCTAAGACCGATCAATAAATTAATTTAAAATTTATTTGTAGAATTCTTTGGTAAAAATTCAAATTATTCTATCTAAATTTCTCTTTTTTTTTTTGGTTTACAATAAGCAATACTATGCTAATCCTAGAAATATATTTTGTCAGAAGCAGATGAAATAAGACTCTTTGTTTAAGTAATAAAATTATATATAAAAATCAAAAAATTTACACACACTAAATTATAATTCTATGGATCGGGTCAAGAGATGCTGTGATCAGGCCTGATAACAAAATGGGCCTCGACCTATATTGGACCCACCCAGGCCTTAAAACCCCAATTATTAGCTGCACGCAAACCCTGCAGCTGAATTGTTCCACCAAAATGGTCAAGCTCTCGATCTCTATTTCTCCGTCCTTTTCTTCTTAACATGCGCCTCTGTGGAATTTTATTGATGACATAATTTTTCCATCTTCTTTGGGTTCTATTTGCTACGAGAATTGGGAATTTCTTGTGTGTATTTTAATGGTTTTATGCAGCTAATTAGTCTAATTAATGGTAATATTTCAGTTCATTGATTCATCAAGTTAAAATTTGTGCTAGTCCTCGTTTGCCTGTGTTCATATATCTGTGAGATTTTGTTTTTGATTCGCGTTTTTTTAGCTTGAATAGCCTATTATGCGTAGACACAGGTTGAATCCGTAAGTTCAATCTCTGAGCAAATCATTACTTATTCAATTATTACTTGTATAAATGCTAATACAGTGTGCATTCGTGAAAAAGAGAATCTTTGTTGAGCTTTCTCTTGCTGTTTGTGTGTGCACAATTGTTCTTAGAAGAGCACAAGAAAGTGACACTATTTTTTTTTATTTTTTTGAGTCTTGTTAACCGTAGATTCCTAATCCTTTGAAGGATCAGTTCTGGTGAATGTTATTCTCGATACTGGAAATGCAGGCTCGTTTATAATATCGAATGGCTGGATGACCATGATCACTCGTGATGAAATAACATTTTTGTGATAGTGGTTGCCGAGTTAAATTCATGATCTTGTTCTGCCAGCCCTAGCATATAACTCTTAATCTCCACTCTAAACTTTAATACTCCCTCATATCCACCTTAAAATATATTTTTGTTCCTCTTGTTTTACATTTAACCGGCTTCAGTAATCTTGTTAGTTTGTGAAAGTGAGTTCATCGTGTGTACAATCTACCCAAGGAATATAGCTCGGTTCTTTGATGTTTTCACCTGCAAAAAATGATTGATATCATGCAGATTCCCAATATCTGATGAGACTTCTGTTTTGCTTCTAGATGAATTTTTAATCTCTTGACTTCTTAACTTCTTTGGGATCTTGTATGCAGTCGAACAGGCATACCATTATTCTCATGCAAACATCTCAGCATAGAGCAACTCGGACTTTCATGGACTATGACTCCATCAGTCAAGCAATGGATGGTATGTACCAGATTATGTTTTATTAAATATAAGATTCTAATTGTTACGCTTATTTGGAGTATTATAGGTCTGTGAAAAGATTAATTATGAGATATCACATGTTGGATAAATTGTGTAATAGAGATTGAAATAGAGAAGAATAGTAATTTTCCATTTTTTTGTGTTGAGTCAATATATAATTTTGTTACTTTATCGCTTTCTAATCGCTTGTTTTGTTTTAGTGATGTTTTGCCTTTTTTAATCTTACAACGTCTGCTATCCCCAAAATTTGGTTTTCATATTGCCATCAATAAGATTTTTTGCACTGTACAGTGTTTTGGGAGCAGTTAACGGCATCATCCTAAAGTGTTTTGGTCTCATATAATTCTGACGTTTCTGCAGGGATTTGTGGACTATATGAAAGAAAACTCAAGGAACTGTATCCAGCCATGAGAAACATAACTTATGACATTTCAGATCTTTACAATTTTATTGATGGGCTTGCTGATCTGAGTGCATTAGTGTAAATCTCTCACTCTCACTCTCACTCTCATTCAACTCACACACGCACACATGCGCAAAGAGAAGACCAGCGCACTTTGGCCATCATGGACATGAAAGTGCGTGCAAATGAATGAATATTTTAATTTCTTGAACGCGGATTTGCCTATGGCAACCAGATTGTTCTGTTGAACTTCTAATAATCAGCCTGCCATCTGATGGCTTCAAACTCTAAGTTCTGCCTGATGCAGTCCTTCCTTTACCTTATAAAATGTCGGCTACGTGCCTGTCCTTTTTGCTTTTAGTTGCATTGTTCTACTGTTGAACTGCAATCTAATTCTGACCTTCCTTTTAGAGGCTGTTGCCATGGTCAAAGTTATTTAAACAATTTCCTGTTATTCTTTTGCAGCTATGATCACTCAGTTCAGGCTTATCTACCTTATGATCGGCAGTGGATAAAGCAGAGGACATTACAGCACTTAAAGAAGTTGGCTCAATGAAGTCCATGTTGTGCAGATAATTTCTTACTGGATATTGTAGTTAAAAGCTTAATCCACTGAGTTGGTCAGTCGGATTCTTGTATCCAAATCCTATTCCTGCAATTAATTTACCAAACTTTGTGCCATCGTAACAAAACTTTCCGTTGGTATGATCTGTATTGTTGTTGTATTACTGTACTAGTGTTTTTGAATATTCTTGTCCTACGTATGGTGTGAATTTTTTGCCAGTTGTTTTAAGCAATACGGTATGTCATTCTCACAGTCAATTCGGCTTTCTTATAAAACGTGGATTATTGATTTAAAACATGGATTGTGAACCTTTCCAAAAATATCCAAATACATAAGCAAGATAGCCTTTTTTTTGTACTTGTGACGTCTTTGTTCCTCAACCTAATCGCTCATTCTTAACAAAGACCTGTTGAACCTTCGAGGTCATAATTTCTTATTTAACAATCCAATTTCCCAAATTTCTAGCTATATCCTCGCTCCGACATATTGTAATCACCAAGATCTCTCAAATAGGTCAGCATCAGAAGCCTAACTAGCAATTCAAATGGCAATCAAGTGAAAAAATTCATACCAGTTCTCACAGAATGGCCTCAAACATGTCGAGTTCCATAATAGTTTACCTTCAACTTTTTACCTTAACAAAGACAACTTTATGGTAAAAATAGAACCAGATCATACTTTGGAATCAAGAATCACGACAATATAGAAGGAAATACTTCATTGGATCTAACTGCATCTTATTTAAACAATAACAGATAAACAAACAAGGTAATAAGCTACAAGAAAACCTAACTCAACTAATCCAAAGACATCAGACATGTTTACCAGCAAAAACAAAATAAGATCTCCGATGATACCCCAAAATAGGAACGACGTCGGTAAGGAGACCCCAAAGAGGCTTGATGATCCAGGGAATGGAAGTGATTCCAGAATAAACCTGAGCTTCAGAAGGCAGCACTTTCTGAACATCCTTCATGTAATACTCCGTCCCCACCCTTGCTAAAGATCCACCTAAACCTTGGCTGATTCCATACACAACCATTACCCCAAATACAAAACTCCAATGCAATTCCTTTGCAAGCATTTTGAACCAAGAAAATGGCGAAGAAACACAGCTTAAGATCCCCTTTTTGGGCTGCTCATTCTCTTGCACTTCTTCTTCATTATGCTTAGGGAGTCTCGGTTCCTCCCCCATGATTTTACGATCTATTTCTCCAATGTTTTCAAGAAACGAACAAGAACCCCGTTCAAAACCCAGCTGTTGTTGGACAGATTTATGAAGTTTTGTATTAAAAAAGTCAGCTTTATGCCGAGAAACGGATCTTGACTTCTCTTTTTATCAATGCAACATCAAAAGAGCCGAAATCTCAAATACAGTTTTTACAAGACAGCATGGTAGTTGGGAAGCCAATATCTCAACTGCTCGAATCTTGACAATCTTTGTGCAAGCCTTTTTATGTCCTTCCAACAATCAAAGAACAATAATGTAAAAAAATATCGATGGACGATGAACTTCAAATGCAAAAGATTGCCGAGGCGCGACAATACGCAATGCCAAAATAAGAATTGATTATTGGACCCATTTGGATTAGAGTATGAAGTAATCTTATGCTAAAATAGATAAAATTGTTGTGAAAAAATAAAAATTTATGGTAAAAAGTAAAAATCTTAAACTCTCAAAATTCACCAAACTACACACTTTATAATATTTTTCTCTCTACTCAATTGTGATTTTCTTCACAAATGAGAGATCTATTTATAGGAAATTTTTATAAATAATCCAAAAATAAAATACATCATTACCTACATCATCACACACTAATTTTCAATATTTACAACTCTTATTTTCAACATTCAAATATTCAATACACACATTTTAAATATATTTTTCAACACTCCCCCTTGTGATGATGATCATAATGATTGTCTTCATTACGTGTTTTTATACTGCCTCGTTAAAAACCTTACTAGGAAAAATCCATTGGGATAAAAATCATAGCAAGGGAAAAAGAGTGCAGTCACGTAAACTCCCCCTCATGTTGACACGAACAATTCTTCACAAATTTCGTAGATTGCGCATCCCAATATTATATATATGCTTTCTGAATATTGACGTAGGAAGCGCCTTTGTGAAGAGATCTGATGAATTTTCACTTGATTGAATGTGACGAACATCAATACATTTATTCTTCTCAAGCTCCTTGGTGAATGCGAAGAACTTAGGAGAAATATGTTTAGTTCTGTCGCTTTTTATGTATCCTTCTTTCATTTGAGCAACACATGCAGCATTATCTTCATATAGTATCACAGGCTTCTCGTCGAATGATAATCCGCATGAGATTTGGATATGTTGGGTCATTGATTTTAACCACACACATTCACGACTTGCTTCATGTAGTGCAATAATCTCGGCATGATTTGATGAAGTTGTTACGAGCGTTTGTTTCTGTGAACGCCAAGAAATTGCAGTGCCTCCACGAGTAAAAACATATCCAGTTTGGGAACGTGCCTTGTGTGGATCAGATAAGTATCCAGCATCGGCATAACCAATTATACTTGGATTAGCATCTTTTGAATACAAAAGTCCCAAGTCTGTCGTTCCTCGTAAATAACAGAATATATGTTTAATTCCGTTCCAGTGTCTCTTTGTTGGATATGTGTTAAATCTTGCCAACAAATTTACGGCAAAAGATATATCAGGCCTTGTACAATTTGTAAGATACATAAGGGCACTGATAGCACTTAGATATGGTACTTCTGGACCAAGAATATCTTCATCTTCTTCACATGGTCGGAATGGATCCTTTTCTATGTTTAATGATCTAACAACCATTGGAGTACTTAAAAGATTTGATTTATCCATATTAAAACGTTTAAGGATCTTTTCTGTATAATTTGTCTGGTGAACAAACATTCCACATTCTTTTTGTTCAATTTGTAAACCCAGACAATACTTGGTTTTTCCAAGATCCTTCATTTCAAATTCTTCCTTCAAGTATGACACAACTTCTTGAATTTCCTTATTCGTTCCAATGATGTTTAAATCATCAACATATACAGCAATAATTACCCATCCGGATGTTGTTTTCTTAATGAAAACACAAGGGCATATTGAATTATTTACATATCCCCTTTTCATCAAGTGATCACTTAGTCGATTATACCACATTCGACCAGATTGCTTTAACCCATATAATGATCTTTGTAATTTCACAGAATAACATTCTCTGGGTTTTGAACTTTGTGCTTCAGGCATCTTAAATCCTTCAGGGATTTTCATATATATATTACTATCAAGTGATCCATATAAGTAAGCTGTAACAACATCCATAAGACGCATTTCTAAATTTTCAGATACCGCCAAGCTAATCAAATACCGAAACGTAATTGCATCCATCACGGGAGAATACGTTTCTTCATAATCAATTCCAGACCTTTGAGAAAAACCTTGTGCAACAAGTCGAGCTTTATATCTCACTATTTCATTTTTCTCATTTCGCTTTCGAATAAAAACTCATTTGTATCCAACAGGTTTTACACATTCAGGTGTAAGGACTATAGGTCCAAAAACATTACGTTTATTTAGCGAATCCAATTCAACCGGATGGCTTCTTTCCATTTTATCCAATCCTGCCGATTTTTACATTCACCAAAAGATTTTGGTTCATGATCTTCATTATCATTTATGATGTCGATTGCCACATTATAAGAAAATATATCATCAATTTCTTCTATATCTTTTCGGTTCCATATTTTTCCAGTATTAATGTAATTGATAGAGATTTCATGATTCTCGTCAGTTTGTGGTTCTGACAGAATATTTTCATCATCATGTATTTCTTCAGGAACATCATTCTTTATTTTGTGATCGTGTTTCTCTATAAATTTTCTTTTTCGAGGATTTTTATCCTTGGAACCAACTGGCCTTCCACGCTTCAGGCGTTTAATGACATCATGAGTATCTTCAATTTGTTTCTTTGGAATTTCAATTCGAGCAGTGGCATTTGCAGCATGTATATATGATTTAGTTACCCCTTTTGTGTCAGCAAATGCATCTGGTATTTGATTGGCTATTCTTTGCAAGTGTACAATTTGTTGTACATCTTTTTCACATTGTTTTGTTCTTGGATCCAGATGTAACAATGATGATACATGCCATGTAATTTCCTTTTTGGTATGTTTCTGTTCTCCCCCTAACATTGGGAAGATTTCCTCATTAAAATGACAATCAGCAAAACGTGCTGTGAACACGTCGCCTGTCTGAGGTTCAAGATATCGAATGATTGATGGACTATCATAACCGATATAAATCCCAACCTTTCTTTGAGGTCCCATTTTCTTTCGTTGCGGTGGTGCAATAGGCACATACACCATACATCCAAAAATTCTCAGATGAGAAATGTCTGGTTCTTTACCAAATGCAAGCTGCAATGGGGAGTATTTATGATATGCACTTGGTCTGATGCGAATTAATGAAGCAGCGTGTAAAATTGCATGTCCTCATATAGAAATAGGGAGCTTTGTTTTCATAATCATTGGTCTAGCAATCATTTGCAGACGTTTAATCAATGATTCAGCCAATCCATTCTGTGTATGTACATGAGCAACATGATGTTCAACAATGATTCTCATAGACATACAATAATCATTGAAAGTTTGGGAAGTAAGTTCACCAGCATTATCAAGTCTAATTTTCTTGATTGTATAATCGGAAAATTGATTCCTCGATTTTATTATTTGAGCAAGTAATCTTGCAAATGCAACATTTCGAGTTGACAATAAACATACATGTGACCATCTGCTGGAGGCATCAATCAATACCATAAAGTATCTGAATGGTCCACATGGTGGATGGATTGGTCCACAAATATCACCCTGAATACATTCAAAAAACATTGGTGATTCAGTTTGGATTTTGGCTGGTGATGGTCTTATAATAAGTTTTCCAAGAGAACATGCTTTACATTGAAACTTATTATTCTGAAAGATCTTCTGGTCTTTCAGCGGATGACCATGTGTATTTTCTATAATTCTTCGCATCATTGTTGAACCAGGATGTCCCAATCGATCATGCCAATTGGTTAATATCGAAGAATTATCAACTACCATGTTTGATTCAACGGGACTTATATGTGTATAATGCAATCCAGTAGGGAGCATTGGTAGTTTTTCAATCACATATTTCTTTCCTGATTTGTATGTGATAAGACACATATATTTCTTATTCCCTTCATTCATTGTTTGAGTATCATACCCATGGGAATATATATCATTAAAACTCAACAAATTTCTTTTCGATTGTGGTGAATATAAAGCATCATTGATCAAAAATTTTGTACCATTAGGTAACAAAAATTGTGCTTTACCACATCCTTTAATCAAGTCTACAGGACCTGATATTGTATTCACCGTTGTTTTTGTTAGTTTTAGTTCCAAGAAATATCTTTTATCTCGGAGGATAGTGTGCATTGTACCACTATCGGGTATGCAAACTTCAGCTTTGCTCATAGCATTTTCCATTTTTTTGAACTTCAAAAAAATATGCAATGAAATAAAATTACTGGCAATATATATTTAAATATAACACATATCATAATTATACAATAAAACATTATATGGATACATGAAAAATAAATTATTTTACATTTATATTCTACCACTATATTGTTCATTTTCAGAGAAATCATTGAGAAAATCTGCAGCATCAATATTGTTCATTTCTATCCCACCAACATATTGATCATTTCCAGAGAAATCATTCATAAAATCACCAGCATCAAAATGAGTTGAATCACTCAAATGGTCACTGCGTTCAGTGAAGTTTGTCTCCTTTTCTTTCCCCTTTAATGATTCTTTATAAAGTTTACAAAGGTGTTCAGGGGCTCGACAAATTTTGGACCAATGTCCTGGAGTACCACATCTGAAACAAGAACTTTCATATCTTTTTGAGTGATTTTCATTAACACTTGTATTCTCATGATGCATTTTCTGTGGATGGTTTGGGACGCTCTTTTGAGATGAATTATAAAAATAACTATCTCTATTGTTTTCAAAACCATGGCCTCGACCACGACCACGGCCAATTCCACGTCCACGTCCACGTCCACGACCTCGACCTCGACCAAAAACTTGTCTTTGAATTTGATTTTGGTTTCCAGGTTTAAATTCATTTTTACTTACAGCATTTACTTCTGGAAATGCTGTTGATCCAGTGGGTCGGGACTGATGATTTCTCATTAATAGCTCGTTGTTTTTTTCCGCCACAAGAAGACAGGCGATGAGTTCAGAATATCTCGCAAATCCACGTACTCTATATTGTTGCTGTAGAGTAATATTTGATGCATGAAACGTGAAAAATGTTTTTTCAAGCATTTCCGATTCTGTGACCTCATGTCCACAAAATTTTAGCTGCGAGATTATTCGATACATCGCTGAATTATAATCGCTGACTTTCTTAAAATCTTGGAATCTTAACATATTTCATTCATCACGGGCGGTCGGAAGTATAACTTCTCTTATATGTTCAAATCTTTCTTTCAATCCTTTCCACAAAGCCATGAGATCTTTTTCAATTAAATATTCACATTTCAATCCCTCATCGAGATGTCGACGCAAAAATATAATGGCTTTCGCCTTTTCTTGTGATGTCGATATGCCATTTTCTTTTATTGTCTCACTTAGACCCAATGACTCAAGATGCATTTCTACATCGAGAGTCCATGGCATATAATTTTTTCCCGTGATGTCGAGCGCAACAAATTCGAGCTTTGTCAAATTTGACATGGTGGTACTAAAAAAAATTACGATGCATTTTATTAGTTAATGAATATTGCAATACAAATTAATGGATAAACAACAAGTACAAGCATTTGTAAAAATAAAGAAAACACACGAGGAGGATATTCTCCGATAAATAAAAGACTCGTGAGTATGATAACCAAAATAATTAAAAATAACCTTGAGAAAGCCATCTTTTTTTTCTTCGAAAATTTAGTGAAGAATAATTTTTAGAGAAGAAAAGAAAGTTGGAGTGATTGAATGTGTTTATGAGATCATATTTATAGGGCAAAAACTAGCCGTTTTGTTACCGTTTATGACCGTTGGTGTATAAAAAAATAAATGTATGTATTTGTATAATTTTATGGTAATAATATGGTGTATATAATATTAGACATATTTAAATAATTATGTATATCATATCATATTATTATAATGATGTATCATAAGATATTTTATTTAAAAATCTTATAGGCTTTTATACTTGTCGTATCCCTTACCGGGAGTGTGGGATGTCGTCTTAACATCCTCCCAGGATTTATAACAAGTGTTTGAAAAATTTATTTTTATTATTAATAATAACATTATATTATATATTAAATATATACACAATAAATAAATAACAGTAAAATAAATATTATTACTTTTGTTACCTTTTTCTTCTGTTTAGAGCTTGGAAGGATGGGGGACTTTTAGAGCTTCGTGCTGATAACGTGTTGTGAAAAAATAAAAATTTATGGTAAAAAGTAAAAATCTCAAACTCTCAAAATTTACCAAACTACACACTTTATAATATTTTTCTCTCTACTCAATTGTGATTTTCTTCACAAATGAGAGATCTATTTATAGGAAATCTTTACAAATAATCCAAAAATAAAATACATCATTACCTACATCATCACACACTAATTTTCAATATTTACAACTCTTATTTTCAACATTCAAATATTCAACATTCAAATATTCAATACACACATTTTAAATATATTTTTCAACAAAAATAAATAATATAAAATATCAATAATATATATTCTTTTATTTAGAACCATCTGAACCACCAACTACTCTTCGAATCTCAGGCAAAAAAAACGTGAAAATCAACCGTAATAATTAGCAAATTAGTATAATTTAGTTACAATTAATTTATAGTTACTTATCAATAAAAAATATAATCTTAAAACACTCATTTTATTATATTGCCATACTTTACATTTTCGTTAATTTAGATAGATTTCCGTAATTTTGATAAATAATTTAATGCACTAACACAAGTGGAGGAATGAACCAAGTCTAATCGTTTGACAAGTCAGATGTGGATAAGTATGCAGCGTCTGAGAATTTTTATTGGTATTCAAAATAATCAAATTTCATACAAAATAGAATTTCACTCTCAAATACATTCGCGTATCAATAATATAAAAAGACATAATTAACATGCCAATATAGGGAACTTCTGATTTAGTAAATATTATTTTGTCAATATATACCAAAATAAGGATAGGTGTATCTTTCAGTACCGATGTAACATGTGTGGGAGCCTATTCCAGCAAAACTATTCACTTCTTGGAGAAACTGATTTCTAGTTAAAAAGATAAAGTGTTTCACTAGATATTGCTTAAAGAAAGAAAAATGAAATTAACATCTATAATGAACTAATCTCAATCCAAAAGTAAAACAAATAAACAAACAAACAATCATGGCCACATTTTCAGTCAATTTTATGATTATGGTGTCCGAACGAGGAATATCTCGTTGCCAATTCACAATCAAGAAACAACCTGTTCCTAGCCAAACAAATACCAGCGCCTGGAAAATAATTTACTGTCTACTGCAACGGCAACAACTGAATTTAGCTGCAAGAATCAGTAAAAAGATGCAGCCCGATTGGAGGGCAGTGATCTTGGAAATGCACCTTGTGGAAGGACCATTCAAAGCTTTGCCACCTGGAAACGAAGCTGCAGGTGCTTGCATCATCAACAAAAATCACTTGATTGCAATCAAAGCGTATGCTGTTGCGAGTCATTTCTTTAATGGATACGTCGCCTAGCAACAGCCAGCAATAGGAACAAAAGGGTCGGTCAGTGGCGATAGGGGTTGGCAACTCAGATCCTCGCTACCTCTGTGGTATAGACCTTTTTGCACGTAGAAAACCAAGTAGCATTGCGAGGCTCTAACGATACCTTCATCCACCTCTGTTATCCAAGCATCATCACATTTGTACCACTGGTTTTTCAGACGTAAATAAGCTACGAAATGGCCTGATTCCAACATCCCTGAATGAGTAACCACAGCAAAAATCTCAAACTCGGTAGGAATGTCTGATTCATCACCCTCAAACGGAAAGATTCTATTGCCAAATCTTTGTTTGACGATAGAAGAAGATAGATATGGCTTCATATCAAAGGAGAAAGGGAATTGCAAATGGTGGTCAATTTTTCTTGACATTTTCTGAATATGAGAGTGGGCAAATCGCTTGATATGCAAGCACAAAACCAGTGGGAGCTTTTTTACAGACATTTGCTTCATTGCATCATGCTTTTCGTGACAATTTTCACAGAACAGTTTTGACCCCAACTTCTCCGGTCTAGTAAAAAGGTCGAAGCATCCGGCAAGCGTGGACGACACATTGGTCTTGTTTGGCTTGCCTGGCTTACTAATGAGATTAGTTGCATAAGAAGTGTTCGTGTTCAACTCCAGAGATATGTCCACACATGGATCATAAGTTGAGGATGTAAACCCACAGGATGTACAGGTGACATCGGACCTCAGTATACCGGAGAAAACCCGATGAGCAATACACTGGCAATCCACATTTTCTGGGCAAACACAAGAATTAATTCCAATCAACTAAACTTAATAAATGGGGACAAAACGTTTGATTTGTTATAGCATAAAGCCATGGTGCTTAAATACACTCCTTCTAAACTTTTACAAAGCTACTCATGAATCCGCACGTGTGTGTGTGTGTTTGTGGTCAAACATCCCTACTTCTAGCTCACTGCAAATAGGCACCGACTCAGGAATGCCAAATAGCTGATTGCACATATTTGAACCAGAACTCAACTATTATTGGGCAACTATAAAGAACACAGTCACAAAATTTGCGATTTAAGTCACCTTTGTTTTCCAGATTAGCTCTCCCTAATTTCTCATGGATTCTGTCAAGCATTGAAATAAAGAATTCATGTGCGTCTTGCTGCTCATAGCAAGCTTGGTTTTTTGAGTGCTGCCACCAGCTACAAGTAAAGAAAAAGTTCCACTCCAATCAATTACAGAAAACAATCTATAAGCACAAGCATCAATTCATTATAAGGAAAAACATCGAAGTATATTACATGGCACTGCTCCAAATTAAACATGCTCAAATATCAATTTGTCGGGATGTAAATGAAATATGATTTAAAGGAACATTCATCAAATACAATTTTTATTAATGCAAGTAGCATCTTCAAGAATCCTCAAGGGAGAATTCAACTAATAGGTGTATGTAGCAAGAAACATAACGAATTTAAACGCTTCGCACACTCAGAAAGAGACAGTTCACATGGTTCAACAACATAGTCAACAGAATCATGACTGGACTACAACCAAGAAACCTATAAGTTAAGACATAAATCAAGGACACCGACAGACCTATAAAGAAACTTAGCCGGACTGAATGGCGTCCGATCACCCGAAAAAACAGCACAAAAAATGGCATCGATATCACAAGGCAGGCACGATTGATTCACTGAACTTCTCCTGCAGCTCTCGCTGTTGTGCCTATCATTGAGAAAGTAATTCCTCAATGGTGGTGCGTGAAGCAATGCCTGCAACACCGAGTTCATAAAACATGTATTTCCAAGGTTATTTAAACCTCGCAATCCCAATGGGAAACAAGATTTGGAGCTTTGTTTTCTCTTCGACACCAGTCTTTTCACATTTTTAAAATCCAAATCAGCCACCAAATCCAATCTTTTCCTTTTACTCAGCCTCAAATCAACGCTCCCCACAATCCCATTTTGACTTCGTGGGAACCTCGTCATTTGATTACACACCACAGCCTTGTCAAATTCTGGATCATACACCTGATCACAGCACACAAAACAATAAAGCTCAGCCCTTTCCATGTCCACAGCAATCTCATGGCCACCATTAGATTCACTGTGCAGAAGGGCGTGATTTGATTCAGGATCTACACAGCATGTCGTTGAGGAACAGATCAAACACATAAAGAATCTTCCGTTACAACCGGAGCAAACTTTACATTTGGGCACCTCTGATTTGGATTTATCCATCATTGTTCTGCCACACGTGGTAAACTTGAATAAATCCTGTACCAAACTATAGTTCCTCAAGCCATATTTCAGCTTGTAATCCACGAGGTGTTGGCATGGCTTAGGAGTAGTGTAAGAAGAATTTCTTGCTGACATACCCATAAAAATTGAATCTTTAGCAACTAAATTAATCTTATGAACAATATTTACTTCAAGAAAATCAATATGATAAGTGATCAAGGAAGATCGTTTACAAAAAGAACAGTAAAGGGGATCAAAACGAAAATTAAAAAAGACGGGTTGATCTGATAAGATGTTCCGGAACAAAAATACGCGATAAAGTCATACTAATTGGGGATTAATTAAAAAAATTCAATCGGTAAAAGGTAAAAGCCTCTGAGGTTAATGCCCAGAACGAAGAAGAAGGTGGAGGCGCTTTTTTCCCTCAGCAGGGACCGACTCATGGTTTCGCGTGTGGGACAGAATACCCCCCCTAGGATTTGGTGGACAGATCACAACCGTTCATTTAATTACTTTTAAAAATTTTATGAAAATGTTTCGCCTCCGATTTATTGGATAATAATCGATTCTAGAATGGCCTTGACTACCAATCCACGACTTGAGAGTCAATTTTATCTTTTCATAATTATTTTTTAATCTTAGCAAAACACAATTTTTAAAAATAAAAAATCGATACACACACACACATATATATATAATGTTTTTACCATATATATTTCGAATATAGTTGTAATCCATATTGAACATTTTCCATCTTCGTTACTTAAAATTCGGTTAATTGCATTTGTTCTCTTTAGACATTGAAATAATACTTCGTTTGGCCAAATTGCTAGCTTAAGAAATGGATCTAATAATCTAATTTAGCTCAATATGTATCAACGAGGCAACACATATTTTTTTGTCGAGAGAGTATATAAAAATTTAAAATATTTTTTAAGATGTAGCTCTCATATATTATATTAATATATTGTAAACAAATATTGCCATTTTCAAAACATAGTAAAAGAGAGATCAAGCGACGCCTCTAAGTTAATACGATTCAAGGGAACCAAGTAAGACCAATAAAGTGACAGACACAGTTGGGAAAAAAAAAAAGGATAAGCCGGAGAGATCGGGGATCAAAGATTTTGAGTAAACAAAGATTAATTCCCAGAAACACACGAGTTTGATACCTTGAACTCACCACCTCCAATGTCAATCCAATTATTTCATATCCCATATCTCAACACAGAGAGGCACACGACGGGAATCACCAAAAATTAAATAAATAAAAATGATGATAATAAAAAAACCAGGTAGCACATCAGTGCCGGTCACCATAAGGAGTGAAGCCGGATAATTAGTGATTATACACTCAGTGAGAAACACAGACAATATTTGTTTATCATAATAAAGGTTGCAGCACAAAATGTTGCCGAAGCTTTGGATGGTTGTAAAACTTACGCATCTTAATATGCAAACTGGTATTTAAGTAGAAGAAACACATAATATCAAGAATCCACAATTATACACTGCACAGTTTCAGAATCTAGATTCAAGTTCAACCATCGCTTCTTTATCAAATTACATTGATCACACATAATACAACAGAACATAACATGACCACAACTTCAAAATCGACTAAGGAAACTTGATGTCCAAGCTACTCGCAAAAATAAGCACCACGAGACAAGGAAATTAAAGAATCAAATCAAACAGAAGAAAAACCACAATTACCATCACCAGAACTTAAGCTAAAGCACCAGTGATTGATAGAATGAAGATATACAAGCTATAATCATGTCTATCCTATTGTTAATCTCCAATCAAGAAATACCAAAGACTTCTAACTTCTTTCTCGCTTCATCATTGTATCACATTCACTTCGAAAATTGATAAGATGGTACAGAGTTATAATCAAGAACCAAGAGAAAATAATAAAAATGATTCATGTCAATATTTAAATGATATCAAGACTCAATTTTTAACCATAAGGACGACAGGAGGACATTCTGGCCCAAAGATGAATATCAAAGTATTCCGTCAATCACTCGCTATAACGTGGGAACAACAATATAAAATTCTCGATTATTTATCCAGTAAGGTGAAAATAATTACATGAAATTCCCAATTTATTAATCCATAAGCAAGATCGTGTTCATACAAAACGCACATCAGAACATAAAATTACATAAAAAAAAGCATCGTTCTTCCTTCTAGTTCCATATATCGATAGATTATACCACATATCACTTTATCGTACAGTAAAACCATAAAAAAGGAAGGTTCCCAGTTTTTAAGCACTAATAACTCGACCGACAATGGGGTACTTGGCCTCGAATTTCTTCTCCCAGTCATTGAGGACGCCGATCTCCTTATCGGTCAGTCCATCAAGCGAGGGAACGACGTCGTGCTCCTCCTTGCTCATCTTGCCGAGAGCGCGGCTGGCATCCTTGCCGGAGAACACGCAGTACGCCCCGCCAGGTCCGTAGAAGGATTTTCCGGAGGTAACGTCAAAGATTCGGCCCCTGATCGCCACGTATATCGGCTTGGATGGATCGGTTCCATCGTACTGTTTGAGCTGTTGTGGAGTGAACTCCATCGATTTCTGGCTTTTGGATTTGGTGAGTGTGGAAGGCAAAGTCAGAGTGGATAAGACTGAATAATATATTTAAAATGCCTACTTTTCCAGATATTAAATTAAATTACCCCAAATTGATTTTTCCATCAAAAATAAATTTAATTTAAATAAATTAAATTACCATTAGAATAATAATTTTAAAAAATATTAACACTGTGATTTTCTGGGGAAATGCAAACATTTATCTAACTAATGTTTTAAAATTAATTCAGAACCAAAATTTGTAAAAACAAAAAAAACAAAAAATTCGTGTAATTTGAGATTCCGTAAATTTAGCATTAAAGTTTTAATATATCAAATTAGTTTACGCAGATAAATAAACGTGTGTGGTACTTTCAGATAACTAGGGAGATGATAATATTAATTAATAATTAAAATATAATATATTAAAATTTATTATTTTTTTAAATCTAAAATATAGAAATTATAATAATAAAAGAAATTTGAATGTATATTTGTGTAAATGATGAATGAATGATTATGTTGGAATGTAAAACATGAAATAATATCTTTAAAGTACAACTTGGAGTCAAAAGTTTATAAAATGCATAGAACCAAAGGTCGACTCGTTTCATTGTTCTATCATCTTTATTTACAGGAAAAAGCTATCAAGACAGATTTGCTATTACAAATCCAGTAAATACCTGCATTAAAAACAGGAGGTAAAACGTCAGGAACTCGAGGAAAAATGCAATGAACTCTTGACCAGATAGACAAAAACAGAGGTCGAGAGAAAAGGAACAGGAGCGGACCTGAACGCATCCCAAGATATAGATGGCAGAGTAATGACGGCCATGAACTAACATATCTGCTACCATGGCTATTGGTATGGTCAAGGACATTCCTAAAGTTGCCACTAGAGGGGTTGTCCAAACTACAGCGAGAGCCCTGTTTCATAATTCGAATCATCATACGAAAGATGATGAATGGTAAGAGTTGTTGTAGGTAAAGCTTTCCAAGTTTTTTAAGTAAAAAGAGTATGTAATTGTGCAAAAACTATATACCATAGGTAGTCTGATAGAACACTTCCCACGAGACCATTAAGCAGAACAAGTTCACACATGGATGCTGAACTTGGAAACTTGAAATCCGGCTCTATTCCCAATGCATTAAATGGGAATGCTGCAATATCCCGTGCATTACGAGAGATATGGACAGTTAGAGCCAACTAATTTCTAAACTATTAATATTCCACAATGAAGCAAAATGGATAATAACAGACTGTGGACACGGTTTTGCCAACTGTTTTACAAGATCACAGGGCTCACAACAAGCATTGGAAGTAGTTTGATATAGAAAAGTAGCAGTCTCTTACCCAGCCACCAAAGGCCTAAAAAAGTAAACAATCCTATATATCCAAAGAACTTCTGCACCTCAATCTTGTCTCCTTTTGATCCAGCAGATTTCTTGAGCAGCACTATGAAACCCATATAGAGTTTATATCACAAAGTTCGAATGAGAAACCATATGACAATGAATTTAATGAGACGTGTATTTTTATTTGGTAGTGCTTTGTAATCCAATAATAGGTATACCTGTAAATAAGCCATAGAATACTGCAGAAAGCAGACCAAAAATGCCCCCAGTGATGGAATGCTGTCTCATCCTAGGTAAAATGAGAAATCAATAGCAACTGCATAAAACGTGGCCTGCCCCCAAAATACTGAAGTAAAAACTGATGCCTAACAAGTCAAATCAGCATTAGTAATGGCCTTATGCAATGACGGCTTCACCGAGGAGTTGCTTTCTAATGCATAGACAAAAAAAAAGACAATCTACTTTAATCCATTATCTTCTTTTAAGTATGCAGATTATGATTCATGCTTATTAAGGGTAACGAATCATTATTTGTCCAAGGAATCAAGCCAAAGACCAGTCTGTTTCATGTTCCTAAGGATAAGACAATATTCATGAGTAACTTAATGAAAAACTGAATATATATCCAACCATGAAAACAAAAGTTCGAGGCTTCTGAGTGAAAAGTAACTAAACCGAGTTGGTGCTTGCCCAAGAAAATAAGTAAGTAAAAGCCAAAAGTTAGTAACTATGCTTACTCAGATGTGCTAAGCATTTCATCAGTGGCCCAGGTTTTCCCTGCAGTAGTCATTGCAACACCAGCCATACTTATCAGAACGGCAGCAATTTTTGTCACATTAACAGAATCCTTTCCTATTACTGCTGCAAAGAAAAGTGTGAAGAGCGCCGATGTTGATGTTAAGACAGTTGTGCTCGCTACACTAGTATACGCCAGCGCAGAATTTGAAAAATACTGCAATAAACCCAAATTTAACCAATTATAATGTTCTAATTTAGTGTTGATAACCAAAAGATTGAAGAAAAACCATGCATCTTATGTGAAAAGACTTCATGGCATTGAAAAAAAAGATGATACTCTTAGAAATAAATAGGTAGGTCGGTGGCCTAGCTATCTGAAGGGAAATTGTCAACATCATGATCTTCACTTGCTCTTTTTAGATCCAAACTGTGAAAGCAATCTTAAGCCCATTTATGCATGCTAAAATTCATCATACAAAAGCAAAAGGATACCTCCGTTATAAACCATAAAGGAGTGAGATAAAGGCTGTATTTCATAACTTCCCATGAGCTAAGCTCGAGTCTCTCTTCAAGCAAGAGGAATTCATCGTCCTCGTTCTTAAACAACAATAATGGTTGTCCAGCTTCTGTTTCACTTAAACTCGTAGCTGTCATTAAGTAGTGTTGCAAAGGTCCCTCTGAATGATGCCATCTCTCATTGAATTGGAGAGGAACATCTTGTGCACCCAATGAATTTGAGATACTATCGTGGCCATATATATTTTTAAGCCATTTCTTGTACAATAATTTGCAAATGCAGTCTTTGCAAAATGACAAGGGAATAAATACCGCCATTAAAGATATCCACGTATATGTGAGAGCAAATGGTTGTCTGTACTGCACAAAAATTTTCTGCAAGAATAATGTACATTTTAAATGTAGGTATGCAAGAAAAGTTCATATGCGTGCAATCTGATCATTATTAATAACAAGCTTTCAATGGAAATCTCATAGTATGAACTCTGCTATAATTCACTTCAGCCGACAATCCAGAATTTTATCAAATTTATGTGTATCCATCATCACTTATATAAATTTGGTCCCCACGTTCATGCTATATCCAATTAATTGACCCAGCTGCGAAATCTATATGTGGTCACGCTAAAAAAGCCTAAAACAAATGCAAAAACAAACTACCTAAAGTAAATCCTCTCAAGAAAATAGGAAAACAAACAAGGACACGCCAAGACTAAGAATTTAGGTCCATTCAATCCAATAGCTAAAACCCCACATGCAAACTGAATTTCTTTTCTCGAACCGTCAAGAAACAGTCAAATTAGTGGGCCCAACGAGAATCACATACCAAAGAAACCCATTGAAGTTCAGGTAAAACACAAAACACACGGCAAAGGTCAGGAACCATACCTGAGTGACCTCCGCAGAAGCAACCCATATCAGCACAAAAGTTCCGATCATCCCCAAACCAGCTCTGTACTCCCAGCCCATCTTCAAGAAAAACACCAATCAAACTCCAAAAACAACCAACCAAACACTCATCGTATTCGTCTTCGGTCTATGTATGTTATAAACGTGAGATTGTGGGAAGCCGAGAAGTTAAAACAGACAAGAAATTAAATGGGAGAATACGACACACGTGGATTTTGTTTAAATAAATAATAAACAATTAATTAAAAAATTTAATTTTTCTTTCTCCATTTTTGTATTATTATTTAAAAAGACGTTGACATAATTAATTAGATTATCGAGTTATTTTAAATTAAAATATTAGAAATGGATATTGTAAGAGAATTATTTACAAAATACACAAATCATGCCATAAATTTATCTATAATATTTATCTTTAAATTTATTGAAACAAGGCTGCAGTAATTCCATAATACTCATGATCTGAATACTGTATATAACATATAAACACGATTCCTTTTCCAAATAGTTTTTAATCCTTTTACGTAAAATACGAACTAGATTTTCATTCACATTTTAAACCCATCAAAATCAATTCGTAAAATTGGTCATTCTTGTCTCAGTCTAACGTTTCAATGGAAAATAATGTCCCAAAAAACATATCTTTTCTACTCTAAACTGTCTTTTTTTTACCATTAAATTAGCAGTATCACTAACAATTTCTGTTGAGACATCGACAAAGTAGATTGCTATTGTTAAAGAGGAAAAAAACCGCGGAAGACTCAAGATTTTGGTGATTTTTTAATTTTTCTGCAATACAGCCCCTTTCTTATATCAGATAGTGATGACAAAAAAAAATTTTGACAAGTAAATGCAGTTGGTGGTCTTATGGTGTTGAAATCATGAAAGCATGCGCGATAAAAAAAATAGGATGCACCTAAGTCAGCGTAACTACGATGCTGTTTTTTACTCATACGAATTGTTAATGTGATAGTTCGCGATGTAACCCACTATCTTGGACACTGAAATATGGCAATAGAAGAGGTGATCGATGGCCATTATGATTCATGTACTATATGAATAAGTCATCTTGGATAGCCTTTTCATTGATGATTTTATTTAGTTGGTGTAAATCCTAGTGTAGAATTGAAATTCAAAAGGGTTGTCTCTAAGTCCATCCATGAGAAGATGACACTAATGACAAGTATTATTTATCATTTATATATCAGCATTTCGTAAGCATTTAGTTGGTTCCATAAACAACTAAATGTCATCAAGTTTCCAGAATTATGAATTAGTTTTGATCGCAATATTATTTTCAATAATTATGTATGTGACGATTTTCATTAAATATCATCGAGCTTGATTAATAATGCTAGAGATCATCCATAATTTCTAGAACTCAAATATGAATTTTTTAAAAGAGTTTATATATATCAGATTACGGCTTGGCTCAAATCAAATTTGTACTCGTGGAAGGAAATGGAAAATATCGGACACCAAATTGCTCAAAATTGACAAAAGCGTAAAGGGACAATACCAAGTAGGTCCGGTTCGGATCTGAACCGACGGAATACTTCGTCCAACACTACGTATAACTCCGTAGAGCGAATTTCCCAGGAAACTTTTCAGATCAAGTCAACGGGTTGCATAAATATCTTGTGATCTTGATCTTTCTCGTAATGAAATCACTTTACTGTGAAGAATCATAACTCCGGTTGTTGGATAACTGAAAATCTTGCCAAAAATGTCGAGTTGTTTTTGCTGCAAACCCGTTAATTTGAGCCCGGTAAAATTTGGCATATCACCGGGGAAAGTAGGATTGATGACAAAAAGAAAGATCGGTGTTGGAGCCGGGGGAATAAGAGCTTCAAAGTTAGAACCTTTTGGGAATCCTAACTTTGCTGAACGCATGGAGCGTGCCTGGTTGATTTCTCAGGTTTTTGTTATTTTTCTGCTGTTGAATTTAAGTTCAATTCGATGATCTTGCTGGGTTTTTCATGATATTTTAGAAAGATGAATGTCTATTGGGTGATTTTCGTGTATGTCGGCTTGAACTCTTGAAAAAAGAAAATGAGTGGCAAAACGAAATTAGGGATTTTTTATTTATCATGTGATATTTTGATGAGCCAAAACTAGTCTAGAATGTTTTAACCCGGTGATCCTAAAGTGATTAGCGAAGAAGAAATAAAAGATTTTGGTAAGAATCCGAGGAAGTGTTTTATGAAAGAAAAAGAAGAAAATTTCAGCATATGATGTTGGATGAGCTGAGGCGATTCATCCTTCCTTTAGGGTTGAATTTTCCCCTCCTGTAGCCTCTTCCGCGTCATTCGAATTTTACTGATTGGATTGATTATCTTAAGAGGATTTTGTTTTAGAATGTTTGCTCTTTGGTTTTTAATGGTATCTATTTTCGGCATATGTGTTGGGCAACCTATGTTGGATGGCTGAATACCTCTTTCCAAACGGTATTGTCAGTTGAATGTTGCTTGTTTGGTGATTTGATTGTAATATCTTAAATGGAGTCTACTAGCTTGATTCCATTGCAATTTGCCTTCAATGATTCAACACCTTTTTTGGAGAACCGTATAGTGGGCTACTTTTCTTTCTTTTATCAATCTCTATGTTTGTGAATGCAGCAACCAAGACCAGTTGCATGTTCTTCTTGCAACTCTAAAGGACATGTTGAATGCAAATGGTGCAGTGGGACTGGTTTCTTCATTATAGGTGATAACATGCTGTGTCAAGTCCCATCCAGAAATACTACATGTGTTATATGCTCTGGAAAGGTAAATAGTGATCAAGTAGACCCTTCATTCTGCATGTAACCATTAATGTGGACCGAAAATCCCAAGTGCAAGCGATGATGCAATTGAAATGTTTCTTTTTATTTTCCATTTTTGTGCTGCGTAAGCAACTATGTAAAACTAAAGGGTTGAATTATGTGAACCAATTATGTAATTTCTTGTGGTGACTCTGATCAGTGATGCCTGACATGTTTGAAGGGTTCTGCATGCTGTTCTAATTGTAAAGGAACTGGTTACCGTGCAAAATGGCTTGGAGAACCTCCTGTTTCAAAGTAGGAGCATCCATCCCATTTAAGGTCATTGCAGCTAACAGAACTATTAAGTTGCTTCAGTCGATTTCGAATCTAGCCAGCTCCAAGCAACCATAATCTGCCTTTTATTATTTTGTTGGAAGTTGTAAATCATATGGTTTGATAAATTCTTTGATGTTGATAAAAACTATTATTGTCTTGGCCTTGAGCACTGAGTGACAACGGACTAGGCAAGTGCTGTTCGTCCTGGGTTTTTCCAATTTTAGTGTAGTTTACATTTTTGGACGGTAACCTATAGTAGAAGCAAATGTCGAATATTTACGACTCCAGTTTTATCGGGCTCCCAGGGCTCTAATGTTGCCGCCTTATATTCAATTTGTTATGCTCGAGTTTGCTTCGTAGTTATTTCATAGAATTCTTTTAATTTATTTTTTTTAGCAAATTACACGTTAAAATTACTATGGTTTTTAAAAAAATATATGTACAAAACTGTTAGAACTCCGAGCTTGAACTTGAGTTCCGATGATGTTCAACATAAGAAAAGCGAGCTTGGCGAGCTCGAGTTCGATGAATTTCTACTCGATTGAGTTTGAACTTTGATTTTTTTTTTTTTTTAGCCGAATAAAGGAACAAGAAGTTGCTTCCGAGCAGCGCAAGAGAAGGCATGAAAGGATGATCATTTTGAAACATGTGCACGTTGAGTATAAGCTTCCAAGTTGAATCTTGACTGCTCCTAGAACGGTCGTGGCCCTTATTCACATCGATGGGCCTATTGAACCCACTAAGGCCCATACGAATAGGTGGGCCTGCTCAATAAATCCCTTTGTATTTTGTTTTTGAAATTTGCCATGTGTACATAGAAACACACAGTGAGAGAGACCTTTTAAAACTTGCTCAAGCTTGCTTGCTTCTTTTTCAGAATGAAAAATATTTCATAAACAACCAACCATGTCTTGGATTAATAAGTTATCCTTAATGATTATAAATTATTCTCTGAAGACGAAGCTTGATTTGATTATCTTAATCTTGATTATTTGACCGTATGCGAATCTGAAAACTAATCGAGATGCTATCGATCCCAACGCCCGAGTTTCTGACTTTTGTTTGTTCATATTTGGTCAAGGATTGTGTGGCTGGAATTCCTGCACCAGTTCCTGAAGTATTAGCCCGTTCAAATTCCGCAAGTTTACCCACACTTTCTCTTACGTTACGTTCGCGAAAACAAATTTGTTCTTCCTCGATCACGCCCTGATTTCAAGAAAAGAAGCATGGCCGTGTTACAGTTGCGGCCCTTTTTCTTGGATACGCCGTTCCCCAAGATCACAACTTTCTCACATCTTGGCCCAGTTCACAACAGACTTGCCAAACGCAAAGCCATTCTATTTGCCCATCCATTCCAAAGCCACCCTTCCTATCAACATGAAAAGATCAAGAGAAGTGGGCAGAAGTTGAACGCAGTCGCAAGAGAAGTTGGTGTCGAATTGCAGGATGGTGGTGACCAAGTGTAAGTTTCGGATCATCGAATCAAGAAGAAGTTATTGAACAGAGAGATGTGGTTAGCTATGATTGGACTGAAGAATGGTACCCGCTTTATCTTTCCAAGAATGTGCCAGATGATGCTCCTTTAGGCCTAACTGTGTATGACAAGCAAGTTGTGTTGTACAGAGACGGTACTGGAGAGCTTAGGTGTTACGAAGATCGATGCCCACACAGGTATTTATTCTCACCTTCTTTTGGGTGAAGTTTAGTACTTTCTTCAGTAAATGTGAATGAATATGTGTAAGTTAAGAAAAGGTTTCGGAGTTTGGTGTGTTGGGATCATGGTTTCTTTCTTTAGTAAATTGAAATTGGATTATTGGATCCAAGAATTCTAGGTTGGCAATCTCGGAAATATGTGGGCTGTAGTTAAATTGATAGAAATCGTAGAGTTATTCTCGATGATTTATCAGAACTGAGGTAGCCATTTTGGAAAATTATATTCCACAGCTTGACTTGTTTTGTTTTGACTCACTTAGCTGATGATTAAGCATGAAAGAAATAATTTGTACTCCACGTGTGATTGCATCTCTTCCTTTTATATGCAGTGAATAGATCGAGCATTCAAGTATTAGAAGAAGTTAGATTATTCTACGATGCCTTATCTATTAATTTTCAGCTGAATGAACCCTCATAACGTTTAATTATTTTATTTTTGTTTAGGCTAGCGAAACTCTCGGAAGGTCAGTTGTTTGACGGGCAACTGGAATGTTTATATCATGGCTGGCAATTTGATGGGAATGGCAAATGTATGAAAATACCACAGGTTGGGACTCCATACATAGTCCCTACAAATTTTGTCGGTCAAAGTGTTTACATAGTCGATCTTTAATGGTTTCGTTCTTGCTAATTTGTTTCACAGCTATCCTCGGGTGCAAAAATTCCACAATCTGCTTGTTTGAAATCATATGAAATCAAGGAGTCCCAAGGTGTTGTATGGATTTGGATGTCTCGCAACACACCACCAAATTTCCAGAAAATACCTTGGTTCGAGAACTTTGATAGGCCTGGATTTCGAGAGATTTCATCGATCCACGAGCTTCCATATGATCATTCCATCCTCTTGGAAAACCTCATGGATCCCGCCCATGTGCCTATTTCACACGATATAACAGATTTTACGGCAAAACGGGAAGATGCAACCTCGCTGTTTTTTGAGGTCACCGAGAGGACAGACCGAGGCTTTGCAGGCTGGTGGGGAAAAGAAAAAGACCGGTCAACACCAAACTACATACCAAACTTCTTACGTTTTGAGGCCCCTTGCGTTCTTCAGAACAACCGGGAAATCATCGACAAGAATGGTGAGAAACACTACTTTTCAGGACTGTTCCTTTGTCGGCCCTCTGGACAAGGAAAATCAATGCTCATAGCCAGATTCGGGAACACGAGAAAACCATCAATGCTCTTAAGACTATTTCCACGGTGGTATTTCCATCAGAATGCTTGTAAAGTTTTCGAGCAAGATATGGGATTCCTTTCGTCCCAAAACGAGATTCTTATGAAAGAAAAAGTTCCCACTAAAGAACTGTATATAAACTTAAGATCATCGGACACATGGGTAGCCGAATATCGAAAGTGGATGGACAAAGTCGGGCACGGAATGCCTTATTATTTTGGACACAGCACAATATCTCTACCCGAATACCCTGCTGTAATTGAGCATGCACCTGCTGGCTTGGTCGCAAATCTCTCAGCATCTCAATCGGCAAAAGGAGGGATCGGAACTATGCATGCACCAAATCCTGCCAACAGATATTTCCGGCATGTTATTCATTGCAAAGAATGCATGAATACTATCAAAGCATTTCGAACTTGGAAAAACATTTTCTCTATAGCTGCTCTTATGTCAACTGCATTTGCGATTCTTATATCTGGAAGGCAATGGAAGGCCGCGCTATTGTTTTCTACTTCTCTGTGCTTGGTCGGAATTCATCTTTGCTCGACTGGAATTACGATGAACACGACAAACTTCTTAAGGACGCACAGAAGGTTTTGATCCTGCATGGCAAGTTGTAAATAACAAGTTCTTGGAGAGCTAGTTAGTAAATGAACTCATTTCTCGATTGAACGTATTGAATTTGTAAGTTCTTTACCCTTGTAATAAGGTTGAAAGATATAAGCTTCCAAAGTTATCTGCGCTAGACTTTCCACTCTGTTTGCCAGCTACTCACTGCTTGTATTGCTTAGTATTCTGATTTAAAGGCGAAGAAATATGATTGTTGATACCGAAAAATAGATTAACCACATACGGAATGTCCACAAACAATAGGTTTCATCTATATCTATACAATGTGAATTATGAATTTACATAAATATCTTTACCTTCATTTAATAATAATCATTAATACATATTTTCTTTTTCATATATTCTTTTAATAATAATCATTAATACATTTTTTTTCCATATATCTTTTTAATAATAATCATTAATACATTTTTATTTTTAAATTTAAAATTTACCTTTTTCATATATTCTTTTAATAATATTCTATATCTATATCTCTATTATCCTTACCTTCATTTAATAATAATCATTAATACATGTTTTTTTTTTCATATATTCTTTTAATAATCCTTACCTTCATTTAATAATAATCATTAATACATGTTTTCTTTTTCATATATTCTTTTAATAATAATCATTAATACATTTTTATTTTTAAATTTAAAATTTACATAAATTAATACATGTTTTCTTTTTCATATATTCTTTTAATAATAATCTATATAAATATATGAGTGTGATTAAATAAAATTAAATTATTAATAAATATTAAGGTCATATAACACATTTTTTTTTCCCATTTAGAATGTAGATATATTTAGATTACTTATGTATCAACAAAAATACGTGATTGATAGAAAATATTTGTATGTAAGTGATTTCATTGCAAACATTTAAGTTATTTAATCAATTTTCAATATATGATACTAAATACATATTACTAAATAATATATTATCTATTAATCTATTAAATATATGACTTTCATTTGTGAGCTTACTATTATATTATTTTTTTTGTTTTACAATTTGTCATGTTAATGGTGTTATTTAAGTCATTTTTTATCTTAGTTTAATAAGATCATTAATAGTGTATTTAACTCAATCAAACTAATTATTATTTTAATTTACTTTTAAATTTAATTTTAATAACTTAAATTTATACATTGCCGTCAAATAATTTAGTCAATTTTTATAAATTATTAATAAATATTTAGTCAATTTTTTATAAATGATGCTAAATAAATATTACTAAATAATATGCTCCATTTGACCATTTTGTATTCTTGCAATGAGAGAAGTTTTTTTACCCTAGCGTTAACATGTTTGATTGTTATATGTCATTTGTATTGATCATGTAATTGTATTTGGATTGTTTATGTGATTTGTTTGTTTGCACAAAGAAAAGAGAGAACAAAATCAAATATCCAACAAAAATGGTTATTTTTCAATTTTTTATTGTTGAGATATTTTGTTAATTTTTAAACACATAATGCATGTTTTCTGTTTGCTTAGATTACTTGATTTGAAGTGACTTAGAAAATATTAAAAAAATTGAAATATTTCTTCGTTTTTACCTTATGTATCAGAATATCAGGAGATAATATTTTTTATTTATTGGAGCAATTGCAATTAGAGGAGTTTTTTTACCCTAGCGTTAACATGTTTGATTGTTATATGTCATTTGTATTGATCATGTAATTGTGTTTGGATTGTTTATGTGATTTGTTTGTTTGCACAAAGAAAAGAGAAAACAAAATCAAATATCCAACAAAAATGGTTATTTTTCAATTTTTTATTGTTGAGATATTTTGTTAATTTTTAAACACATAATGCATGTTTTCTGTTTGCTTAGATTACCTGGTTTGAAGTGACTTAGAAAATATTAAAAAAATTGAAATATTTCATCGTTTTTACCTTATGTCTCAGAATATCAAGAGATAATATTTTTTATTTATTGGGGCAAATGTATTTCCAAACTTCTGTCTATAAATCAATATTTAAAATTTTTACGACATTATTATCTTCTCTAATCAATTTGTTTTACTTAGATTGATAGAAGACGTTTTAGTTTGAGTTTTTATGTATTTGCTTATATTATTTTTGTAATATTATTTATTATGAAAATAATAGGTGAACTACAAAATTTGGTAGGTCTAAGAGTCCTCTGGTGAACGACAAATATGAATAAATTATTAAAATATATAATATCCAGTAGATTTTTGGCATGCGATTTTGTTCTAATTCAATGATTATGCATGATTCTAAATTTTTATTATATCACAAGTTAACACATGCCTAATATTTTTCTATGGTTTAAGAAAAATTGTGTGACTTCCTCCAATATTATCTCGATATATTTCGAGGTGACAACAAGATTGTTTTTGTCTCTTTTTTTAGTCAAAGTGTCTAACCAGCTAATTCATAACATATATGATGGTAGCATAGAAAACCCCTCGTCAAATAAATTCACTTAGCCAAATATTGAAATTCAAATAAAATTCTACAATATTTCATCAAATTAATTTTGACTATCATAAAATGCTCATGAAATCTAAACGGTTATATTATTAGATGAGAATCATGAGATATTGAATGAGACAAATACTTTGACATATATTTAAATGATATCTCATATGCATATCTTAATTACATTATTCGTATATCTTCTCAAGATTTTTAAAATACAATAATTAATTTTATATATCGTTCCACAAGATATAAAATATTATAAAACAAAATATAAACTCGATAGAAGAAAATTTGTTTAGTTTCAATGAATAATATAATATTACGTTCTAAACGCAACAAATGAGATTGAAACTATATCATCCTCATGACATGATGCACGCAATCATTATTTCAAAGCTTCCAAAAAATGACGATCAAGATGACTTTCTTCAATTGCGTCAAATTAAATGAGGACACAATTCTAAGATATAGTCATTTGAAGAGATTTCAAGTATTTTTCTCACAGTGATTGAGAAATAGTTGTTAAAAAATTATTAACCTTATAGCTATATGTTGATAATATTGATACTAAATATATAAAAATGATATCACAAATATCACAATATTTGAAGAAGGTGCAATATCATTCATTGGTTATGTTGTTGAAAAATATATAGGTTATACATATTTTTAGTCACAAGTGAAAACTTATCACGAGAAAAAGCATTTTTTCTTAAGAGTTATAGTTGATGATTGTCAAAAGCGGAAAAATCATTTAACAATAAAAAAATAGTCGGGAAAATAAGATTATCAGATAAAAACAATGTAGAAAACAGAAAAAATGGCGTGATAAAGAAGCAAACTACGAGCATGTCAGATCCCCGATAAAGATTGTAAATAACATAATAGATGTTAAAGACGATCAGATACTTGCTGAACATACCAAAATAGTTATATGCATATTATAACAAACTACGACAAAGAGTTGTTGAGTTGTCAAAATCAACCAAGAAGCATATTGAAAAGTGTGTCAAGTGGATAAGATAATTTATCTGATTCATATACCGTCTATGGTCATGATTTTTTATTTTTTATGGCTTAGTTTGTTTCAGTTAATAAATGTTATTAACCATGTTTTAATTCATTTAAATATTATCAAAATTTCGTACATATCTTTTCAACAGTTTAGATTTTTACGTGCGCATGTACATTTTTCTAGTTTTTTAAAATATACCAATTAACGATGAGTAAAATATTTATTAGCTACAAGAATTACTTGCATTTAATTGGCTTTTCTCCTCGAGGAAATTTGGGAAGAATTATTCTCTCTTTTTTTAAAAAAAATTAATAATTAATAATCTGTGAGATAAAGAAATACGTACGAAAAAAATTGTTTAATACGACTCCAAGATATATGAGAGAAATCAATTTTTCTTAAAAGAGCTTCTCAATCAAAATACCGCTTTGTTTGACGTAAAACTCACACTTTCATTAATCACATCTCTTTATACATACCTTTTCCTTTTTCCCATACCTCCTTATTCCGATAGTTACAATGTTGGTGTAAATGTTGGTTACACGTCGTTAAGATGGTCCATTATGAGTTCTAATTCATGTCCATGCACAGTCAATTATAGAATATTTCACCTCTAGAAAGTGATTTCTTTCATCTTCCACAACACTTGAACCAATAACCCATGCATAAAAAACAACTTTGCATGGGTGAGATATTCTATGAGTGATGGTACATGAGCATGAGCTACGACTCATACTGGATCATCATAACAACCTATGACCAGTAGTGGTGCATGGGTATGAGCTGAAACTCATGTTGGTTCAGCCTAATGACTCATGATCATTATAGTAATTATATGATAACATCTTCACTGGATATGCAATTTAAAGATAATAAAACCTAGAAAGTAGAGACAAAAGAGAACTCTTTGGTCTGAAGACGAATTTGTCCTGCATATGGTGTTCACGAGATATGACAATAGTCTCTCATGAAACAACGACTTACAACTTGTGATAGAATTATAAGATATAACCGGAAAATGAAGCAAAATTTATTTTAAGAAGAAATAATAAAAAGTAGTTCAAAATGAATTCAAATACTTCTTATTTCGTTTCTTCATCTCAAAGATGATATTTTTGTTATTTTTCATTGTGTCAATAAAAACTCGTAACTCTTATAAAACCGTGTCTCACTCACAGTATTGGAAAATTCAGGGCATAGGGTGGTGCCTAAGCGCCTCTAGACATCTTCTCTAACGCATGATATACTTCTTGATTAATCTTTACCACTTTTTTCCCCAATGAATGTTGGTTAATAAAGCTAAGGTGAGATTTTATATTCCCAATTAATGTTGGTTAATAAAGCTAAGGTGAGATTTTATATTCAACTGTTCTAAAGCTAAAAGTTATATAAGAAATAGTGGATTTGATCTAGGGACATAAATCGGAAAAGGTCATTTTAATTTTTAAGTGATCATAATATTGAATTCGTGATAATTGTATAAATTGATATGGATAAATGTAAAATTCTCTTTAAACAAAATTATTGGAATTAATTAATCAAAAAGAAAAAAAAATTTGTTGGAATGAAAGTTACACGTCAAATTTGTGTTTACCAAGTCTTGCCATTCCCTCAATTTCCGGCTATGTGTAGGACCCCGAAACAGCGTGACAAAACCACCCATAACAAGTGAATACAAATCCTCGCATTAAAAGAAAGAACTTCCCCCTCTCTTTTTTCTTGGAAATTATATGGGAAAACCCAGAAAAATAAGGAAATATGAAGGATTTGTACGATATTATTCTTGTCGTTTGATTATCATAATCTCGACTAATCATTGATCCATTTCTTGATTGAAACTGTTACAATAATTTATTCTGCTATGACAAGATAAGCCAGTCTTTTCTTCATCTTGTCCTTCTTCTCTCTCTGTCTCTCACGGCTCTCTCCTCTAATCCATCCTTCAGGTCTATCTCTGGATGCTGAAGATATGCGATTCAATTTCCGCACATGGATTACTTCTTTTATGTTTTTTTTTCGTTTATTTTTATGTTATTTGATGAGAGTTAGACTAACCGTCACCGTTGAAGAAGTTACTCGTTCATATCGTGATAAAAGATTTCATTTTGTTTCTGCTGGCATAAAAGATTTCATTTTTTAAGCCGAGATAAAAGGAAAAAATTAATTTTTTTATGACGGGAATTGATGTATTTCGATTTTGTAATCTGATAACGGGTTCAAGAAATTGAGGACATTGGATTTTTTCGCTTCTCTTTTTGTGGCTCATAATGTTCATGCCCTTGCATATTATTAGATCTGTTATTAAATATTAATTTTGATGGGCTTTTTGCTCTTTTGTTTTGTTTTTTGTTGGCAGGTTGAACCGTAAAATCCGTTCTTGGGATTGAAAATACTTCAGATGCTGTAATGGTGTGATCTAGTTGTTTTTGCTTTTATTCACACCAATTCTATAAGCATTTTCCTATTTTGGGTATCTAGATTTGTCGCACATTCTCGCCAGAAGGAAAAAAACTTGGATCTTTGTGCATTTGATTTGGAAAGGTCAAAAATTTGAAGCAATAAAAGGACTCTTAGTATAAAGAATATAAGGTTGAGATTGGTTATATGGGTTATCTCAATTCTGTTTTATCACAATCTACCAGCCAGAACAAAGTTGATGACGCCCCCGTCAGCGGCGGAGGCCTCAGGTGATCGTCTATCCATGCTTCATGTCAATTTTATATGATTGATTATAATGTTTATTTGATTTGAATATTGATGCTGTTTCAGGTTTCTAATTTGCTGACCAAATCAAGATTCTTTTAATGTTTAACAAGAAAATACGAGCTAATTCATTCTGAGTTGAATCCTTCTGTTTTTTATTGACCACTTGCATTCTTAAATGTGATTTCCATGGCCTTCAGTCATTATTTTTTGCATTAATCTTGATTTCTTCTAAGCAGCTATTGGTGGTTAGTGATTTGTTTTTTAAGGTCTGAGTCACATATGGTTACTCTGATTAGTTAGTTGTAAAACCTTTGTCGCATTTTGTCGGGTTCACCGTGCATTAATTTGGGGTAAAATTTGTTTGTTTGAAGTTTTCATTGAAAGTAAAAAAAAAATTTTGTCACATGCTGTGCATATAACAAAGAAGTCCCTTATTTGTTTCACTGGAAAAATGAAGTTGTTAGTATGATTGACATTATCTGTGGCTTTGGAAACGGGCTAACTTGAATAAGCAACCACCTTTTTGACGTCAAGCTATTCTATTCATTTTTGGGCTTTCAAGCATGGTATGAATAGCAGCAAATAGGTTTAAATTTATTGAAACTGTACTGGACTGAAGTTTCTGTTCCGTCATACCCCGTCGAGATAATCATGGATGTTAATCTCAAAGTGAAAAAAAATGTTGTGTGATATGTGTCTAACGGCCCTTAATGCCCCTTATCTAATCACCTTGTTGCAGTCAGAATGGGAAGTTCAGTTACGGATATGCAAGTGCTCCAGGTAAAAGGTCCTCGATGGAGGATTTCTATGAGACAAGAATTGATGGTGTAGATGGAGAGATAGTCGGTCTGTTTGGTGTCTTTGATGGTAGGTCTATCCCTTCCTCGCTCAATTTCTCTCCAGGCGTTGGAGGGACAATTGGAATTTACCCAAGTCTACCTTCAAAATTTTAATGAAAGAAACCAATAACCTACGTTTAGAAGCTTACGATAATATGTTATGATCAGGGATGGATCTAGCGGCAGGCGAGATGCAAATTTTGAATTTTGTGCCTTTTTTAAATGCACATTTGCCCTTCCAAAATCCATTGAATTGCAGTTATAGTTTTTTCTTCTGGACTTGCAATGGTTCTTAAATTCTATTGTTTTCTTGCAATGGAGTTTGATTGTATTCACTGCTTCCCCTTTCAAAGAGTTAGAAGATCTACGTTCTAGCCCCATAATTAATATATGGAAAAAGTAAATTTTCCATGTGCTAAATTTTTCATTAACTTGATTTTCTTATTCTTGATAAATTTATAAACATAATCGATAGAGGGGACATAAATTACAAATGTGGCAGGCCAAGAACTAACGAAATCATTCACATCTACCTTTATTGATGGATATGCAAATTATTGTGAACGACTTGTCTCATTCAAAAGTCAATAAATCGTCAACCAGCACATTCATATTAACAAGTAATATGGCCTAATATTTGTCCACTCTTACTCTTTTCTTGATCTTTCTTTGATCAACATCCCTATAGTTTCACCTAATTTATTTCGTGTTACTTTTCCTAGATCTAGAATTTATTGCTGTGTGACTTGTGATAGTTTACCAAATTCTAAGTTTTTAGAGCCATTCTTCACTTGTGTATCTGTCTTTGGATTTTAGGTCATGGAGGAGCTCGGGCTGCGGAATATGTTAAAAAAAATCTTTTCAATAATTTGATCAGACACCCAAAATTTATTTCAGACACCAGATCGGCTATAGGTATGTTTTTCATGTTTCATCACAATCATTGCATAATATTTTATAAGATTCTCTTTCTTTTCACTTTGTTTTGCTGTCTTGGTTCCTTTCCAGCTGATGCATACAGTCATACAGACTCGGAGTTCTTGAAATCTGAAAATAATCAGAACAGGGATGCAGGGTCAACTGCTTCCACGGCTATCCTTGTTGGTGACCGTTTATTGGTGGCAAATGTTGGTGATTCCAGAGCTGTCATTTGCCGGGCTGGTAATGGTAAGTTGACATGCTTCGTTTTTCTAAGCATCTTTATATACAATTTACTCCCTGAAATCTAAATCGAATCGGTTTTATCTTTTTAGATGGAAAATGAAAGTCATTGCCAATTAAAAACCGAGCACATTTTTTGGGTATCAGTGATGGCCTGCAGTCTTGCATGACTGCTTTCACCGTACAAGAATGTAAATTTAACAGTTAGGCTGCTATATGGACTAAATATTTGAGTTAAACTGTTATTGTATAATAACTTTGTTATGACAACCGACACTTTACATCACTACATGCTGAAATTAGAACCCAATAAATTCAGGGAATATATTGTATGATACAGTTAGACAGGCAATATTATCGGTTAGCATTTGGAACTTTTTGAGAAAACTCTGGCTTATTGCTCTTTGTGAAACAGTATTCACCCTGGAATTTGTTATTCCACGGGATTAAACGGTTTGGTTGTATCTTTCAGCCATTGCGGCATCCCGAGATCACAAACCAGACCAAACAGATGAGAGACAGAGAATTGAAGATGCCGGAGGTTTTGTGATGTGGGCAGGTAGAAGTAGTCACCATAGCCTTTTCAGCCTTGATCATTATATGGTATCATTCTTGTGGTATGAATGGTTTCCGGCTTTCTTGTGATTTGATATTTTCCATAGGGACTTGGAGAGTTGGAGGTGTGCTTGCAGTATCTCGTGCATTTGGTGATAGGCTGTTGAAGCAGTATGTTGTCGCGGATCCAGAAATTCAGGTGTGGTCTAAAGATGCTCTCATAATGATATATGTGAATAAATCAATATCATGCAAACTATCATATTATTTTGATGGAAGATGTGGACGAATTGTTATGTTATTGTGAAATTGGATTTTTTGTTTGTTTGAAACATCTGATCGTGTTGTGTATGTGATCCCCAATTTGCCATTTCCTGATATTTTAAAGTTTATGGCTCGTTCCATGCAAGGAAAAATGTTTAAGAAAGGCTTCAATAGTAGGTCTTAATGTTCTCGCGTACATGGGATTTTGCTAAAATGCTATCCAATGTTTTCATACCTTGTTTTCCACAGGAGCAAAAGGTTGATGACACCTTGGAGTTCCTCATCCTTGCCAGTGATGGACTTTGGGACGTTGTTACAAACGAGGTGCTACATTTTGGGTTCAGTTTTGTGGTTGTGTGATCTAGATCTTGATGCCCTCTATTATATACGAGGATGAACTATCATCTATATTTTGTAACTAAACCTTTATCTACAGGAAGCCGTTTCGATGACTAAACCGATCCAAGAGCCCGAAGAAGCAGCAAAGAGGCTAATGCAGGAAGCATATCAGAGAGGAAGTGCTGATAATATCACCATTGTCGTCGTCCGTTTTTTGACTGACCAAGATAAACCCTCGAATAGCAACTCAATTTGAGGCGTAAAATGCTTTTATATGGCGGTTCAATACCTTTTCCATTCCTCTATTTAGCCGAGATCGGAGAAGTAATGAATACAAAACGAACACGGATAGAAGGAGTTGTACTCCAATGAAGTATAGAAACGACATAGAAATATCTCTTGCCAAGATATGCTCTACTTAAAACCTGTACTTCAGAACTAAAGAATGTGTAACTTCAGATACCCAACGCAAAGGCCGTCTTTCATGTGATTTGTAATGTTATTTCCTTGTGTAATTTGTTTGATGTCTACTCGGAAGATTCGTGTGCCATACTTTTCTGATTGCAGAACATATTCATCTCTCAAGTTGATATAATAGCTTATTGCTTAAAAAAAAAAAGAACAATAAAGCACAAACCCCAAATGTCAGTCTATTAATTAATTAGAAAATGAATTTAAACCTAGAGGACATTACATAATCATTTGTAAAATGGATAAATATCTTTAATTTAAGAGAACAGATGTCCATACTGGCTCGCTTTGGGGGGCTTACGGAAGTCTATTAGCATTAAAGAATGCGAATGCATATCATACAATGGATACTGATCCAACTACAACGAGTTATTTAGTCATTTTTGGGAATAACTTTGGTCTAATTTTATTTTATTTTTTACAAAAGAAATAACCCTCAGGGTTTAGTTTTTTTTAAAAAAAGGTTTAACCGGGGAAACTTTCTCCGTCGTTTACACCATCACATAATTTGCAACATGACACAAATTTTGAAGTAGGATTTAAATCGGAGAGCCTTCCCAATTCCTAACTCATTAATCATTCTGTCCACAAATGTTTATGAAACATCACTTTGTAATCGCAACACAAACTGATATAACAGCAAATAGAAACAATTTTCTGGACTCATAAGAAGTGATGAGTTACTTCTCAGTGAATCAAGTCCGCAATTCAATATGATTCAAGCAATTCAATATGATTCAACCGCCAATGAGAGCATTCACAGGGAAAAAAACCTTTCATAATTGAGGATTACAAATACACAAGGGAAGAGAATCACAATTTCATGAATATTTCAATAAACCGGTCTATTTTAAGCCAGAATAACCAGTTTCCAGTGAGCACATCAAATTTAAGTAGTTCGTTGCAAATCTATTGAATCCCATGTGCAGTTTAAAGACTCCCACCCCTCAGAGCAAGAACCAGGTGAAGAACAGAGCCTCCCTCAATGTTGTAGTCTTTGGCAGTTTTATCATCTGCCAGTTGCTTACCAGCATATATGAGCCTACATACAAAAAACTGTCATTTCACCACACATCCCCGATACACTGAATAAATTCTGAAGTCAATCAGTTAGTCTTTCATGACTTTAAGACATGGTTCGACCATACCATGAGCTTGAATAAAAATAAAATCTTCAAATATTAAAATCGTGCAAGTTTGGACCACCTACTATTGCAAATCTAACAAAATTACAGTGATAAAATAAAAATTCAGTCAGTAGAAAAAGAAAATGCACCACACCTTTGTTGCACTGGAGGGATTCCTTCTTTCTCCTCGACTCGTTCCTTAATCCTGTCGATAGTATCAGTTGGCTCAATATCGATTTCAATCTCTTTTCCGGTGAGGGTCTTAACCTTTATCATAGTTCCTCCCCTTAGTCTCAAGACAAGGTGAAGTGTTGATTCTTTCTGGATATTGTAATCTGCCAATGTTCTGCCATCTTCTAACTGTTTACCCGCAAATATGAGCCTCTGCTGGTCAGGAGGTATACCTTCCTTGTCCTGGAAGAGCAGTAAGAGACGTATTTATTCAGTTTCCGAACAAGATGAGATCATATGGAAATCACAATGCAAAAACAAATCAATTTTTTAACATAACAACATTACATCCAGCTTGTCCCCCACTCAAAAGATAAGTAAAATAAAGTGAAAAATGAAAATAGACAGATCTCATGCAAATATTCAATCCCTTTCTGCTACAGAAAATACAAGTATATGTAGGGGTTAAAGTTAAATCAATGTGGGCTCCAACTTCACGAAGGAGAAAGGTTAGGAAACTCGAGGAGCATAAGCCTCCGATCTAGCGAGAGAGAAAAATCTTCCGTGTCCTCATTTTATTTCATTGTGAGGCCTTTCATGTTGGCCAAGTTGTAGAAACTATTACCTCAACATAAGAACATCTAATCACAAATTACTGCAAATATTACAGGCCAGCTTCCAGTACTTTAATTGGTGAGCATAAAGCTTCAACACAAACATATAGGCGGGGAACACAAAGAAGAAACAAACTACAGAAATCATAAACAATATATGTCTCTATTCTGAGTTGCAACGTAGCTATTACAGCATTTGTTTGCTAGCTTCAGCTGCTCGTAACTGGAAGAAGGCTCAGTTCTAGCGGGTCAGTGACCCTTCTCAACATGGAGTATGTTCTGTATTCATATGCAATATTTTTGCATATTCAGCAATATCTTTTGAATCTTTCCAGTTTCACCCTTATATGCAGTGCCCCCCACCCCCCGACCTCGTTCAGCTCCACCACCAGAAATCCAAACTTAAATCACGGGAAATAAAAAGCAATTTCAAAACCCTAGTTTCTTCAATATCGTACACTCGAGAAACAGAACGATATCATCAGCATTACAGTACCAAATAATCCAATTTGAAATATCTGAAGATCAAGTAAGAAGTTACCAAAAACAAATAGATGAAAAAATCAAACAGGGACGACAAAGAGGGATCAATCATCAAAATGGGACCTGAATTTTGGTCTTAACATTATCGATGGTATCACTGCTCTCGACCTCCAGCGTGATTGTTTTTCCGGTTAGGGTTTTCACGAAGATCTGCATATTTTCGCCCTCGATTCCTCTCAAATTCTTCACTCGGCACTTTATTCCGTTAAGAAGGAATTCAGCATATGGGCAATTTATATGGGACGGGCCGTTATTATACACTCAGATTTAAAAATTTAGATGGAATTTATTCATTTTGCGTTAATCGTATTGTATTATATACTTAGATTCGATCTATGTGATAACATTTACCGAACACTTTTTTTTTTATAAAAAAAATAACCTTATTAATTAAAAAGTCAAATACTATAATACAACTATGATTACAATAAGAAACCCCAGTAAAATATAAAAAATGTATATTTTTAATATGGAAATTTTAATAAACATATTAGATTTTAATTTTTTATTATACCGGCTGAAAATCTGACAAGAGGTAAAATGAAGTATTTTGATGATATTTTCATAGACTAATCATCAAGTAACTGGGAAAAATAACTCAATTGATTACCAGTCATATATAAAATCGGCTAGACTAATTCTGAAAAATAGATGAATCTTTTCATCATTTCCCCTACTTTATGAGATGTTGATCCAAGCTTATCCTCCTTGTGTTTGGCTAGAAACTGGAGATGAACACACTTCCATTTTCCATTGGGGCATACAATCCCGGAAATAATACTGCCACGGGATTCTGTAGAAAGAAACTATACACTTGCAAATCCTCAGCTGTTAATTTACAGATACAACGAAGCACAACAGCTTCAGCTTCTGTAAGCAGAAGAGAAGCATCAGTTGGGCTTGGCTTTTGCTTCAGCTTTCTTCAGTTTCTTAATCCTCAGCAGGATTCCGCGGAGGCCCATGAAGTTACCTCTCCGTCGTGCGAGTTCGCCGCAGGTTCTTCAGGCCTCGAGTATTGCGACAAAGTGATCGGGACTGGACCCGAGCCTGTCGAAGGACAGCTTATCAAGGTAATAATTCAATGCTTCAATTTAATTCCTATATATTGATGCTATTCGATGGAGATATTGGATTCCTATGATAAAAAAAAGGTATAGTGAAAACCCAACCTCTCACATTAAGAACTTCCACATGTTGTTGGCAGGCACATTATGTGGGGAAACTGGATAATGGCAAGGTATTTGACAGCAGCTACGACAGGGGGAAGCCTCTGACTTTTCGGGTCGGCGTTGGTGAGGTAATGTAACAAATGATGATCTTCAAATCAATATTTTTTATGAGCTCTAGTTCTTGTATGTAGTTCCATAATAATATTATAGCAGTGACAAATTGAACGAGCACGGATCAGTATCGCATGAGATGTTCATTATCAGAGTTGTGTTGTTTGATCGATGATGCATATTGATCAAGAGTACATTTTTTAAACAAATCAATATTTATTTATATATATCAAACATGAAATGAGTTAATAATTAGAAAGTTGGGACGACACGGTAGGAGGAATCAACTTGGAGCTCTGAACGTTTGGCAAACCTGCCTTTGATTCTCGGCCTCGTCTCCGCATAGGCCTTTCTCGAGGAATATCGGATGGTTTTTTCGAACCTCCTGTTCTTTCTTTTCTCCCTGTACCGTGACACCGTCGCTTCCCTCTCGAGCCCCGACACCGGATTGGCAGCGATGATTTCTTTGGTCCCAAGTGTGTTAGCTGGATTGTGGTCGGGTACTAATCCAACATCCAAGGATGAAGATGATACCTGTTTCATTTAGTTTCAATCAGTGCCAAGTGTTTTAGTTTTATTAGCACCAAAGTCATGATTCGAACGCAAGAACTAATTAAGGGGAGGGTTTACAATTTGTAAAAAAAAAAAAAGAAAAAAAAGTGAGTGTGAATTCGGGTTCGGAGAGTGATCATTAATTCGAACGCAATAGTAAAGGTAAAAATGATTGAAAATTTAAGTTCAGAATATGCTATATATAACTCTATATATACAGCTGAAAAGTATATCAAAGCATTTGAAAATCCATTCTTAATTTCAATTACCTTATACGGCGTACGTCCACAGGTGCCAATTAAACTGTGTGCGATATATTTAATTGATAAACGAAATTATAGATTTTGTGAATTATTTTTTTAACTATAAATAACTTTTAATTGTTCAAAAAAATTTAATTTAATTATAAAGAAGACATACAAAAAACCTAGCGAAAGAAGGCATTTTGGAAATCAGGAAAATAACATGAGATATAATAAAAATGAAGGATGAAGAACTTACACTTTGGCAGATGGGTTGTGAGCTGAAGTTGTACATGAAAGGTTTGGATCCTGGATAGTTCACTTCACGGGTAGGAAACCCGTCAACTACCGGACCCGGTATCTGACCAAATTCGAATTCGTTCTTGCGCTGATGAACCGGCACCACTCCATCAGAACAATGGTACTGCTCTTTCTCGTTCATCACTCTATTCTTGGGCTTCTGCTCATACGATATCAAATCGAGATCCAAACACGAGGGATCCAGATCGTTAAACAAGTACTTCGCATATTTATATTCGGGCGACTCTGATTCATCGTCCACGTTAATGTTCGAGTCGTCGAGGAGCCATGAAGCAGCCTCCACCCCCTCCTCGGAGAATTCATGATCCCCGATTATGGCGGTGGAGGGAGACGATCTCATGGATGAAGCGGCGTTGAAGAAGGGAATGACTGGAAGGCGCTCGTGGCGGTGGGCGAGGGGGTTGACGGAGTGAACATCGCTGTCGCATGCGGTGCAGAGCGCAGCAGCGTCCGCTTTGCAGGTGACGGAAGCTGGGGCTTGCTCGCAGACACGAGCGTGACGCGAAACCAGCTTGTTGGCGGCATGGATGTTTGCGTCGCATGTTGTGCAGAGGAAAACGGAGTCCGGCCGGCAGAACACCGCCTCATGGGCAGTTTTGCATGCGTCGCATATCTTCGAAGTCGAGCTCCAAGTTTCGCCCACCATTTTTGCTTCTTGTAGTACTATTCGTCTCAGAATCGTACGAAGGAAAATGATATCATCGTCTATTTTTTCCTTGATTTTTATCACACTAGGGACCAATACCATCAAAAAGTCATTAACATTTATTTTTATGTGTTGATTTATTTAATTTAAACTTTCAAATATCTGACTTCATTATAATTAGCTAGCTCTCAAGGGTACTCAACTAATACGAGTTAGGGTTGTTTATTCTTACGTTTCAAGTACGATAATTTTTATAGTTTGAATGATAAAGCACAACGAGTTCTTGTCAAAAAGGTTAGATATATATTCAATCTTTTTATGATTCTATCATCCCAAACTTTGAGTTGGTCATACAAAAAAATTTCGTTATTATCAATATTAATTTGTTATAATATATAGAATGGCCAATAGGAACATACAACGTGGCATAATATTAGCCATAGAAAAACTGAAAATTGTCCTCCTCCTTCTACAGGTGGGAATAGAGGGGTGTTTGGTTTTTTGTGCAATCTGTATTAAAAAGAAGAAAAAACAAATGAAGTGAGGGTCCCATGCATATAATTTGAGAACTTACATGATAACAAAATTGGTAGTAGTTCATTGCCAAAGTTTACACGTGATTTTCAGGACAAGGGGTCGGCCTCGATCCTACGTACTCAAATTAGAGATTTGTAATTCTCTGTTTTAGATTTGGACCCACGGAATTTAGTTGAATACATAGCTCGTTTAATACATATACATACTTAAATCTCTTGTAATTATGTCCTATAATACTTAATAAAACTTGAGACTGCTCTAGTAACTGAATTTGGCCCCACGCAAACCAAGATGAATAATCGACATATTAACCTCTCGTTTTTAATTGTTTATGAAAGTTAATTTACATATGCAATGTGTGCACGTCATCTGCTGAGATTGAGATAAATATATATGTCGAGAGATGAGTGTGTTTTATTTGGATACGTGTTTTAGATGTTAATTCAAATACTAATTTTTGGCAAGCCAAAATAAAAATATTATAATATATGCAAGGCTAGGTATTTGATTAATGCATTCAGGCCTTTATTATTAAAAAAAAATATTATTAAATTTTGCGTATAATACATGTTTTATTGTTGATGCTGATCAGCTCGAAACTCAATAATTGGCCCAATTCGGTTTGGCTTCGCCTCGTTTTCACAAATTGCCACGAATGTTTGAAATTATGCCCGACAATTAATTAAGATGGTTTTGTCACGTAAGTAGATACTTTTTAAAAAGAAAAATAACCCCTCCTGTTTTGACACTTACACAAATCTCAAAACTCGTATGTTATGACCTTTGACACTAGCGGTGTTTTTTTCCCAAGAAAACCTTCTCTATTCAAATTATGACCTTTGATTTTTAAGCTCACCTTATAATAAAAACATTGTATACACACATTTATTGCGGCGACCACAAAATTTAACCAGCTCTAGAGTGGACATTATTAATAGAGCTGAAATTATTTTTCTCCAAATCGTGCTATAATTTGATCAAACAAATTCCGTTTCCATGAATTTTAAAAAATAAACACATCAAACATTATATATAAACAAATTTTAATAAATCACATATAAAACATTTTATTCATATTTTAAAAAATTTAATAAAAAATAAATTATTTTAATCAATATCGTTATTGTGTTTGAGATACTTTTTAAAAAGAAAAACGAGATGAATCAAATGTTATTTTCTTTATATATAATGTTTGGTACATTTAATTTTTAAAATTTATGTAAACAGAGCTTGTTGAATCATAATATAACACGGTTTGAAACACTTGTATCACAAACAAGTTTAAGAATTTGTGTGGTGGTTGTGTGTCTGTAAGGGCATCTACAATGGAGTGTTAAATGGGAGAGGGGCGTTCTGTCAGATTATTTTTTAAAAAACCGTCGCTATAAAAATCCGTCGCTGATTTGCTGACACGCGGGCCCCACGTGTTTTGAATTATTTTAATTTTGTTTTCAAATTTTGAATTTCCGGTTTTTTTAAAAAAAAAATTAATTTTTTTTAAATTTTCATTCAAATTTTGTTTTTAAATTTTGACTTTCCGGTTTTCTTACAAAAAAAAATTTATTTTTTGATTTTCATTTGTAAACCGTTGTATATATTTTATTTTTTATTTTTTATTTTAAATATTTAATTAATGAATTTGAATGTTAAAAAGAATGTGGGTAAAAGAGATATGTTGTTATAATGAGTATGTGGCAGTGGGACCCATAAATAATGAGTTTGAATGTTAAAAGGAATGTGGGTAAAAGAGATATGTTGTTATAATGAGTATGTGGCAGTGGACCCCATGTTTTTTGATGAGTTGGTAGGTGTTATAACACCCTTTCATTGTGGATACTCTAACGGCTTTAAGAAAAAGCCTAGAAGAAAGGGTAGACATGAATGTGTGGGGATAACTAGAGCCGTCAAAATGAGTTAGACTCTCCGGTACAATCAAATAGATAGATTGTGTTGATAATTTTCAAATACCCATCCAAATGGTGGGACTGCCTGCCCCACTATTCCGTTTTGATGGCTAAAGTACAAGTTCACAAGGATTCTTTAACTAACAAACTTGGGCTCGGGTTGGAATTAATATTGGGCCATTCCAAAATTGTAGTTGGTACTAGGACCCATACCTAAATTTTAATTGGGCTATAGGCCTTATGAATGGATTTGGAACATAACCAATACGAATCCACTCGTGACAATTCAATTAACTTTTTTAAAAATGATAAATATGAAATTTAATTTTCCCCCAATTTCACCAACACCTTGTCATGTCTCACCTCAAAAAATATAGTTTTAACATCTATCTAATTAACCTTATATATATATGCCAAAAACATGCAAGAACTAACTATTTAAGGATTTTACGGTTCAGGGTCGCCGAGTGTACGGGATAAACCCCAACACGCCACTCATATCTGCCTCAGGGACGGAGCCACCCCAAAGCCAGCCCGGGATAAAAAAAAATAAAAAATTAATAATTATAGTATATAAGTAATTTTAACTTATATTAAAATTTTGTCGGATCTATAAAATAATAATATTTAATAACTTAGCCCACTAAAATTATCTTCAACCTATTTAATCATAAGAAGAATCAAATTACTATATAAACTGCAATTTCGGAAGCAAATACTTGAAGCTGAAAATGATTGTACGGCGGGAGGCTTCGATTGAGTTAGCACAAGGTGAAATGATTGTTTTTTGCTACTTAATTGGTTTATTCCATTTATTATGCAGAAAAATTCAAAATATGGCTTGGTTGAGTTTGTAGTTATTTTTTAGCTCTGTAGCGATGAAGTCATAGAAAATTAAATTTTTGTTATGTATAGAGCTTGAGATTAACTTTCATATGATATATATTTTTAGTTGTTTCTGGATTTTTTGTTTTCATTTGAAGTAAAATCATGTTAAATTTGTTCATACGCAGAAGTTAATAATCGATTCATCAATTAGTTGTTAAGTGATTGAGACATATTATTTTGAGTTAATCTGAGTTTTTCAGACGATAATAAATTGTTTTACAAGGGTTTTAGTAAAGTGAAATGGTTATATTGTTGCTTAATGTTATTAAATTCACAATATGTGTTCATTCCTCCTATTTAGGTGATTGAGTGTTATTAATTATCAAAGTTAGTTTGATGCTCATTTAAAATATTTGGTGATAGCTTCTGCAACTTTCATTGGTAGCGGTCTTCTTATCCTAGACATGTGCTGATAGAATTTGATTTGATTGAAATATTCATTTTAGAAATCAACAATCGACGAGTTTTATTCGATGAAAAACCACAAGACACATCTTCAATAGCTTATATCCAGTTCATGTCACTATTGTGTATCGAATCATTTAGCCTAGTGTCAAAAAATTTTCTAGCTGCGCCCCTGATCTGCCTCACACGTAGCTTTCTCCATTACTACTTTTAAGATTATAGTTGTTGTTGGATTCTGAATTTCTCAGGCCCCTGATTTTAGTAGGGCACACACGCACACACATATATATGTCATGAAGTATATAGAGATTATGAAAATGTGAAATTTCAAATTGAAGCATGGAAAAAGAGAGTAGATATATATGGTATAGCACAAGTTTCATGTGACATAGTAGATCGAAGTATAATCTTGAAAAAATCATGGATTCCCTTGGGTTTACCTCGAAATACATGTTCGTACAATAAAATCTAAAGGGTCTATATATCAAACACATTCAATTTCATCACTCTAGGGCCGGGAGAAAACTAATTATACTTCATTTTCTGAAATATATAATTTTTATTTCATATTAAGTTAGTGTACTTCCATTGCCTCATGATTAAAATCGTGGTTGAATCTCTTTTTTTTTTTTTTTTGGTTCGGTTTAAAGCTAAGGATCCATATTCGTGTATGAGTGTGAGTGTGTGTGTGTGATTTTTGTGGCGCAAGCATTTTTATTTCTCTTAGATTGGTTATATTTTCCAAGAACAACTTTTTTTCTCATCGTCTTTAATTACTTTATTCTCTTTAACAGAGAAAAAGCCTAGTGGTTGATGATAACTTTAGTTCGATTCATCATTCTTTTGAAATTACAAAGATAAAAAAATTCCATGTTATTGCTAAGCTCAATGTTTATGTCTTTATGCTTTTCACTTTTTGGGAACGATTATTAATCCCATGCCAATCTTATATATATGTTAAAAGAAGAAATCGATATCAGAAAATTTTAATTTTTTTAATGACTATGGAACTCCCAAGCACTACTCTTTAGTGTATTTTGAGTAAACTTTCGGGCTAACACAATATTCTCCGCCGCAAACCACGCTACTCAGGTAAATCACATTGGACAAAGTTCGTGCGATAATCTTGCATGAGAAAATGTTAGTTGGAGAAATAAAACTCTTAATATCGTTCAAACGATTACATACTCCACCAACTTAGACATCCGTAGAGTTTAGAAAATCTTCATTGTGAGGTATCTAATTCGACTTAATTAACTATAAATTGTTAGGATTAAATATATATATTTTTCTCATAAATTTATATCTTAAATTAACAAGATGCAGAATTCATAAATTGTAGGAAAACAAATTGATATTTAAATTTTGAGTATGTCTTTTGTGAGACAGTCTCACAAATTTTTATCTGCGAAATGGGTCAATCCTACCGATATTCACGATAAAAAAGTAATACTCTTAGCATAAAAATTAATATTTTTTATGGATGATCCAAATAAGATATCCGTCTCATAAATTACAACTCGTGAGACTTTGCGTTAAATTTTTTATTTATTTAAATCTGAACTCATGCATTAAGAGTATGAAATAGTGCTGTTAATTATGTTGGTATAACTAATTGCCACTCTTTTCAAAAAAAAAAAAAAAAAAAAAACTAATTGCCACTATTTATTATCATGTTAGATAAGCATGAGCTAGTTAGTATTAGCTGTTAACAGTAATGAAACAAATTAAGAGCGATTTGAGCACTTAAAGCTGTGAACAATAAACTACTTCCCCCGAAACGATCATCTCTCCCGCATTTCACGACTAGTACTGCTTTTCTCAGAACAAAATTTTTATATATTTTTCTCAGATCTAAAAATTGAACGAAAATCCAAAGGTAAAAGTATCAATGGATTTGTTCTTGGCTCGGTTGAGATCCTTGGGTTTCTTCTGTATTTTCTTCTGCCGTTTGTGTTAATTGATTTTCGTTCATCCGATTCTTCGTCTTCTCAGTTTCTTTGCCGTTAAGTTTTTGATCATCGTTAAAAAAAGAATCCCTGCTGGACATGGGCGTAGCCAAGAACGTCGGCTTCACTTCACCGGCCATGATCACCAAATACTTCTCCTCGAACACATGCAAGGCTTTATCCTCAGAGCTGCTCTCCCCTTTCTCGGTGGCGGCGCCGTCGCCTTCGCCGTCATTCACTTGGCCCGAGAGTCTCCAGTAAGAGCAGGCGAGGATCAAGAGAGCAAAGGCAATGAGTCCAAGCATGGCGGCCAGGCCGCCGAAGAGGTATGGTACAGGAGAGTGCCAGGGAGAGCGTTGGATGGTGGCGGGCGGAGAGAAGGTCGCCTTAGCGGTGTTGGTGGCTTCTGCCGCGGTGTTTTCTGAGAGGTGGGAGGTGTGGAATAACGCGCCGCCTGTTCTCATTTTTTCGATTTTGATTTGATTCTGAAATTGGAGAGGAGATCAAATGGAAATGGTGGGGAAGAGATGTCTGGTTTTGAGAAATGGAAGAGTGGAGTGGACGTATATTTATGGACAAATTCCCCGGGTGGGGGTGGGGGTGGGGGTGGGATCATGGGGTGTCCATGCCATTTATTTTTATTCTTATATATTCATCTCTCTCTCTTGCATGTTGGCTAATATAGTAAATACAGAAGACATGAATGTAATATTCCATTTATATTTTTTCCACCAAAATTTTCGAGAAAATCTCATGTGAAGAAAATTATTTTTTCACTAAATGAACTGAGTCAAACAGTTTAACAGATATAGAAACCATATATCTCAAACATATTCTCATTTATTATTTAATCGATAATTAATATTCTAATATTATGTCAGCACCTGAATATAATATTTGAGGTTTCATATGTAATTAATTATATGCAATACCTAATTTAATACGATCGTAAATTCAATTAAAGAGGTATCCGGTCATTTACATAAATTTTAAGTATTTCGCACTTAATATATTTGATAGGATTTTATTTATACGATGTACTTAAACAGAAATACAATACACACACACACACACACACGATGATTATGATTGTATGTATACAAATAATTTTTATTGAAATATCATAAATTCGAGCTTTTTATTTCATTCTTATTACATTATTGTATATATTTTTATTTTTTTTTAAATTTTAGTTTTATAAGAATTTTGATTTAAAAAAATCTCAAATTCACATGCAATCCAATCGTAACAATTCTCGCTCTCCCACTAATAAAACACCAGCTGTCCGAATATAAGAAATAATGCGTCATAACTTCATCATATGTACTAAGAATTTTCGATGGATCGGTTTGTACGATAAATAAAAAATGCACACAAAAACTAAGTAAACATGGTTTTGACAGGAATTTATATATATATATATATTTCGCAAGATATATATAATAATATCAAGTAAAATATATATTTTTGGAGATGAGTTGTTTGGAGGGTATCAAATTTGATTAGACATGTCTTCACAAATTTAGTTTGATGGCTTTAATCTATCCATGAACTAAAAAAGAAGAAGAATCAGGTGTAGTAGCAATACGAATTTAAAAAATTGTGTCATCTTTGCACTAAATTGTACCCAAATAAAAAACCGAATTCTCCACCAACCAAAGCAAAATGGATTACATTTGCTTCTTTTACATTGTATTTTGATTGATTCCACCGCCTAAATCTTGCAACCATGCAGACTCACCCCTTTTTTTAAAAAAAATTATCTCAAATTATCTGTGCTCATCAGTTGTACGTGTTGAGTATTTCTCTTTTAAAATTTTAAAGTTATACTAATATAATACATTCACTTCTTTTATTTGAAACCACTGATTGTAAACATATCAAGATCATTCTTCAAGAAAGAAAAACAATTGGATGTATGATCTTATCATTCACGTAAATTGTGTGTATCGATCGCTGGTTTATCTATTCTGCATCAGATGATTTTTTAAAAATCATTTGATTTAATTAGTCACGTCTTAGTTTTATTGTTTACGTTGAAGTCGTCAATTTACATGACGATAACGAGAAGATTCTCCTTTGATTGGAAAGAGTGATGTCATTTATCATAATTTCCCCCCCTACAGTGTCGATTCTTATTCTCAAATTCCACAAATAAATGCTTAAAGTGAAACAATAAACGTTTAGTCCCATCACGGGGAAAATGCAATCGATAATTTTTCTTAGTGTGCTTCAGTTTTTGTTGCGCATCATGAAAAGGACTGCATTAATCATAATCGAAGGAAAGAATCTTGAAAAAAGTGAGGGGGGCAATTGGATCATGCATGTCATCATTTACTTTATCATACATAGTTAGATGAGAACTACCGTATCTGTATAATTTTACGTTTGACTCAGTTTCTACGATGGTTACAGTAAAAAAATTTATATATGATATCTTTATAATTCAATTTATCATCACATTATTCATTATCACGTCCCACGAGCTAAATAATGTCTTTGTATTTCGTGGGTCGTTATCTGACACAACTAATTGTTATTCGAAATATCACCGACAAACGCGTGCACAAATTAAAACAAAATCAAAAAAGTCAAATATTGTGGAATAAATAATAGATATAATTTTTATGCAGAATTAATGAGGTTTGCATATGATAGATATGGCAAGAATAAGAACAAATGTGTTTGCTCATCAGGTGTTGTGCATGCGAACGTGAATCTTGAAACGTAAAATGCATTTGGATGAGATATATTTCCCTTTGACAAAAAGTCAGAATTCAGAATCAAATCCCCCCCCAACTTGCAATTTGTATTCTCACGTTTTTCCAACCACATTTACCCATATTCCTTCACACACTCAAATGTCAAACACTAATTTTTTTTTTTACATATATTTACTGATCATGATCACATATCCATAATACTATATTAATTTTTCGATAATTAAAAATATAAGATATCCATGACATCTATAGATATCGAAAAACAAAAAAAAAAAAATTTAATTAATATTCGAATTGTAAAATAGAAAAAACAGGTAAAGATAAAAAAGCTATTGCATTATCATCAGCTTTAAATTTATGCAAAATAAAAGCATACAAATCGTAAATCGCAGCACGACGACTTCCACTCTCTTGGATTTGGTTTTATTAAACCGGATCTCTTAAACCATATATATCCAGATTTAGTGTACCATTATATATTTATTTATTGGGCCCAGATACTTCGTCACCTTCCACTGCCTCCGAATATTTCCAAAATTCCAAACAAGCGTGAAATGTGGCGGCTTAGTGTCCAATTCAATCCAGTGTGTTTGATATAATCATTCCTAAATCCTACTAACAATTTTCCCAACACGCATGGCGTACAAAGAGATTTAATTGGTTAATATGTTTCACAGAATATTGTCTTAGCTCGAGAGATTATACAGTACTGTACACAAAAATATTAGTGACTGATGTGAGTTACATCATAATATAATAACTTTAGAACTAAGATGGTGTTGGACTTATTTTATAAGCGGTTTGAGAGCTTCTAAAATTCTTAAAATTTCTTTGACAAATATTTTTAAAAAAAAATATATTTTAAATTGTCAAAATAAGTTGTTTGATAACTTATAAATTATTTTTAAAAAAGTTAGATGTATATCAACTTATTTGAATTTCTACCATAATATCTTTATTAGTTTTATAATATATCATGCAAATTAATTTTAAAAACTATAATAACAATAATAATAAATATTATACCTATACAATTATCACTATATTGATTAATATTTATAATTATTATTATATACACGTATAATTAAAATGATATTTATAACAATTACGTATCGATATAACTATAATAAAATAATTATTATATAATAGTATTAATTTGTTTTGAAATTTAAATTACAATATTTGTCAAATATTATTAATAAATTATAATTGTAATGACATTATTATATTTTAATTTGGTGTTTGTTACGATGATGATGATAATAATTATTATTATTGTAAAAAAATAATTATTATATTATTTTTATAGTCTTAAGTTTTTTTTTATATATAATATTAGATATATCAACAACTTTAAATTGTAATGTTTTATTTTATTCGAGCATTTTAACAAATTTTTTTTAAGACAGTGACACGACAACTTATATTTGTGACTCCACTTTTAAATTATAAAATAATAATACGATCGTATCTAATTAAAGAGACTACAAATTATATATGGTTATAGTGGGAAGAGCACTTGCCATGAAAGTGTCGATAAACCCATCACATCAGATCATATGTATAGAGCCATTTTTGCAAAGTAGTTTTAACTAATTTCATTTAATATATTATTTATTTTGTCTCAAATATCATAACTATATTTAGTTATTTATTTATTTTTTTTATCAACATATCACTCATAATTAAATATATTAGGTACTTCTAATCATTTTTTTGTCATATTAAATCAGAACAATTTTTTTTTAAAAAAATTGTTTTTTCATCAAATCTTTCGAGGAAGAGTATATTATATCATACTCGTACCAAAATTACAATGGTGACGTTTAATTATATCGGGGCACTTGGTGTTCCCATGGAGGGTGAACAGGTGACATTTTAAGTCAGCCATTATTATTCTCTTTATGGATAAGGAAGCACCCAAATCTTTGCACTAACATTAAACAATCATTTGCTTCACATCTACGAATTATTATATCATTAACTTTCTTGTAATAATACATAAAAATATGATGAATAAATCTCTTGTGAGACGGTCTCACAAGAGATTTATCTGTGAGACTAGTCAATTCTACCGATATTCACAATAAAAAATTATACTCTTAGCATAAAAAGTAATATTTTCTCATAGGATGACCCAAATAAGAAACATGTCTCGCAAATCACACAATTTTTTACCAAATATGATTTCTCAGCTTTTGAGGAATATGTTTTTTTTTTTTTAAAGAATTAATACAACTCAAACAAACTAATTAATCCTCAAAATTTAAAGTAGATGTGGATGATTAGGGATAATTTGTCACAAAATTAGACAGAGGTATGAATTCCCGATTCATGTCTTGTTTTTGATTCGCTCACTACTTTAAATTCATGAACAAATAAAAATATCTCTGTTTTTTAATTTAAAAATCGAAAAGAGAAATAAGTGTCTGGTCTACACGAAGGAATAGCTAAGTAATAAAAGTTTGTGGAAATGTCTAAAAAAATAAACATAATAATGATGGTAAGTTTAATATTATGTTATCTAAAAAATTGATAAAATATTTGCAAACAACTAAAATCATATAATGTAGGAAAAAAGTTTGGATGAAAAAATTATTAAAATATAATATCTAAAATAATTGGAAGGATAAAAAAATATTTTGTATTTTGGAAAAACAATAAACAGAAGCAGCCTGAAAAATTTCTATCTATGATTTATCCAGAATTATGTTTGCAACTTGTTTACTATTTTCAAAAATAATATTTCAAATAATTTATATAGCCTTTTATTTAAAATAATAATAATTCCAGCAAAGGATGGAAAGAAAGCCGAAATACGCGTGTCGGATCTTAATTGGTGTATACCTCGCAAAACACGTCAATTACCGGTTCACCATACCAAATCGGTTCTTACTTGCCATACCATGGACCGGCTCAAACATTTTTCAGACCTTCTTGAAGTGAAACCGGTTACTGAATCAAAAATTTCCTCAGTTTTTCGCAATCAACACTGAATTTGATCACACAATTTGTAGTTGGAGCCGGGTTTCGAAGAATTGACGAGGTGTGTTTGATCCTGAGCTAATGGAGTCGGAGCTGAAAGATTTGTTAGGTGATCTCCATGCGCTCAGAGATTCTTTACCTGATCCACTCTATCAAGCTTTAGCTGATAAGGTGATTCTCGGTTTCGTGCACTTCTGGGGATTATTTTAATTTTTTTGTGTAGAAATTATGTTTTCTCTTCGCTGATGCTTCTGCCTTGGCATATGAGTGGAGCCCTATCATCTGAATTTTCATCGATGTTAGTCTATATTCCTGTTTAGTTCGCGCTCTGTTGTGGGATTGTTTCACATTGTTTTGCTGATTGAGTTTAGGGACCATGCAGGATTTGGTCTTTCAAAATGGAAGTAAATGAGTATAAGTTGTCGGGAATTTAAAGGGTATGAGGCTGTTTAAGCTCGGTGCAAGAATCTTAGGCAATCCTGGGTTTAATATCAAATTTGGTACTTTGCTATCATTGTGAATATGTATAAAAAAATTTGGACAAAATTGTTATCTTTAACGAAGTTTTAGACGTAGGGACGATTCTAATGGTTATTAACACATTCAGTAGATGAAATGTATGATAGGATTGTCGCTCCATGTAAGGAGAAAATGCGAGGATACAGCTAAAGGAATGATTTCGCATCACATTCGAAAATTTTCTCCACACGAGATGTTATGTTGTTAATTCTTAATTTTCATCGACCTGCATCGAGTGTAGATATGTATGTTGTTTTGATATTTTTGGTGCTTAGATGCATGCACTTGTTGTGCGACTTTCTACAATGGAAAAGGTTGGGGCCGTTCAGCGTTCCAAAATCAAGGTACCGTTGTTGCAAATTTTGATGCCATAAATATGTTACTTTGGACGATATCTCAATCATATGTGCATTTTTCGTAATACAATGTAGGATATGAGTGCAGAGGTGGTTGATAGCAACCCTTACAGCAGGCTCATGGCACTTCAAAGGATGGGAATCGTGGAAAACTATGAAAGAATACGGAAATTCTCAGTCGCCATAGTTGTCCGTATTTACCGTATTTAAATTTTCTCTTCAGATATGCCTGGCTTTAAATAAATGCTCTTTTAGATCTTTTGACTTTTTATGGTGCATATTATATAGCATGCATGCTTACGAATGTTAGCAATTATTCTCATCTAAGAATTATGCCCCGTTCATTTTGTTTGAATCAGAATATTAAGATTTATTTGTTGCAAAAGAAATGTGCCATTTCAAATTTCTTTAATGCTTGGTTTTTTTCCTTTTCACCTACATTTCTTGTAATTTTTTCTAAACTAGTCAAGGGGATATTTTCTTGCGGTTGGTTAAATCCTTGCACAACCTATGTAATTTTACGTGCCGTGTAACAGTGTAGAGTCTACTATTGTCCTCATACTATTTTTTATGCTTTGCAGGGTATAGGTGGTGTTGGCAGTGTTGCTGCTGAAATGCTAACAAGGTGTGGTATCGGTCGCCTTTTGTTGTACGATTATGATAAAGTGGAGTTAGCTAACATGAATAGACTTTTTTTCCGTCCAGATCAGGTGCTTTTAGAGTATATTATCACTTATTATATTATGTGGTTGGGATTATGAGGCTACTCTTCTTTAAATTTTCGAAGTGAGCTTGGTTTATTATGCTGTTGATCTAAGACCTTTCAAACGCTGTTGAGTTTTTCAATTTACTGATTTTAGGGATTTTTCTTTGAGCGACAGGACAAAAGTTAATAATCCTTCTCTGGTCTGAGAAGAGACATAAAACAAACCTTGAGAAACGTATTTTCAATATTTTATCTTCTTGTCCAAGCTTGATTAATGTGTTGTTATTTTGAAACATCCTATCAATCTTCATTCATTCATTTTTGGTTAAGGCGCATTACCTCTTGCAATCTAACCACTTCGGCATTTGGTTGAATGAATAGCTACTTCTGATCCTAGGCTATATTTTTCTTGTGACAAGCACTATATGTTTTCCCATTTCTAGGCTGGTATGACTAAAACAGATGCTGCCGTTCAGACTCTTTCCGACATAAACCCTGATGTTGTGCTTGAGGTGAGGTATTCATGGTGACTTTTGCTCTTCCACTACTCCCTCCTCTACTCAAAAAACAACAAATATACAAACTTGGTTTTAACGGTTTTTATATATATGCTTCTGTGACGTTGATTGGTTTATATATTTTCTCAGAGCTATACATTGAACATCACAACTGTGCAAGGTTTTGAAACATTTATGTCAAGTTTAAAAGATAAATCATTTTGTCCTGACAAAGAAGGTAGTGGAGTTGATCTTGTTGTCAGCTGCGTGGATAATTATGAAGCAAGGATGGTGGTAAATCAGGTGAGCGCTATTATCCTGTGATCTGATTCTTTTTGCATGCAGATAGTTTGGATTCAGTTCCTTATCAATTTGTATTCCAGATGTAGGTTAGAATTATTCTACTGAATTGAGGAGATTTACTTTGCTGCTTCCATTTTGCCTCACCTGGAATGTGTGGTTGTATATGCAGGCTTGCAATGAGTTGAATCAAACGTGGATGGAGTCTGGTAAACAATAAATTACTGCTTTCGGTTAATATATCAGTAGAATCAATTTTTTTACCGCAAAAATTCAATTTCTTTGTCCTTGTACTATGTTGGATATTTTAGTAAGATTAGTGAGTCATTTTCTTGAATGAGTTCTTGCTCTAGCTGTGGAAGATAAACTTGGAATCATTGTTTCCAAGTGCGATCCTTGTTGATTATTTATGGTCTACTGACTCTACTCCATTCTACGGAAAACCATTTTTGAAAGTAGTTAGGAGGCATTACTTATCTCCATGCGAATCTATGAAATTACTTTGTGATCATTTGATCCAGCTTCTTGTATAAAAAGTGAGAACTGTTTCGTTGATTTTTTAAAGATTCCCTGAGGACTTTGGAACTCAAGCAGCTTCCGAATGCTGATCTAGTTTAGTTTTCCCCCCTCATTGATCACATTAACAATAAATTCTCACAAGTTGGACCTACATAAAATATATAATGTAAGTTATTATGCGACATGAATGTGCATGAATTTATTTGAAGGATATTTTGTACAGGTGTGTCCGAGAATGCTGTTTCCGGTCACATACAGTTGTTGATTCCTGGTGAAACTGCCTGTTTTGCATGTGCACCTCCCTTGGTAGGTTTACCATTTGAAAACGTTTTCCTTCTGAAAATTTGAATTCGAAGCAGAAGTTAATCATTCATTGATGAAATTATTTTAGGTTGTAGCATCGGGGGTTGATGAAAAAACCTTAAAACGTGATGGGGTTTGTGCTGCATCTTTACCTACTACAATGGTAAACAGTTTTTCACTCTCTCTGCATTGTTGCCTTTTTGGGTGTTTTTCTGAATGAGAGTTGGTTTATTGCTGAGAGTCAAGCTAGTAAATTCTAAGAGTCTGCATAAGGTTTATAGTTGTTTGCATATCACGTGGATAAAAAAAATTGATAAGAAAGTTATGTTTCATAAATTAGTATAGTCATTGCATTTTTATTTCCTGTAGGCTGTAACGCAGTAATGGATTTCATATTTGACAATATTCCTGGCAATATTCTTTAGAAAATGGTTTGGTGTATTCTTGCTAGTTTTAAATTGTCCGATAATTTTGACGCTGGATTCTTTTTGTCCTCTTCTTTCAGTGGGATAGGATCCAATTGCTGTCTTCTCTATGAGTTCATGCAGTCTCATTCCTTTGCCATTTTTTTTCATTCCTAACTACATAAATTTACTTGAAGGGAATTGTCGCTGGGCTTCTTGTACAGAATACACTTAAATACTTGCTGAAGTTTGGAAATGTCACCCCTTATCTGGTAACTTGTATCACACTCTTGATTTTCTGTTTCGCATTCTCTATTATTACTACATCTGCTGCTTTTATCCTACTTTTTAAATAAGAAAAAGTGCCGGATTGTCCTTTCTGTAGAATATGTTGCCGTTTTGTTCATGTCGATTATTTTTTTAGATCGAATTTGCTTTCTCAACTATAGGGTTACAACGCCCTCAAAGACTTCTTTCCAACGATGGAAATGAAGCCCAACCCTCAATGTTCTAATGCTGCTTGTTTGGAGAGACAGGTAAAACAACCCAGAGGATACTTTTTCATAAATTGTTGTAAAACCAAAATCCATGTTAATATATTCCATTTTTTATTTTGTATAGATGTCTGTCGAATTATAAAATTTTTTCATATTGAATAAATATTTATCATGCAGAAAGACTACAGTCGTGCAAAGCCAGCCAGGGATGCTGCGGCTAGAGCCAAGATGGAGGCTGAAGAATTATTGGAACCCGAGTGTCTCCATGAAGATAATGAATGGAATATAAGGTAGTCTTGGACCTGATTTTAGTTTTGGATGTGAACCTTGTAAAACCATAATTCAGACGTTCATCAAAGTAGCTTCGCTAGATCCAGTAGACTAATCTATGCTTGATGGCTTAAACCTTGTAAATGCATCCATTAACCTACTGTTTAAGTTTCTAACGACTGCTGTGTTCTGATCTTTGTTGTGATTAGTGTTGTTGATGACAGTGATGTACAAGGTTCAGCTTCCAATTCAGGTCATATTTTTCTCCCTCTCATGCTGTTAATTCTCCCTATCTCCACATTGCCTCGTTTTTTCACCTTTTCTTTCTTTGCTCATCCAGGTACTCTGCCAGAGGGTCTTGTTCATGAGCTTCCGAGTGCCGATGAGTTTCAGACACATACCGCTTCTCAAGAAACCACAGACACTGTTACTGACCTGGAAGATCTGAGAAGACAGCTTGAAGCCCTTAATCATTCATAATTTTTGGTAAATTAGATCAACTTTCGCGTGGAATGCAACCCAAAGAGCCGAGATGAGTTGAAAACCGTCAGGAAAAAACCATGACCAAGTGATTCCAAAATTTTCATCCCCCTACCCCAACGGTATCGCAATTATATTTTTCATTTGTTTCGATTAATTTTCTTATTTAAATTGTTTCTATGCCAGTAGTTATGTTTTGATTGGGGTTAAACTCCAGATGGGAGGATGACACCATTGAAAGTGGGACGGAATCTCTTTTTACACTTGGTGTTGCAAACTGTGCAACACTTTGTTCAAACAAATCTTATTTATAAAAACTATTAAAAAGTAAATACATTAAAAACCAGGCATGAAGAAAATTTAATAAATCATTGATAAAACATTCCGTTCATCTATTTTTTTAAAATGAAAGGATCATCAATATATTGTTTTAATAAATATTTTGTTGTGTTTGAGATACAATTTATTTTCTGTTTATTTAAAAAAACAGATGAAGCAAATACTTTAACAATAATTAATCTTATTTTGTTCATATATGATGTCGATGCGTTTAATTTTTAAAGTATTTTTGTAAGTAAGATTTATTCAAGTCAAATATAACACAATTTGAGACATTAAATATAACATAATCGTCCTGTTAAAATTGATGTGTCCAAATTATAGAGAATATGATGAAAGAGTTTACAAATTTTATAAAAATAATATTATTTTTTCCCACACATCGGCGGATAGACGAGTCACCTGGATGGACGAGGAAAAACCATCCGCGATTCTTCGTCAGTTAGAAGTTTTGGGTTTTTTAAATATTTTTTGTTATTTATATTTACCGAGTTTAAACTAGACGGACCGGGTTATCGAATGATGTGTCCGAATTCGGATCCGATGGGAAACTCTCGCAGCCGCATTAATGTCCTACGTGTCGACGTTTGAATTCGCCACGTGCCTGGCTTTAACTCCAGTATACACGAAGGGGAGCGGGCAGTCGTCCATAATCATAAAGACACCAACTCTGCGAAAAGATTTAATCTTTTCTGGAGTAACAATGTCTCGATTTATTCGTCGGTCAAAGCTATCCTCCATCGTATCCTCGTAAGCTTACCGTTTTCTTTGTTTGCACAGTTCTAGATTTTCTTGATTCCTCGTTGTTTTTTTCTCTCTCTTATATTTTGTGTGGGGAAGAGGGGAAAACAATTATTTTTGTGTTTTGTTTCCCGTATTGATTGGGGGTGCTTGTGTTCTCTGTGATAATAGGGTTTTGACCAATATGCCGGTTGAGGGGTTGCCCTCTTTGTTTTGTGATTTGCTGGTATTACTTGTCTTTTTCCTTCTTGATTATCATTCTTTATGCAAAATGGAGCATTTACTATTTCACCGAGAAATACTATCTTTTGGCAGCATATTTGATTTCTTTTTCAGGATATTCACTTGCATTTTCATTTCCTACACCAGCAAGTGAATTGATTTGTTTGGTTTTATTTTCATTTTCCTTTGCCAACTCCTAGATTCGTCTCATTATTTCCTTCGATAACTAGAAGCTGAATCTCAACCAGTTTCCCATCTGGTCCCTTTCTTTCATTTATTTTTTTAAGGACAGAGCTTGAACTAGTAGTTCCATCTTTCAGTTGGGTTCTGAAAAAACGGAAGTGCGTAAAAAATAAGACTGCAGCTTTGGCAATTTTAAGGTAGGCAAGGACTCGAGGCTGACTATGAGCGTGCTCAAACTAAAGTGAAACCAATGCATACAACTAAAGGCCAAGTCCTAACAACTGCGAAGTTGTCATATATAAGCTGTATGAGTCGAGTGATTTGTGCATCTCCGTGAGTGTTCCTTTGGTAATAATATTGCATTTTCTTTGTCTCTTTTATCTTCCTCTCAAGTCTTACCCTTTTTATTTGGATCTGTTCTTTTTTCTTTTCTGGTTCATTTTATTTCAAATAACATCTTTGGAACCTCAGAATTGCTGTGTCAAGAAAGGGGCGGTTTCTGTCCACTGTTTCTGATAAGCCTTTCAACAATAACATTCCTCCTGAAACCGATAAAGTTGATGAAGCAGAGACGATACATGTCCCTCCACCTCCAACAGAGAAGGTATCTATTTGTATTCCAATGGTATAAATTACTGTCACCAGGCCAGAAAATATTTTGTTATATGTCGATGGGATCATTCTGGATTTTATGGTTTTATAATTCAGTTGCTTGTCCTCGGTGGAAATGGATTTGTTGGTTCTCATATCTGCAAGGAAGCTTTGGGCCGTGGTTTGACAGTTTCTAGCCTCAGCAGGTATTATATTCCACTTAAGATTGTCTCCTTGATTTGTCTGATTGCTAAGTATATTTGAGGATGACCGCTTGAAAAATAAAGTTTATGTTATAGAGAGAGATGAGTCTCAGGGGGCTCCACTTTCGTCTGTCTCTTTTTTCTCCCCCCAAAATTCCAAGGGAATGCCTAGCAACGTATTTTTGTGATGATTGTAACTGCTTCAACAGTTGAGTTCGTGAGCTCGAGTTACTTTTTTCAAAGAGGGTGTGCACCAGCTGATCTTCTTGCATAATTTTTCTGAAGTTACCTTCCCATTGATCTTCTCGCATAATTTTTCTGAACTTCCTATTTGGTTTTGATTCTTCTGGTTCTGACAGACCAATTTATGTTATTTGCAGATCTGGTGGATCCTCGATTGGAGAACCCTGGGCTAACAGTATGATTTGGCATCAAGGTTTACTTCTCGCTATTAAGTTTATATTCACCATTTTTTCCTGTTTTCATTTAGTGAAGAGACTTAAGTCATTTTAGTTCCTTTTTGACTTGCTTGAAGGTAACCTTTTCTCAATGGATTCATGGAAGGATGTCTTGAAGGGAGTAACTTCAGTTGTATGTATTCATTTATTGTGATATATGATTGAACATATGTAGCTTGTTTGAGCGATTTTGGACCTTGAATTCAGAGGTATACTCAGCTCAACATGTCCTCGTTTGAATTTAGAGAGGGACTTATTGAAAGGAGTTACTTCAATTGTACATTGTCACTTATCGTAATATATAATTAAACATTATATAAAAATAATATTTGAGTGACTTTGGACTTGAAACTTCAGGGTTATGCTCTGGTCAAATGTCCTTGTTTGAATTTTGAGAGTCTGAGCGTGGTGGGGTTATTTCCTTCTTGATTCCAACATATCTGATAACTGTTTCCATGATTTATTTGCTATTACCTTTGTTATCTATTTTTCCATTTTTCCCACTGTTTCATACTTGCCAGGGGCTGATAAGTTTGTCAACTCGTTTTTTCAAGTTTTCCTTTCTCCATAGCTGAACGTTCTGCTTCTGCAGATTTCTTGTGTTGGTGGTTTTGGTTCTAATGCGGAAATGTACAAAATCAATGGAACTGCAAATATCAATGCTATAAGAGCTGCCTCAGAAGAAGGTATTACCACCGAACCTTTTCTTCTTGATAGTTCAGTTGTTCGTTCTCACACTCTTAGTTATTGCGAATTTAACGGAGTGTCTGACATAAATGATGAAATTCTATTTTAACCTTCTCACAAACTTTTTTTTATGTTTTGCATTTTTTTAAATTTTGCTTAGCATTAATTAAACTTGTCGTTTGGCACCATGACTATTGTATACATCTATGCCTGCGTGCTATTTGCATCTACTTCCAGTTCATTGGAAGTTTGGGAGGTTGAAATGTGTTTTCTAACTTTGTTTATCATTTTTAGAGGGAAACATCACTCGTGAACATAAAAGAGGATTCTGTGTAGTTGGTTAAAATGGCTCGAAAACTTCTATATATTGTCACTTGTTAAAATGGGTCTTTTTGGTGAGAAAAGCCGAATTATTCTATTGCAGTCATAAGTTTTATATGATGTCAACTATCTAATGTGAAATAGTGCAATTAGGCATATATTATTTTTATTGTTACAGTGTTCAAAATTTAGTATTATGTTCGGATTCAGTATTGCCTAGGATTTGGTGCCATCATTTGAAGAAATCCATCTGCTTTATGCAAAATCCAAATCTTTTTCTTTTGGATTCTGAATTTTGACAAACATGATGTTTCTCAGCAAATACTTAACTGGAACTCCTGGTGAAAGAGATCCATTAAAAATAATTTTAGCACAACATATGATTACTGCTTCTTCATCTACTCATTAGGGAAGATCAAATACAAATAAAAAAATGTATTCAGATATTCTTTCTTCATATTCTTAGGTGTAAAGAGATTTGTGTATATATCGGCTGCTGACTTTGGTGTGGTGAATTACGTGCTTCGAGGATATTATGAAGGGAAGGTATTGCCAAAAATCCTCCTTTTTGGTGTACCAATTGTGAAGTTATTGCTGCTACAAGGATATTTTTTACTTTCCTGTGTTTTTTTAATCAATGATTTTACCGAACATGTGCTCAGCATGGTTCCCACCTCCAGTTTCTATCTAAATACTAGAAACCAATAGTTTCACTTTCACCACGAGGTAATTTTGTTGGTTCACCCCCACAGCTTTCCATCTTTGGGTGAGTAGGCAAGACTAATTGTCACGTGGCTTTAGGGAAAACAGGAGAGATAAATTCAAAGCTTGGAAGCAACTAGAAAAGCTTGTGTACCATTAATAGTAGAAGGGAAGATGCATTCAAAGTTTACTAGAATTTCACGTGCCATATGCCCTCATAGCTATATTTTATGTCCTCCCTGATATTTTGTGTGCATTCGATGTGATGCAGAGAGCAGCTGAGACAGAATTACATGTTAGATATCCATATGGAGGTGAGCTATCTATATCCTGCAGAAAATATAGTAATAGAACAAGGAAAAAAATCATATCAACATCTCATGTAATGCTCTCTTGATCTCAATGGGGATGTTTGCAGCATGCTTATTCAATTGTTAGGCCTGTTTGTCTTAATTTCTGAATTGAAAGATTCGTGTGACTTAGATTCCTTGTGGTGTTACCAAGCTTAATTTTAGCATTCAGAAAAGACTCGTGGCTCTAATGAAAAATTTTGCAACCGGATTTGGGTTTTAGGAGTAATTCTGAGGCCTGGATTTATTTATGGAACACGGCGTGTTGGGAGCATGAAGTTGCCTCTTGGTGTGATTGGTTCTCCACTGGAGATGGTATTATTCTTGTCTGTTTACTATTCTCAGTTTTCCCATACTGCATATTGAACCATCCTGACGGAAAAGAAAATGCCATAGCCGTTCCAAGCACGAGTTCATGACATTTCTTGAATTTTGCAGGTGCTGCAGCATGCTAGACCACTGAGTCGGGTCCCCTTGGTTGGACCCCTTTTCACCCCTCCAGTCAGTGTCACTGCAGTTGCCAATGTTGCTGTGAGGGCAGCGACGGATCCAGTTTTCCCACCAGGAGTAGTCGACGTCTATGGAATATTACGGTATAGTCAGCAGAGATATGCGTAGTTTTGATCATCTATCATGTGTAGAGAGAGGCCTGAATAAATTTTTAAACCGTTGCTGGCTGGGCATGTTATGTGATCAAGAATGATGAAAGTATTGTTGGTTCTATGAGCTTATTTGGCCGTAAAGAAAACATCATTCTATTCTTAATACATTTTTTCTTAAACATTGATAATTTCCTATTCCCATTTTTCTTTATTATAAACAAAAATTACGAAATTATGAATATTTGAAATGTCTTATATTAATCTACTGTTGTTGATTCTTTTTGTTTTTGTAACCCTCCTCTGAATTCTGAGAAGGATGATGTTGTTTGTAGCCGGATATCTTCCTAGGTCACATAATAAAATTACAAATATATTATAAAATTTGATTGTTTAAAAATCGTAAAATAAATAAATAAATTATTTAATCAATAAATGGTGATTTTTCTTATTAAATGATCGAGCATTACAAATTAATTAAAAATCAATATAATTATAAACTTTTTTATAATACTCTAAAAATTTATTCACAACCTGTTTTTTTTTTCTCTCATTTCAAATTGAATTTTACAAATAGAGATTCATTCGAGGCGTATTCGGGTTCATTACGATTGCGGGTAAAACCAAACCCGACAACCGAGTGAAATAATCGTAGCTAATCGATTTTCTGAGGAAGATTTTACGACGTTGCCTTTGCCCTATTTAATCTCCGGTGTACTCCGCGCTGCACTTAGAACAGGTAAACAAGGATAATTAGCGAAACGATGAACGGCCAAAGTAGCCAGCAGCAACCGAATGACGGCCGCCATGACGATGATGCTGCGCTCACCGATTTCCTCGCCTCTTTGATGGACTACACCCCCACGGTGATAGCCATTACATCTATAGTTCACTATACGATTATGCTTTCATTTTCTTTGAATTGATTACAATTTTTATATTAATGTACAGATACCTGATGAATTGGTGGAGCATTACCTGGCAAAAAGCGGCTTCCAGTGTCCCGATGTCCGATTGTAGGTACTCTTCCCCTTTCTTGCTCTACTTTGCCTGGATTAAAGGAAAATAAAAGAATTTCCATGTGGGCGATCATGCCTATGTTTTTCAATTTTAATTGATGCCATCGTACAGTTTTTCTTTTCATTTTTCGAAGCATCTTTTACTAATTTTTTATCCACTGATTGATTGTTGTACTTCTTCTTCAGGTAAAATAATGAATATTTCTGTATTATTTTTCTAATTTTTGGTTACTTTTTGGTGTTTCTTTTTCAATTTTGTGATGAGACGTAGGGTGTACCGTACCCACCAGTTGTTTCGCTCTACACAATTGTTGATTCTTTTTAGCTTGTCTGGTTTAGAGATGTAGATCACCATTGAGTGCTGCGCTGATATTCAGCATAGTACATGACTTTGACAAGGTTAAAAGTGGATATTTATGGCATCTGATGATTTTGGAATATGCTTTTTTTTCCAGTAGCCTTATTTTGATGTGATGCCACATTAGCTATAATTATCTTGGTTAGCTGATATTCATGTATTTGGTCGGACAATGTCTGGCTTCAGGGAGACCGGTTCAACATGGATTTCCTGCACCATCTCACTGAAATTATCACAGCATACCCACGAGTTCCGCGTCATATTTATTTAAACAGCGTATTAATATTTTTCTGAAGCATACATATTTGGAGCAATGGTACCTTGGGATAGAAATACATGCCTTATTCTGATTGTGTGTCCCTTGTGCTAGAAATACGTTTTACTTTTGTCATAATTTCTTGATACCATCAACTTTGGCAATAGCTGAATTTAGCTGTATTATCCAGTGAAGTTACATTGATCTCGTGGCTTCTATTGTCCGAGTCATGCTGCTGAGTTTGTTGTCTAGTATCATGAGGTGCATAAATTAGAAATCAGAATGGAAACAAGTTATCAAATACTTGTTTGTTTTCTCCGTTTTATTATTTATTTATAAACATTAATATTATTTCAATAATTGTTTAGAATTTGGAAAGTGATGCTGTTTTCTATAGAGGAGCCAAGTAATACAATTATGAAAATATACATATGTGTGTGTGTAACATAACTGATTAAAATGCAAATTCTGTAGGCAAAGTGATACGAAGTAACGTGGCAAAAAAAATTGTAATATATCTGTTTTATGTTGGTTTCAGTCTTCATTATTTTGGAAAGTAGACGGAAGTACTGAAAAATTATGACATGAATCATGAAAGAAATGGCTGAAACCTATAGTGTCTGCCTTTAGAAAATCATGCTTGTTCTTTACATATTTACTCAGTTGTTACTTGTTAGGTTACCACCTTCAATGAGTTTTTGTAAACTACTGTATTGGTTGGAATCTATCAATTGGGTGTTGTTTTGGGGGTTAAGAAGTAATCCAATAACACCTATTAACTTTTCAACTTGGCATCGATTACTCTTTAAATTGTTTATGTCACTTGCTTCCCTGTTTTTTTCTAGAAAAAATTTAATGATGAAAACACTCACAGTTTTTTTGGGCCTTTTGTTTATCACTTCTGTGTTCATCGGCATGCATAGGATTTGTTTTTCACAGCCTCCTTTTTTCTCAGGACGAGGCTGGTAGCAGTTGCCACTCAGAAATTCATCGCAGACGTTGCTACTGATGCTCTTCAGTATGTTCTCCATTTTATGTAACTTGATGTCATTGTGAATGTATCTCTTTTTGGAAACGAAATTTCATTTCCATTTCCGTTCTTCCCATTAATAGTGCTATGGGAATAATATTTATCTTCAGGCATTGCAAAGCGAGACAGTCATCTATAATTAAAGACAAAAGAGATAAGCAGCAAAAGGTGTGCATATGGTGTTTGGTATCACTTACTTCCTATGGTTATCTACAATTTTTAACGCTTGGTTGGTGACAGGATAAGCGTCTCGTCTTGACCATGGAGGATCTTTCCAAGGCTTTGCGGGAGGTAACCACTATAATTTTTTTTACGTTCATGTGTTCCTGGCATGATATTCAACTTGCTCGTCTTTGTAAATGTTTAATCCTTGATCCTTTTGTTGTATTAAAAAATGAATCAACTAACGTGTTTCACATTCACGTGCTTTATATTGGTTGGACTGTTTTTGTGTTAATTTGCAGTATGGTGTTAACGTCAAACATCAAGAATACTTTGCTGACAGTCCATCTGCTGGGTTAGATTCTGCTCCAAGAGACGAGTGAGCAACGGGGCTTTACTGGGTTGACAGGATTCATCTGAATCTGAAATTTTAATGTTGTGCTGTAATATCTAAGCTACATTTGATTCCATTAAAGTATTTTTCCCTGTCAAATTTAAATGATTTGCAGTAGAATTCACATTATAATATGGTTTCGGAGATCCTGTGTTCAATTCGAGGATGCAGTGTACTCGGAATTTATTATTCTTATCCTAAATATCATTTTTTTTTATAGCAAGGGTAAAAGATTATTACTTCTGGGATGCTCAGATAGGCTTAGTATTTTTTTGCATAAAATACCTGAATATCTTGTATCTACAAGTATGGTTTTCTCTCTCACAAAATTTGAATGTTATTTTACTCTTTGGCCACTTGTCTGCCTGACGCTGCCTGAATGGTTCATTATGGCGAGTCTGAATAAAACGCAGGCAAAAATTTGTGTAAGACGGTTTCATGGGTCGTATTTTGTGAGATAGATTTTTTATTTGGGTCATCCATGAAAAATATTACTTTTTATGCTTTTATTGTAAATAACGGTAGGGTTGATCCGTCTCACAGATAAAGATTTGAAGACCGTCTCACAAGAGATCTATTCAGGAAAAAACTTGTGTGAGACGGTATCACGGGTCGTATTTTGTGAGACGGATATTTTATTTAGGTCATTCATGAAAAAATATTATTTTTTATGTTAAAGACTATTATTTTTTATTGTAAATATCGATATGGTTGACCTGTCTCACAGATAAAGATTCGTGAGACCGTCTCACAAGAGACCTCTTAATACTATAACCATTAACCACTATTAATAATTAATTTTGATATCATGATGTATTTTTTATTTAATGCTTTTAATTTATTTAATGTAAGTCTTGAAAAAAGACTTGTATTTATTCAAATCTTTACAGGTTTAAATAAATATCTCATTCAAAATTTATTATAAAATCATGATTATATAAAAAAATCATATAAAAATATCTAATATAATTTTAAATTTCGGTGTAATATTTCCCTTTTTTCTTATAGAAAATTAACTTGAAATTTTTTTTTAAAAAAAAATTCTATTGTGTGCAAGCATTTTCATGGGAACGAGTACTGATATAAATTATAAATATTTTATGCATTTGTTTATCTGGAAAGAGGAAAAAAAAAACAAAGATAGTACACTATGGCAGAATATTTTCAATTTTTTAATTGGTGAGTTTTTAGAAAAACTTTAGCTTTTAATTAATTGTCTTAGTTTTAGGCCATAATTATGAACAAAATTATCAGCTAGCATGCTAAAGAAATTTGACATAATATAACAATACTAAAAACATAATTCGAATTTCAAACACCATTATTATTTGTATTTACACCTTTTTTTTTTTACCTTGTATAAATAATAAATCGATAGATGACCTGTCGATTAACATTATTTTTAATTTATTTGTTATGTCCTCGATGAATTTTTGCGATGTAAACTTTGTGTCCACTAACATAATTAAATACAATATTGAAGCAGAAACAAACAGATAACACTAGTTCATATAAACCATTTTCATACAAATTCACAATTCTACAAATCAGTAAAAATAAACATTAACATTTTGAAAAAAAATAAACTGCATTTTTTATCTTATAATTTTATCACTTTATAATTTTGATTTTTTATAATTTCAAATTTCAATTCAATCTTATATATTTCGAATTGTTGTAATTTTAATCATTTAGTATAAAAAATACTTACATATCATTATACACGATAGCACATCGAAAAAATACATTTAAAAAAAACATAATGGAAACAAAAACGGGAGAGAACTAAAAAACGATTTTAAAAAATAAAATAAAAATAGGCAACTAAGCGTCATCGTCCTTCTGATTGGAAGGGCCAGCTTCATCTTGATTCGACGCGCCACCAGTACCTGGATCATGCGGCGTCGGAGAGAAGTAAAAATGGCCGGGTCCATCAGATCCAGCAGCCGCCGAGAAATCAGGCGGCTGAAAAGGAACATAAAATTGGCCAGGAACATCACCTCCGTCAGCAATCGAGAAATCGAGCGGTGGGGGTGGCACATAGTACGGGTTATAACTCGGAGCACCACCCGGTGGACATAAATTAATCTCCTGAGAAGGACCACCGGCGAACAGATTCTGCCCTTCCGGAGAAGGAGGAGGAGGATAATAGTACTGATCAGTGGAAGGAGCTCCGACGCCAAGGTGCGGGTCGTTCGACGTTTGTCCAGGATAATAGAACTGACCCGGCAGCATGTGAGGCTGATAAACATTATCAGCAGCTTCAGCTCCATCCGCAATCACCATGTCCTCCACATTCTCTCCAGCCTCCGGGGGCGGCAGCTGAGGCATCGCTGAACCCGACGCCTGATTCTTAATCTGCCCGATCCGCCGAGTAACCCGAGCCTTGAACTCCCTGAACCATGCCCTCCACACCAGAGCTTGTTCTGTGGTGAGCGTCTCCAACCGCTGGCGCATCCATATATTCCGAGTTGTGATTTCGTCCATGGCGCGCTGCCAGCGTCCTCTTTCAGCGTTTTTCGAAGCTATAATCCTGTCTAGCTCCCGATTCATCCCTTCAACCCTCCCATTAGTATGAGAATCAATAATGCGGTCAAAATCTGATGAAGGCTGATCTGGGTTCATGGACCTGAAAACAACACTATCCATCCTCGGATGGAAGAAAGAATAAGGGACATCAGTTGGAGAAAAGAGTATGATACCGATATCTACATCACACAGAGTGCATAATTCAGTGGCTTTTTTGTAGATTCCCAGTCGGCGTTTCGAAAATGTTGCGTAAAGATCATCTTGGTTCTCGATTAGTTGCATGGGGATTCTTTGGCGGCCTCTTGTTTGTTTTCTTCTATCGGCCATTTAACAACAAATGTCGAAAATTTTGATTTTTCTTTACTTCTTTTTGGTTTGTTGTGTGAAGAATATATATCTATTATATATATAGATGGAGTTTTATTTTTAATTTTAAAAATTTTTTTTTTTGTGTTTGTAATATTATGGCTTGAAAGAATTTTTATTTGGATTCCTCTAATTAAATTCGTATCTTGCCTTCTGATTTTATGAACAAAAGATAACAAATTGTATTGAATTTCGCAATATTTTCTTTCAAATGTAAAAAATTGGTCAAGACTTTGTTATCCTTGTGTGGGAAATCATAATGATTATTAGAGTATCAGATGTAATGAAATCGATTTTGAATATAATTTAATCTTGATGGATGGATGGAGTATATTGAGATAATATCATCCGTGAAATTTGGGAGAATCATCTTGGTCAAAATTTATTTTTATAACTGAATGATCGTGAAGATCGAGTTATAATCCGTCAAATTTAAGATAAAATCACCTTGGTCAAATTGTAAAAAGACAAAAAACGTAAAATAGTAAGGTTACAAATAAAAGTCATATCTATATATGTGTGTGTACGCGTGTGCGCATATGATTTGTGTTATATTTGTTTTTGCAATAAAATATTGCATGGTTGTTTAGGGGATAAGTGTGCAAAATATTATTAAATGATTAAAAAAAAAAAGAGGCCAAACTCAAATTTTCTAAAGAATAAATATAAGAATGGAATTATGTTCGTTAAGATCAATAGATGACTGTTGCTAGTCTTACTAGTGGTTTGTTCTTCAAATGAATTATGTAGTATATATATAATTTCAATATTGTTCTTACATTATTATTGTAAAATTAGGTTAAAGAATTGTTTTGAAACATAGAAAATAACCAAACCAAAATGAGTGCAGTGCAGGCAAAAAGGGCCTTCATTGATGAAAAGAATTCATAAATATAACATTTCAACTTTTTTAGAGCATAATATATATGTAAACTTTTTTACAACTCAAAACTTTCCCCTAATCTTCCTCCAATGAAAGATCTGTGTACATTAACAGAAACTCTAATTGTTGAGTTTCTGTTTTAAAAAAACAAAGACTATATATATACTGACGTCAAAACTTTGTTAGCTAGATCATTTACAAGATTCACGCATGTTTATAACTTTGACTATGGTAAATATTGGCTTAGACATCGTCTCAAGTTTTGGAAAGTAACCGGCTTCGACACAAATGAATCCATACCATTTGCAAAGCACTCGTTGCCACTCTCTGATAATGCATTTGCAGTCATCTGCAGAAGAACAACATTCATATTTCTGAAAAACAACTCAAACCCAATTGAGGATGTTCAAAAACAAGTTGTACTAGCATGTGTGGTGACTTGATACCGAGGTAATTTTATGTTGAATGATATAGAAAATATAGCAGTTGGGTCTAAGAGAGGTAGAGTGCTTACCGCAATGATAGGGATCCTTTTTCTTGATCTTTCTAGTCCAGAATTTGGTGAAGAATGTGATGGTGGCGACTGTAGATCAATTCCTGCCTTAACTGCATCTTCCCAACTCCCTGTCTCCTCAAAAGATCGGATCAATCTTGTAGCTTGAAGACCATCCATCACTGGCATGCATACATCCTAGCGGAAAAAAATTTCACATTTTTTGGGGTGTGTTCAAAACAGTAGATACATGCAAGAATTTCAAGTGTCAAATTTGATCTGAACATTCTTCTAGTGCTAAGTACTGTGAGGAGGCTTGTTCAAGTATTAAAAAATTAGTTAGACCGCATTTTATGAGTTTTGGCTTTTTGATGTTCATACTTTAACAATACTTTATTCTTACCATCAGAATCAGATCAAAATCTTGCTGTTGAATCGCACGAACGGCTTCTGCACCATTGTTTACCACATCAATGTTGTGGCCCAACTGCTTCATCATCGACTTTGTTACCATCACATTAATCTTGTTATCTTCAACAAGAAGAATCTTTGGTTTCACCTCAGATTTCAGAACTTCAGGACTGTTACTAGATAAAAACTCGGAATTTCTTTCAGTCTGAACCGGTGCCTGATATGTTTCCGAGTGAACACTAGTCTCCAAGACTTCACCTGTATGCTTTTGTACTCTACCATCCATTTCACTGCTACTCTGTTCATATGTCGCGGCTGAATTTGCATTACCCAAATCCAAGTTCTGACATAAGCTAACATCAAGTTCAGATATAGTCTGAGCCGAACAGGTATCTTCTTCCGAACTGGTCTCTTTATATGTAATGTTACTAGAAGGGGACAACGAATCCTCGAACAATCCATTACACTTATATGAGGCATTAAATCCAAGACAATTTGTTGCGAGTTTTTGAATCCTTCCAGAACTTTGGGACAAAAATAAAGAACCCAAAGTTCGTGGTCGAAACACAAAAACACCTGAACCTGAATCATCATCGTCAGCTACATCTTGGTTTTCTATATCTGATAATTCATCAGGGTCATCTGAACCATCATCGACCGATGAAACTTTGTAAGGTATGATAAAGGTGAATGTTGATCCAAAATGTTCTGCGCTGGATACAGTAAGATAACCACCCATGAGCTCAACCTGTTAAATGATAGAATACTTGCTGCTTAGAATTACCTCAAATGAACAAAGATTGGTAAAAAAATTCTAGATTCCCTAGACAAAAGATTAAAAAAATTTCTGTGAAGGGACATATTTCGCAGATTCAGACAATTTTACCAGTTGTTTGCAGATTGCAAGGCCTAATCCAGTTCCTCCATACTTTCGAGCAGTATCCGAACCAACTTGCATGTATTTCTTGAACAGAGTTGGTATTGCGTTTTCTGTTCCATGAAGGTTGAAAAGGGTTGTAAAATATATCGGCATTTAGATTTACTAAATGTAATTAATGTTTATTCAAGAAAGTCGAACACCAATTCAAGTACGTACCAGGTATACCAATCCCTGAGTCATAGACATCACAGCGAATCCATACTACTCTTTCTTCGGTGTTGGGGTGAATCACTTCATCTTCTTCCATTGGAACCGGAAGTTTTACCGGTCCACTGGGATTACCACTTAGTTTACTGTCTCGATGCATATCTTCAGAATCCACAGGTCCACATTTATTGCCATTTTGTTTGCCTTTTCCCCGAGATGTAGATGAATCATTCCTAGTTCTTTCTGTGACAGTCGTTTGATTCGAAGAAATCTTCTGAGAGTCCTGTTTGATCACATTGTGCGGCTCAGTGACCACACAAAGGTTGATTCCAACCTTGCCTTCATGAGTAAACTTGATGGCATTGCTGTTAAAGATTAGACGTTGGAAATCTTTTACAACGTAGTTTGACCTTATAGAACATAGAATCCAAGGAAAGTTTCAAGCTTTTATTACCTGACCAAGTTTGTAAGGATTTGGCGAATCCTAAGTACGTCTCCAATAACCTGAATTTCAAGAGTTCTCTCATTAACTACCTACAACCAAATAGGCCTGCCCATTCTCGACAAGCTTCAAGTTAAGAGGATCCATTACCTCCACGGGAACATCATCTGCTACATATCCTTCCAAGGTTAATATTTTCTGTAGTGACGCTGCTGCTGTTTGGAGTACATGCTTTACTACCTCTCGTGGTCTAAACTTTGTAGCTTCCAATTTCATTACTCCTAAAAGAGTATGAAATTAGTTTCTGTAAATACAGATTGATCTATTCGAAATTTATCATATCTAAATAAGATTTGCTAAGATAAGGTACAAAGTCACACCTGATTCCACCTTGGAAAGATCGAGGATGTCATTTATCAGTTGAAGAACTAAATCACCAGAAGATACCATTACGTTCACCATCTGTCGCTGTTCTTTCTCAAGTCTAGTCGAGGAAAGAATCTCTGCCATGCTAACGACTCCGGATAGTGGAGATCTTATCTCATGAGACATGGTTGCTAGCATTTGCTTTGCCCGCATCGATTCCTCTGCGACATTAATAGAAAGGACAAATGGAGTCGAGTTTTAACTATAAATTATTCGGAATTTGTGTATATAATATGAATTTTGTATAACCTGTTATGTGTATTGTTTTGTTGAGTTCCGTTTCTTTGGCTTTTTGCACAGCCATTTCCTCTCTAAGCTTTCCCATCTTCTCCCTTTTCCTCACCTGTGGCACAATCACAACCACAAGAGTAAGAAACAAAAGTCATAAGGTGAAGAGCTTGCAACTATACCAAAAGATACATCTATGACAACAGTGCAACTCAATTTTTTTAAACAACACAACAATGTAAGCACCATGTTTCAAACTCTATGCACATAAATAGCTTCACGACGACCGGCAACTGTGACTACCCAAGGGAAACTACTATTGTTACACAATGACACTGGAACATTCAAAATATGAAAATAAGATTCTTTCCCCTTTATGACAGCAATGAGCAGGCCACTGATCAATACTTGGTGTATTGTAAAAAGAGTGTTTGGAGGTTAAACTGGATTCCGCATCTCAAATATTCAGAAAGTTGAATAACCTGATCAGTTACTTCCATTCCCATATAATTTACACCAATTGTATCTCCAGCTTTGCTGAAAACAGGTTCCACATAAATTAAAAACGTTTTCGATCCAAACAGCTCTGTCTCAAAGGTGATTTCCCTCTTTGCTGGTAATCCTCTTTCAAGCACTTCTCTTTTGAAATCTTGAGATTCCTTTACACCAGCGCCACTGAAGATCTCTATATCCGTTTTTCCTATTATGTCCTGTAAAAACAGCTAAAAAGTTTGAGAACATTTAAATAATCAATTTCTTGAATAGGCTTTATGAAATCAGGTGTAGTTTACCTCCTCACGCAAACTTGGGAAATGGTTAAAGATGAATCGGTACCGCAGGTCTTTATCCTGTAAATACACATTTAATTAAAAACCAAAAGGATGATTTGCATTAAATGTAAGATGAGTAAAAGATATGGCCCGATTCTTGAAACCAAATGAAGAGTAATATTTTCATCTGAACTCAAAAAAACGAAACAGAATGAAACTATCGCGCAATATATACAAAAGGCATACCTGGTGTCCTATCACAACTGGTGCATTTTGGAGGACGAAATGCAAGAAATTGTCAGCTCTCGCCAAAACCTGTGATAATTCCGCCACCGGAGAGGATTGCCTTTCAAGATTTTCGATACTTTCCTGAAGTTTTTCATGTAATACCTGCTCTCTTAGAATACTAGCCTCCAGAAGCTTCTCCAAACTCATGGCACGTTGCTTCCAGTAAATTATACTGTTATATTCAGCATCCACTTCTACTTTCTCATCTCGAAAAATAACAGTATTCTTCCTCTGAGGAGAATCTTGATATAAATATTTCAAATTTTCATCAAGGATAGAAATGGGACGCTTATCGCCACCATATCCATCTTGCTCGAACCGGTGCTCCTCCAATATCTCCAATTTCTTGAGTTCAACTTCTTGCTGTTGTTTGTTAAGGTTGTCCAGCTCTTCTCTGAGAAGGCGCACAGCATTAGCCTGTTTATATTCCCAGTTCTTAACTAAATTTGCCAATTGCCAGTTACCCTTGTCACTGTAATTCGTTAGCTCCATGAGGCGCTTAAAATCAACTATGTTTGGTTCCTTATTAATTACAACCTCTTCCAACATATCTTGATCTGCTCCAGGCCTTTCAACGTTAAATTGCCTCCCAGCTTCATTTATGTCTTCTGGCCACATCGAAGATAGGACAACGTCCATGTCTTCAGATTGATCAGTCTCAATCTCACAACCCATTTTCAAGTTCGGTATAATAAATCTAGGGGACGACTTTCCACTATCGATCTGACTATGAATTCAATGAAACCATATAAACTCAATTACTACATCTCATAAAGGCTTGATTCTTGCCACGGTGTGATGTTTTTATGTCCTGAACATTGCCAAAAAAAAAAAACACACACACACACACATTTCTGATGGTTCAATTTAAAGTTGTGTAGGAAAATAGTAGTAGAAACTAGGACTAAAACAATAACAATGGAAAAAAGCCGTCACTTTTCGAATATAGCAGAAATGATGAAAAATATTTTGTAAAACAATAATCAAGGTTGTTTATTTCTTTCTGATTCATCCCCGTCCATAGTTGACTTTGATTCCAGAAAATAAAACCAAATAAGCTCAAATTTGAATGTTATCGAGTTCAAAAGTTCAATAAAACACCTCGGTTCTTTTAGCAGGCAACGAAAATGAAAACACGAGAAACTTGAAATCAGAGGTTCATTAACACAGATTCAACTATCTTCTCTATATTAGCACATAGCAATGATATGATAATGGAGAAAAACACGCATTGCCAATCAGAATAAAGATTAAAACGCATAAAACCGTGCAAAAAACCAAATCAAAACTGACCTGAAAAGCTGACCTTTGATGATTCCAAGACCTATTTGATATTCACTTCTCTACTTGAAGAAGAACGAAAGCTTAAGTTCATTAACATTAACGTCCCAAAACTTTTCACTGTAGATCTGAAAGAATCTCTATGGGGTGCCGAGACAAAGAAAAAAAAAAATACTAATGGGCCAAGTTTTTTGAGCGAATAGAAAATGTATATTGGTAAGAGGACTCAGAGGATTGCATGTGCCGTTGAAAATAAAGAAAAACGAAAAACCCCAAACAAAAATGGAAACTTTGTGTGTGGCAGAAAGATAATAGTAAGAAATTCAAGAATCCATGTGCATTTGAGGTGAAAAATATTGCAAGAAAGTGGCTGCTCACCCTTCTTCTATATTCCTTATTAACTGTTCGACAATGTACGTCTCTCTCACGCATAAACACACGTACATTACGCGCTTACTGTGTGTAATTTTTCTTGGTTCTATTCATGGTACGCCTTGATGGTGAAATGGGGCCACTTTTTTCTCTTGTTTCTGTGTAAATATTTATATATCTGAGTGTGTACACACATGAAATGATTGTATTTAATAATCAACACAAAGTATGCGGGAGCAGAGAGTGTTTCTGCTAGTCTGTAGAGAGAGAGAGAGATGATTTTTTTTTCCCGGATTTCCTCGCCGCCATGTACGAGGTTACGATATGTCGGCGCGTGTGGAAACGCGCAACGCTTATTAGTTAATGGCATACAATACCTAAACAAACATACATACATACATACATACATATATATATGGGGAATAAATTTTTAAATATTATCAGTGTTCATTCCACTTTTACGTGTTTGAATAATTTTTTTTACGTGTTTGAATAATTTTTTTTATAATTATTCTAGTTTATATTTAAATAAAGATCATATTATAATTTTGAAAAATAATGAGATATTAAATCTCAATTATGAATTGAAAAAAGCAAAAAACAAAAAGGCCAGGCAGGATTTTGGTGCTTCTATTAAGAGGAACTTAATAAATAACAAGGATATATGTCTCTATTTGTTGTATAAATTCTAAATATGTAAAAGTCACTATGTTGCACTATTAATTAGATGAAAGATGAACTTTAGAAAATTGAAAAAAAATATAATAGTAATTAATTTATACATGCCACTTTTAGAAGAACACAGAGATCGATATTTTTTTATATATGGTGCATGATCTTTCTAAAATTTTAATATAATATATAGATATTAAAGGCGTCAAAAATTTTTATTTATTTTTTGCTACCCCATCCCGTCCTGTTATTGTTATAATTCAGACATTTTTTTTGCAGAAAATTCAAAATCATTGGCAAAATAAAATATTATAAAATATCTACACATGCCTAATAATAATAATAATAGTAGGCATCTAAAAAAACGATAACGAACTTGTATGGAAATTATAAAATCTAGCCACCGGATACCTAAAGTTTTTAGTTAAAAGTGTATATATTAACAAATTTATTGCACTTTTTTGGGACAAAATTCATTTTGAAAATGAGGTAGATAATGTTAAGATATTGAAGAAACAAATGCTATGAATTATTATGAAAAAAAAAAATTTAATCGAAAAGTGGGTTTGTGGCATTGATCGTGTGTTTGGATGTTAAGAAGTGGCCGTGTTGGTTTTTAGGAAGAGTAAAATAGAATATTAATATTTTAATGATGAAATAAGTTACTTATAAATATTAAGGCCCGTTTGGTACGTGTGATGAGAAAAGTAAATGATTAGTAATTAGAGTGATTAAAAATGAGATATATGGATTAATCGTATGGTGGGATAAATAACATGGTGTTTGGTATGATTTTAAAATGATGGATTAATTTTGTAAATTTTATTGCAATGACCAAAATGCCCCAAATATTAATTAAATATATATTCTTAAAATAATTGAATAGATAATTAAATATTTATAATTATAATTTACATTTATTAAAATTAATTTAAATATATTTATTAGAAATAAATTTGTAAATATGAATTTACTTTAATAATTAAAATAGTAATAATATTTTGAATATTAATATTAAATAAAGTTTAATAATAATTACAATATTATTGTTTTTTAAAATAATTATAAATATTTTTAAAATAATTTGATAAATAATTAAATATTTATAATTATAATTTACATTTATTAAAATTAATTTAAATATATTTATTAGAAATATATTTAAAATTATTACGGTAATCATTAAACAAAATACATTAGAATTTAATAAATATTTATTTTCATAAAAGAATTAATTAACAAGATTAGAAATTTATAAAAATTTAATTTAAGATAGATTTGCATTACAATTTATTTTCTTTAAAATGATTGAAAATAATAAAAAAATATGAAATTAATTTATAAAAAATATAATAAAAATTTAAATATTATATTAATTTATCATTATCACTATTCAAGAATTATACATTATCACACCTTTGAGGAGGGATATTTAATCACACAAATAACATAAATAGTGAAGGGCTTTCAATCATAATCAAGGACCTCCATGCTAAATTAAAAATGAACCAAACATGAGATAAAGAATTATTATTTAATAATCATTCCTTATCATGGCTACCAAACATAGCCTAAGGGTCACATTAATTAGGATACATGATTTAAGGAATCTCCTGGAGCATTTCGAAGCACTATTAAAATAAATAATTGAATGAAAAGGTTATGATTAGATGTTAATACACCAATTTAGTGTTCATTATTAGTAATTAATGAAATGTACAACTAAGCTATATTCCTTCTTTCCTCATGTTTATGGCTTTCGTGTCATAATCGCAATTCCTCCATGTGACGCTCACAAAGCCCTCCTCTTTTTTTTTTTTTTTGGAAAATTAGCAAATCCTTTCTTTTAGTTACATGTGGAACGAGGTTTTTATGTATATAAATTTCCTGAAAATAACCTAGAATAATTTTAATATTTATTATTATTATTATTATCGTCCAAAATAATCATTCAATTCGAAACTTATTGGTTATTAATTTTTTATTATTTCCATTTTACTTGATCTGTTCATCTTCCATCTTCATTTTCTATTTTCTCCTCTTTGATATTTTATATCAATGAGCTTAAAATGAGAATAAGCTTGTGAAAAATATTTGAGAATTTTGTTAGGAATTCAACCAAAGTCGCACATGAAAAAATATAAAAAAGATAATTAGTTAAAAAGATGAAATGATATATCAATTAATATGAGCTCTTATGCGTAAAATCTAATAGCAAATCCATATGGTTTATACCTTAAGGTATAGTTTGGTACATAAGATAAGAGAGGATTAAGAGAGAGATTGATAAATAATTCTCTCTTATCCCACGTTTGGTATCCTTTTAGAAAGCCCATGATAATATCATGGGCTCGTGATAAATAATTTTATATAGGGATAAAATATCTCTTTTATGAGATGTGATAATTTTAATCTAAGGATAAAAACACCAC